>NC_057861.1:169085076-169418826 GCF_019393635.1 Dromiciops gliroides | reverse complement strand
TTCCCTCTTTGAGTCAAATCTAATGAGAATAGGGTTGAAACCATGTTCCCCCCTCCTTTCTTTCCCTCTATTGTAATAGGTTTTTTTCCACCTCTTCATATGATATAATTCATCCCATTCCACCTCCCCTTTCCTCCCCTCCCCATAGATTCGCTTTTTATCCCCTTAATTCTTTTGTATCATCACATCAAAGACAATTTATATTTATACCCTCTATATAAAGTCCTTCTCTTTGCCCAAATACATTTACAGTTCTTAAGAGTTATGAGTATTATCTTCCTGTGTAGGGATATAAACAGTTTAACCTAATAGGGTAACTTTTTTTTCCCCTCTGTTTACCTTTTTAAACTTCTCTTGAGTCTTGTATGTTGAGATCAAATTTTCTATTCAGTTCTGGTCTTTTCACCAGGAAAGATTGAAAGTCCCCAATGTCATTAAATGTCCATCTTTTCTCCTGAAAAAAAATGCACATTTTTGCTGGGTAATAGATCCTCGACTGCAATCCAAGCTCCTTTGCCTTCTGGAATATCATATTCCAAGCCTTGCGGTCCTTTAATGTTGAAGCTGCCAGGTCCTGAGCAATCCTGACTGTGGCTCCATGATATTTAAATTGCTTCTTTCTGGCTGCTTGGAGTATTTTCTCCTTCACCTGATAATTCTGGAATTTGGCTACAATATTCCTTGGAGTTTTCCTTTTGGGGTCTCTTTCAGGAGGTGATCGGTGGATTCTTTCAATGATGATTCTATCCTCTGATTCTATGATATCAGGGCAGTTCTCCTTAATAATTTCCTGGAATATGGTGTCTAGATTCTTTTTCTGGTCATGGCTTTCAGGCAGTCCAATGATTCTCAAATTGTCTCTCTTCAATCTGTTTTCCAGATCAGTTGACTTTCCAATGAGGTATTTCACATTTTCTTCTATTTTTTCATTTTTTTGATTCTGCTTGACTGATTCTTGGTGTCTCATGGATTCCTTATCTTCCAACTGTCCCACTTTAATTTTTAAGGCATTGTTTTCTTCAGTGAGATTATGCACCTTTTTTTCCATTTGGCCAAGTGAATTTTTTAAGGTATTGTTTTCTTCAGTGAGATTATGCAGCTTTTTTTCCATTTGGCCAAATGAATTTTTTAAGGCTTTGTTTTCTTCAGCTTCCTATTCCAAGCTGCTGATTCTTTTTTCATAGTTTTCTTGTTTTGCTTTCATTTCTCTCCCCATTTTTTCTTCTACCTCTTGCAATTGATTTTTAAAATCCTTTTTGAGCTCTTCCAGGAAGGCTTTTTGTTCTTGTGACCAATTCACCTTCCCTTGTGAGGCTTCAGATGTAGACAATTTGAGGCTATTGTCCTCATCTGAGTTTGTGTTGGCTTCTTCCCTATTGATACAGAAGCTCTCAATGGAGAGGGCTCTTTTTTGCTTCTTACTCATTATTGCAGCTTATTTATTTATTCTTTAAGTTGAGGTCTGCTCTGGGGGCACCAGGGTCCCTGTTTTGGGTTTCTTGTGCAGGTGTATAGGTGCTGTGTGACCAGGCTTTTACTCTGAGGCCTTTATGGTGTGTGGAGATCCCCCGCCCTGCACTTCCTGTGTGATTGTGCTCAGCCGGCCAGGCGCTAGACCGCGGCGTCTGATCCCGCTGTTCGTGGCCCTCTCGGCCGGTGCAGGTAGGTTTTTCCACTGTCCTTCTTGGCCACCAGATTTTTGAACCAGGTTCCGGGAGCCTCAGTTGTTCGGCTGTGGCCCACAGCTCCTGCTGACTTGCCCCGACCCCCTCGGCGCTGGGTTGCTGCCCTGCGCTGGGCCTCCCTTTTGCCCGAGTCAGACCGACCTTTTCCTGAAGTCTTCTAAATTATCTCTGGTTGGAGGACTGTGTCTCTCTGTCTCTTTGCAGGTTCTGTAGTTTCAGAATCCATCCAGAGGCTTGATTTAATGTTCGTTTTGAGGGAACAGAAGGAGAGCTCAGGCAGCTTGCTGCTTCCTCTCCACCATCTTGGCTCCACCCCCAGCAGGTAGATTCTTAATTGAGATTGCCAAACCAAGACAATGACTTAATAGCAAATTCCTTCATTGTGTAATGATAAACATGAGGGATGGAAGGTAGATGAGGAAAAGTGCTTAGGAAATATGGTTTAGTCATTAAGAATGAAAAAGAACCAAGCCTTGTCAAACACTCAGAACTGTCTTACCTGTTTATCACAAATAGAAATATTTATACAAATACAAATGTTTATCACAAATACTACAGGGGGAAGTCAGAAGACCCTGAATGTGGTAAAGTGGCCAAATTATTCAACTTGGAGACAGGAAAACTTGAGTTCAAATCCCTTTCATATACTTCCCAACTGTATGAGTAACAACCTCTGTTGGCTTCCTAATAACACTTATCTCACAGGATTATTTTGAGAATCAAATTTATGTGTATATATGTAGAGTGTTTTATAAACCTTAAAACACTTTATAAATATTAAGCATATTGCTAATTTTCATGAATACTGAGCTGTAGAAGAAAGTCAAAGACCTTTCTTGATATGACATAAGTGCTACTTGCAGCAAAAAAATAAAAATTTTTTAAAAAATCCTGGTTCTTTGGTTCAAATCCTGACTCTAGCACTTACTAGCTTTGCCTCATTTTCTTAGTTGTAAAATGAATAAGTTAGACTACATAGATTCTGAGGTCCTTTCTAATTCCACATCTATGAACCTATAATCACAAACAATGAAATTCACTCTATCTTATCATATAGGAAATGTTTGGTTACGTCTCATATGGGCTTTACCCCAGAATCAGTTGTCTATATGCAGTTATAACATCTAATATTTAAAGGAAATATCAAAAACAACACCTGATTAGAAGAAAAGATAAATATAACGTGCCAGACAAGATAATAGCTTTGGTACTTATTGGTAGTTATTTGGTACTTATTCAAATGAGTCGTTAATATCCTCAAACTGGGAAAATAGAAAAAAAGTCAAAGATATTGACCTTAATCATTACTATTTATCTCTTGCAAAAATTTAACCAATTGAAAACTTTTGCCCCAATAAGAAAAAAAATGAAAAATGCCTTCTTTGCTCAGAAAACAACTGTTCTTGCCAAGTAAAAAGACATGGCAGTCAAGGTTTAGAATAGAAACTCACTGGTAAAACACTTCAGTATGGCATGTAAGATTACAAGGTTTCTCTTCATAAAACACCAAAAACACTAAAAGGAAAAACAAATCTACAAAAATTTCAGTCTGAGATCCATTGAGCCACATTACCTAAAAAAAGCATTTATACATAAAACTGACTGAAGAATAATTAGTGAAAAATGGAGCAGACAGGTACGCATTTATGTTATAATCAACTTTCATCACCAAAGGCAGTGGAAATACTGCATTTGGCCCTAACTTTTTAGTCTAGTCCCTAAAATGCAGCATGAGGAAATAGAAATAGCTCTATGCTAGAGTCAATAGGTTCTTAAAAGCAATGGGGGATCATTTTGCGTGCCATCTTAAGTAAGATACTAAATGAATGGGAGGGATGAGTGTTCTTTTTAATATTTAGAATTTATATGGCACCTTTAAAAAAGCTTTTGCTGATATTTTGTTTCTTATATCACCATAATATCTCATGTACCACTCCCCTTCTCCCTCCTGGGGAGCCATCCCATATGACAAATCGTGGGGTTTTTTAGAGAAGAAGAGTGGGGGAAAGTCAGCACAATTGATCTATACATTGAAAATGTCTAAAAACTGTGTACAAATAATAATACCCAGGGACTTCCCATTTTGACAAAGGGGCAGGTTAAGGTGAACTTTACATATCTCTTCATTTGAGTTCCACTCGATCTTTATAATTTTGTTACATTTGCTTTTGATTTTTTGCTATGTGGTCATGCTTTCCATTTAAATTGTTGTAGTTACTGTGTACATTATTTTCTTTACTGCTAATTTCGCTCTGCATCCATTTATATAGATCTTTCCATGCTTCCATGTATCCATCACACATTATTTCTTACAGCACAGTAATATTCCATTACATTTATGTACTACAATTTGTTTAGTCATTCCCCAATTGATGGGTATATACTTTATTTCCAATCTTTAGCTAACACCAAAAAAAAAAAAATCAGCTATAAATATTTTGGAATATAGGGAGACTTTTTTCTTACCAATAGTGTCTTTGGATTAGTATAAGATCAGTAATGAAGACTCATTCAAAGGGTATGAACCTTTTACTCACTTTATTTGCAGAATTTCAAATTGTTTTCTAAAATGGTTGTGCCATTTCACAACTCCACCTATCCTTCCACAATGGCTACAGCATTGTGTTGCCATTTTTTTTGTCATCTTTGCCAACTTGCAGGGTGTGAAGTGAAGCCTCTGGGTTGTTTTGATTTGTTTTTCTCTTGTTAATGGTGATTTGGAACTTTTTTATGTAGTTCTGAACACTTTGCAGTGTTTGAGAATTATTCAATTCCTTTAGTCATTTATCTATTGGGGAATAGCTATTCATGCTATATCATATTATATATTAAATATATAACATATACACACATAAAGGTATGTACACACACACATGCACATATGTATATATATATATATATATATATATATATATATATATATATATAATTTGTCTTGAATATCAAGGCCTTAAGAGAAAATTGATAAAAATGTTTTTTCTCATTTGACCACTTTCCTTATCCTAGATCCATCAATACTGTCTGCATGGAAGCTTTTTAGTTTCAAGTTCCCTTTTCTGCTATATTTTGTTCTTCAGTTATTTTAATCTTTTTAAAGGTGTCCCTGATCCCACTGATTTTCTTCTCTTCACCCCTGTTCCCTTCTTCTCATTTGATATTGCCCCTCCCTTTCCTCCCCTTCAGCTGGTCCTATTCTTTAGTTTTTAAATTTGAACTTTTTAATACCTCTTCCCAAAAAAGATTTCTTTCACACTCATTATCCATCTTCTCTTTCAGTTTATTCTAGACCCTCATTCTCTCATTCATGACTCCTATAATTATCTCATCTCCCTTCACTACCAATCTTTCTTCATTAATAGAACATTCATTAGTGGAACTGCATGCTACCTACAAAATAAGACTTCTTTCCTTTTCTTCTCCTTTTTAGCCTTTACCCCTTGTTCCTCACCAATTCCTCTGTAGGCACTTCTCTTTCTGAAGACACAAAGTTGACCTTCCCTTCACTGTTAGCCCTTGATTTGACCCCAACACATCACTCATTTCCTTTTATCCCGCTAATCTCTTCCTCCCCTCTATGTACTCTCCCATGTTGTAATGGAGTCCCACAAAAGAAGCATTCACCTGTAGGCACAGTGTTACCAGACTGTTTATAATATTCTCTGTTTGCCTCTTCAAGCTTGTATACTTGTCTAAATTTAGAAAGTATCTCATTGTTTTCTCTAGCATAACTCTGTTACTTTCTTTCCCTGCTACATTTATTCATTCTTCCTAAATTTTTGTCTTCTGGGGTGTTTAAGAGGCAATTTCTTCAGTTCTGGTTTTCTTTCTTTTTTAAGTAAGAAACATTTTATTTAAATTTTTTAATTCCAAATTCTATCCCTCCTTCCCACTCCCTGAGGCAGTAAATAATCAGATATAGGTTATACAAGTACAATTATGTAAAACATTTCCATATTAGTCATTTTGTATAAGAAAACATGAATAAAAGAAAAAAATGAAAGAAAATGAAAAATAGCATGCTTCAGTCTGTGTTCAATCAATATCAATTATTTTTTGGAGGTGGATGGTATGCTTCATCATTAGTCCTTTGGGGTTGTCTTGAATCATTGAATTGCTGAGAATACTTAAGTCATTCACAGTTTTCATCAAACAATATTGTTGTCACTGTGCACAATATTCTCCTGGTTCGGCTGCTCCCTGCAATATATATATATATATAGAAGTTCATATGCCTTCCCAGGCCTTTCTGAAATCATCCTGCTTGTCATTTCTGATAGCACAATAATATCCCCTCACACAGCTTGTTTAGCCATTCCCCAATTGATGAGCATTACTTTGATTTCCAATTCTTTCAGGTTTTCTTTCTAAAAATATTTCAAACTCTTCTTTATTACTGAAAATCCATCTTTTGTCCTGTATACCTAAGCTCAGATTTGTAGGACTGATCATACTGGTCTGCATCCTGAACTCAATCGCTCTTCAGAACAAATTATTTTATTCCCTACTCCTATTTCTAGTCTGTACATAATTGTCTTGAGTTATTCAAAGGTCCTTTTCTTTGTATTTGAAAGTCTTTATCCTGATGGCAAGGAGAACTTGTAATTTTTTAATTGAATTATTAAACTTGACCATTATATGTTCTGAGAGTTTGCAGCCTTGGTTTTGTTCATGTTGCTGTTGCTGCTGCTGTTGCTATCATTATTGTTGTTTCTTGAAGCCAATATGTGAATTCTTTCGATTGAAATTTTATCTTCTATGTTTAGAAGTTCTGAATAGTTCTCTATTATTTTCTTCATTGTGGTACTAGAGGTTTTTGACCTGTCATGTTCTTCTGGGAGATCTATGATCCTTAGGTTGTCTCTGAACATTCTTAATTTTTGCTTGCATTGTGAGCATATTTTCTTTATTCTTCAATTCTGTGTATTTACATTACTAAGCTATTGTTCTTTATTATTTCTTTAATGAGGCTTGCCATTGGAGATTCAAGATTTTCTATTATGCCCACTATTTTTGCTGAATAGGACATAAATTCAGCTCTCATAATGCTCATTTCTCTTTTAAACTACTTAGGAAAAGCATATTATGGATCCATGGTATATTCAAATTCCACAATGTCCTCTGTCTCATCAAGTGTCAGATAATTTTCCTTTTTCCTGCTATATTTATTCATAGACATCTAAAATTATTTACTACATCTTGAGGTCACATTTCCTTATGTTGTTACTATTTTTACTCTCAATTTATCTATTTATGTTCAGGGTCTTTCAGTTTTCTTCCTGAGATTTTTGGTACCTTCTATCATACCTTTTGGGTAAATCTAAGTTTAAATCCTGTCTCAGACACTTATTATATCTATAGTCCTGAGTAAGTCACTTAACCTCTTTCAGCCTCATTTTCCTCATCTGTAAAATGGGGATTAAAAATAGCACTTGGGGCAGCTAGGTGGCACAGTGCATAAAACACTGGCCCTGGATTCAGGAGGACCTGAGTTCAAATCCAGCCTCAAACACTTGACACTTACTAACTGTGTGATACTGGGTAAGTCACTTAACCCTGATTGACTCCCCTCCTAAAGAAAACAAAACAAAACAAAACAAAAATAGCACCCACTTCACTTGGTGTTGTGCTGATTACAGCAAGTCTTAGATCATTATAAGGCTGCCTCAAGTATGATCCAGACTATGGTGTGGAATATGATAAACACTTGAATGACCAATTCATCATCAAAAAGATGAGGGGTTTTTTTGCGCCAGAGCTATGACTTCATTAATATAGGGTACCATGGTAAGGAAACTCCCTGTGCCAATGCAGATCAGATTGGTAATAGCTCAGTAACTCAGAATCTTAGGAAGGTGACCAAAACCATTAGATTAAGTGACTTGCCTAAGGTTACAAAGCAACATATGTCAGAGGCAGACCTGAGGTCTTCCTGACTCCAGGACTCTATCTATATTATGCCTCCCTGCTTCTCAACCCTTAAAATAGTCAACTTCTTATAATAATAAATCACTCACTGATCTTCCAACAACAATTTTATAAGATTGGATTTTCTCCAACACATTATATTAGTAATTTATTAGGACTGAAGGTCAATGTCCCTTACCTTGGCTCACTGGATTATAATACAACCTGTCTAGGGGCATCATAGCATAATATTAAATTTCTTAATTACATTTTGAAAGATTATGTTGCATAATTCTCATATGAAATAATAAACCATCAAACCTTTATATCGTGTCCATGACCACTATACATCCACACATTGCCATATTTTCGTATTATAATTTTCTTAGAATAAGATAAAATAAGATATTTTGAATAAGGAAGATACAATAAACCACAAAAGAGGTTACAGGGACAAGCTTTTACTTTGCTTTAAGCAGATTTGGGTTCATAAGGATTTCCTAAGAGGAAAGCATTTTATACACATATAAAGTATTTTAAAATGAACCAGAGTCTCTGTCTGCACATTTATTTCAACATCTATCAATGGCTACATCATTTTGAGAGTGCTCTAAAAACATTTATTTCCTAAAATGGAAAGGCCTTATAATTTTAAAATGATAATGCCTGGTAGCATAGTTTTACATTTTGACTTAAAGATATTAAAATAATGAATTGAGAAGAGAATGGAAAAGTCACTGTACCCTGGGAATAGTAGAGAGAAAAGGCAAATAATCTACCCCTCTGGCAAGTCAGAGATAACATCTCTTCAAACAGAATACTAGCAAACAGAATTTGAAATTTCAAAGAGGTTTTCCTTTCAAAAGACCTTCATCAAGTACAAAATAATAGCTCATAGGATTTAGACATTGAAGAGCTATTAGGAATCATATAGGGCAATTTGTGTCTTAATGTATACATAACAGATTTGGTACCCTCATATGAAAATAATGAGGAGACTAAGGCCTCAAGAAATGAAGAGATTTGCCCAAGGTTGAAGCTGTGTATGGATAAATGAGAGAACTTATTGGCTGACTCCAAAGTGATGTGCTGAAACAGAGCCAGGCTATAGCTAGTCTCACTTGGCCATAATAATCCCCAAAATATTGATCTCCAACTGAAAGTTACCTGCTGGGCATGGTGTCAGTGCTATTCCTACATATGAGTATCGGTGAGGCTAGTAGGCCTCCAAGGTTCCTTCCAATTCTGATATTTTCTTATGATTCTGTGAAGCAGAGAATTAAAGATTTGCTTTAGCTATAAGCACTACCTCATGCAATATGTTTACCATTTGCCTTGTAAATTATAAACCTTGCAACCTGAAAAAGTCTATACACTTTGGTAAGGGTAGATCCACACATAAGCTTGTTTGAAGTTAGATGATCTGGATTAACATCCCGATTCTGACATTTATCATTTTTACCATTTCTAGGTCCTTTATCCTTGGAGCTCAATTAGCCCTAGGTAATATGAGGACCATAGACCAGGACCAAATTTCAACTAACCAATCCTATATAATTTGGTTTGCTCACAAAATATTAGCTTGATAGGGCAGAGCCAAGATGGTGGAGAAGAGGCAGTGACTCCTGCAAGCTTCAGATAAACCCATCCACTCACTCCCAAATAATGCCATTAAAAAAAAAAAAAAACAGAGCAGCCTAACTCACATATGAACACAGTGAGACTATTTTCCAGCCAAAGACAGCAACTGGGATGACCTGCTATGTGGGCTGAGAGAGGAGCTCAGCACACGGTCTGAACCCAGCCAGGAACATACAGTGATTCCTTTGCTCTGGAATCTTCAGCACCAGTGGCTTCTTCTTAGGCTGGGCTTACAGACTGCTGAGGGGGTTCGGTGGTTGGCTGGGGTGAAGTAGCTGCAGTCTCTGCCAAAGTTGGGGCGAAGCACCCTGGTTCTGAACCAGTGGGCCAAATCGAGTGGTGGCAGCCCAGTGGGGGAGGGGCAAAGGCACACCAAGCTTCTGACCATAGAGAATCAGATTTCAGTCAGACATTTGCTTCTGGGCTGAGATGAGTAGGCAAAGAAAAAAATGAAAAATAGACAGCTTCTGTGGGGGAGGGGTAGACCAGAATATACCCTCAGAAGAAGATTATAACAATGTCAAAACTCCAAAATCCAAAGCTTCCAAGAAAAATATAAATTGGTCTCAGGCCATGAAAACACTCAAAAGGGACTCTGAAGAGAAAGTAGGAGAGATAGAAGGAAGATTTAGAGAGATGGAGGAAAGAATGGAAAGAGAAATGAAAGCAATGCAGGAGAGTCAACAGCTTGAAAATCCAAATGAGAAAACAGATACAAAATCTCTCTGAAGAAAATAATTGCCTTAGAATTAGGATTGAACAAATGGGATCTAATGGCTTTATGAGAAACTAAGACACAGTAAAGCAAATCCAATTAAATAAAAAAGAGGGCAATATTAAATATCTTCTTGGAAAAACAGTTAACCTGTAACATAGATCCAGGAGAGATCATTGGAAAATCACTGGACCACCTGAAAGCCAAGATCAAAAGAAGAGCCTAGAAATCATCTTCCAAGAAACTATAAGGGAAAATTGCTCTGATATTCTAGAAGCAGAAGGTAAAATAGAAATTGAAAGAATCCACAGATCACCTCCTGAAAGAGATCCCCAAAGGAAAACTTCCAGTAATATTATAGCCAAATTCCAGAGATCCCTGGTCAAGGAGATAATATTGCAAGCAGCTGGAAAAAAGGAATTCAAATACTGTGGAGCTACAGTAAGGATAAATCAAGATCTATCAGCATCTACATTAAAGGACCAGAGGACATGGAATATGATATTCCAGAGGGCAAAGGAACTGGAACTACAGCCAAAAACTGCCTACCCAGCAAAATTGATCATAATCTTTCAGGGGGAAAAATGGGACTTCAATGAAAAAGAGGACTTTCAGGTATTTGTGATGAAAAGACCTGAACTAAAGAGAAAATTTGACTTTCAAATACAAGACCCTAGAGAAGCATAAAAAGGTAATCAAGAAAAAGTAATCATGAGGGATATTAAAAGATTAAACTGTTTACATTCCTACATGGGAAGATAATACTTCTAACTCATAAGAACTTTCTCAGTATTAGGGCATCTGAAAGTATGATACTTAGAGGGTACAGGTGGGAATTGAATATGAAGGGATGATATCTGTAAAGCATTTATTTTTTGTTTATCTTTGTTTTTTGTAGAGCAGGCAAGTGGGGTGGCTTGTCTGGGGCCAGATTTGGGCTCCAGGCCTCCTGGGTCCAGGGCTAGTGCTTTGTCCACTATGTCACCTAGCTGACCCATGATGACATCTTTAAAATAAAGTTAAGGGGTAAGAGGAATACACTGGAAGAAAGGGAAATGGAGATGTGTATTGGGGGAAAGTAGTTCAAATAAAAGAAAGAAGAAAAAGCCTATGGAGTAGAGGGGAATATGGGGAAGGAGCGGGTGAGTGAGTGAGCCTTACTCTCATCAGAATTGGCTCAAAGAGGGAATAACATACACACTCAAAAGGGTGTAATAATATATCTTGTCCTGTGGGAAAGTGGATGGGGAAGGAGATAAGGGGGGAGTGGCAATGGAAAGAAAGGCAGATTGGGAGAGGGCCCAATAAAAAGCAAAACACTTTCAAGGATGGATAGGGTGAAGGAATAATAGAAAATAAAGTAAATATCAATGGGAGGGAATAAGATGTAGGGTAATACAGTTAGCAATAGTAACTGTGAAAGAAATGATGAGCAGGATGCTATCAGAAGGACGTATGAAAAATGCAAACCATCAACAGAGATAGAACTGATGGTATCAGAATACAGATTGAAGTATAATTTTATTTGTTAGCTCCTCTTTCTAAAGGTATTTTGTCTATTTTATTTCACAACCTGACTAATGAGAAGATGTTTTGCATAACTGCACATGTGTGACTTAAATTAAATTGCTGGATTTCATAGGGAGGGATGAGGAGGGAGGGAAGAAGAAAATTTAGAACACAAAGTTTTAAAAAATCAATGTGAAAAGTAATGATGAGCAGGAGTACTTCAGAGAGACTTGGAAGGACTTACATGAACTCATGCTGACTGAGAGGAGCAGGAGAACATTGTACACAGTAACAGCAACATAGAGTGATGAAAAATGGTGATAGACTTGGCTCTTTTTAGCAATGCAATGGTCCAAAACAATTTCAACGAACTTCATGATAGAAAGTGTTCTTGACATCCAGAAAAAAATAACTGTGGTTTATGAATGCAGATTGAACCATATTGTTTCTATTTTTGGGCTGTTTTCCCCATTCTTTTCTGAGGTTTTTCCCTTGTGCTCTGACTCTTCTTTCACAAAATTACTAATGCAGAAATACATTGAATGTGATGGCATATATATAATCTATATTAGATTTCTTTCTGTCTTGGGGAGGAGGGAGGGAAGGGAGGGTGGGAGAAAAATTTGGAACTAAAAATCCCATGAAAACAAATGTTGAAAAATATATTAGCTAGGTAGTCATTGATTTGGGGAGGTTAAATCAGTTTAATATCACTTTGTTGTTTGGGATAATCCTAAGGAAATTCAGGGACTAGAGTCCATGAGCATCCTAAGACCCCAGTACAACTCTCCCTCCACCATACATACCCAAGACTTGAACAGAAAAGTATGTAGGTGTAAGATACGTAGCAAGGTATTTTTTGTCTTTTCATAATGAACAAATTTTTAAGGTCTATTAAATGTGTCATTCTCTTGAAAGTTATGTCCTAGCTAGTTAGATATCTTTCAAGATATCTATTATCCAACTAATTTCCCTTTCAAGATGTTCTTTCTGTTATTCACAGTTACTTATCAACAAATATGTCTTAAGCTCTTAGTATAGGTAAGTACTATGAGAGGCAACACGTGAAATGCAAATGGGTTTAAGTAGCTGCCCTTTAGTAGCTGCCAATTTAGTTGGAAGATGAGCTTTATACACATAAAAAGTAATTAACAATCTAAGTCAATAGATGCTAAGTGACTGGGGAGCACAAGAATGACTATAGAAATATAGAGCAGAGAGGGATTATTATAGACTAGAGTGGTCATGGAAGGCCTCATGGAAGAGGTGCAACATGACCTGACCTTATAAGTATAGATAGATTTTGGATAGATGGAAATGAGTTGCTCCACACAAAGGAAATAAGGTGGGTACAACTACAAAGACACATATGCATAAGGCACATTTGGGCAATAATGATTAGATCACCCTGGCCTAGAGCAGAAAATTCATGTTGAGGCATTATGAGAGAAAAGTTTGGAAAGGTAGATTTTTAGGTCCACTGAATGTGGACTCTTTGATAATATTGGGATAAATAAAATGTATTCCTCAATGATAGCTATCCTCAGTCATTGTTAGTCTTCTGCCATGTATACCATATAAATAAAATGAAATTTCTCCACAAATTAATTCATAGATGATTATTGTTTTTCTACAATAAACTGCTCCCAACTAAATTAGATGCAAATTCTAATAATAGAAATTTCACATATACAGAGAAAGACAGAGAGAGAGAGAGAGACAGAGCAAGCTATCCAGAGACATAACAGTAAACAGTTGCTATGATTCCCATCTCTCAGACCACTAACCCCAAAGACCTCATCATCTGTGATTTGACCATATTCATTATCTTTATGTCTTTTTAATTTTTTTACACTTGAAAAAATCACTCCTTCCTTCAACCCTATTGAAAAAAACTTATATTAAATATGCATAGTCAATAAAAGCAAAAAACCAAAAAAATATCCCATAGTGGTCATGTCTTAAGAATATACCTTAGTCTAATACCTCTCTATCAAGAAGTGGGTGGCCTGTTTTATCATTAGTCTGCTGGAATTGTGGTTTATCATTGTACTGATCATAGTTTGTAAGTCTTTCAAAGTTACTTGTTTTTAATAGTGTTGCTATTATTGTTAGTCTGCTCACTTAACCACATCAGTTCATACAATTCTTCCTTCATTTATCTGAATCTGTCACTTTCGTGATTTCTTTCAGCACAATAGCATCCTATTACATTCCCATACCATAAGTTATTCAACCACTTCCCAATTGATAGGTACCCCACTAGGGTACAGCTTTTGCAACTATCTTTGTATATATGGGCCCTTTTCATGTTACTTTGATCTCTTTAGAGGATAAGCCTAGTAGTGGTTTTATTGTGTCAAAAAATAGATGCAATTTGGTAATTTGGGGGCATAGTTCGAAACTGATTCCACAATGAGTAGATAAATTAACAGCTCCCTCAGGGATTATGAATGTAACTGTTTTTCCTTCACCGTTCCAACATTTGTCATTTTTCATTATGTCTCTCAAAGCATTTTAGCTCTACTGAGTAAGGGAAGTGGTATTTTTGGAGACAACTTTGGACTCTCTTAAAAACTCCACAGCTAAGCATCTACTTACCTTTATGGTCTACTTTTAAATCTCAGCCTTTACCTATGTATTGTCAGTGACCCAAGCTATTTATTATTTCTGAGTTCTTACTTACAATGGGAAGTTCAAGGGGGAGAGGGCTAAGGATGACTGATTTATGGACAGGATATCTGAGAAGTGAACTAACCACTGAACATTTAGTGTTCAATAGAAACAATGAAAGAGCCAGGCTGGATAGAAGCAGAGCCTGTAAAAGTTCTGAAACCATTACAAAGCCACTGATAAATGTTTGTATCTTTTTATTCTTAGAGCAACTCTCTAAAGCTTGTGTCTGAACAGAGTTTCATTTTATTTGAAAAAAAAAATTGAACCTTAACGGATCCCACCTACCCCCCACAACACACACACACACACACACACACACACACACACACACACACACACACACACATGATTAGGATTGAAGAGTGAACTGTTAGAGGGAGTCACAGTGACTGACTGGCATCACCCAAGAAGCAGGTGTACATGTAGTAAAAACAAATGAATCTTGGGAGCCATTGTGAAGTAATTTTCATGAGACTCCATCAAGTCAAGAAATATTTACTGAACCTACTATGTGAATTAAGATGGCAGACCAGAATAAGGTATTTCTTGAAATAGCCTTTGTTGGATAGGTATATTTGCTTTGGCATTTGTTTTCTGAGAGCTATTATCATACCAATTTGATTCTTCCCATGTAAAAATCAAGCTTCAGGCATGATGTCTCTCACTTTGTCTCATCTCATCAGCTCTGGTAATGCCACTGAGGAATGAAAATGATCATTCAGTGGTTAGGTAAGTGGTATTAAACACTAGGTTAATGAGTCACCTTGTGGTAAGACCTCTTCTATGATTCTATCCCAAAACATGTAAACTTTAAACTACCTTATAAATATCTGTTCCATTAGACAATAGAAGAAAAATTTTAAACTATTTTTACCCAGTACTTTTATCTATGCAACTCCTTCCAGTTGCTTCACCATCTTTATAGATGTAATCAATTATTTCAGCCAACCAATAGGCACTGCCAACTTTCCAGAATTCCTAGCACAGTTTTAACTACCAGTTTGGGGTTTTATTCAGTATGAGAATAAAAGTTATTATATTCTAATTGCTTGTGATTGTTACTACATTGAGATTTATTTTTGTTGGTTATTTCAAGAGACCCTTAAAATGTGTTTAGTGACTTCATACTGTTTTTTCTGATTGATTCTATTATTAGGGCTGTGGAACCCTGGGGTCTTTTGGCCCTGCTGAACATCTTGAACAATTTTTTAAACATTTTGAGTTTGGCAAAACCTATTTTGCCAAGAACGTTACCCCTTAATTTTTAAACCCATGTGCATTTTAAGGAAAATTTAATCCATATGTTCGCAATTCCTCTGTACTAAACACATCAAAATGTTTTGTAAGAGCTGTTGGATTGCCAAGAAACATTCTAAGCCTCCCTTATAAGACCTTTTAGGCCATTTCTTTTAAAGCAGGAAGTTACTTTTTGCCAAGAATAAAATAATTTGAACACCAAGAACTCCAAGTTTAGCTTTGAAATTCACCATGCATAAGGTCAAAATTTGTCAAAAATGTGTTTTCTCCTTTTCTTAATGGATATGTTTATGTCTATTTAGAAAATATTTACTTAATATGTTGATGACCAAAAATTATATATACTGTCAAGAGGAAAATCATGTAATGTAAAATATTCTCTGTATGTTGCTCTGTTTCATGTCTTGGTTGGCTGACTGATTAGGGATAAGGACTTATTATTTCATTGGTATAGGGAACTCTCAGATAAGGATAGCCACTCTACCAAAGCAAATTGTCACCTGCTCTGAAATTTATTGTTCTATAAAATTGCCTGGGACACTAGGAGGTTAAGGGACTTGCTCAGGGTTAAAGAGGTAGTATGGGTTAGAAGTAGGAATGAAGTCCTGGTTTTAGGGCTACATGGATAGTTCTCTAGACCAAACTACCCAAAAGAGACAAATTCTTCAAGATAGTTTTTTTTGAGATTTCAACATTTTTCCTAACTGTAGAATAATATTCTCAAATTTTGATTGATTATCTTATTTATTTGTTTATTTATCTGTTTGTTCATTTATTTATCTATTTATCTATTCATTAATTCATTCGTTTGTTTGTTTATTTATTTGGTGTGGCAATGAGGGTTAAGTGACTTGCCCAGGGTCCCACAGCTAGTAAGTGTCAAGTGTCTGAGGCTGAATTTGAACTCAGGACCACCTGAATCCAGGGCCAGTGCTTTATCCACTGTGCCACCTAGCTGCCCCATTTGATTATCTTATTTGAAAAACAGAAATGTACATTGAATATAAAAGGAATCCAATTGGTAAGAAAATGGAAGACAGGTCCAGAAAATCAAGAAAAGTTCAGAAAAAGGTACAAATAAAAGGGATTTTTAAAAATTCTCATTGGGTTAGGAAAAGGTACATGTAGGGTGTTCTAAAATTTTTAGCATACTTTCAAGATATCTTAAAACTACACTAAGACTTTTGTAATATCATGTATGTGGCATAGCCTCAGCATTATTGAAATTGGGGCATCTGACTATAATTACAATATGCTACATACATAATGATACAATTATCTTACCTCAGAAATATCAAGAAGTCTACCACCAGGTGAACATTCCAACATGGTCAAGGCGACCCTTATACTCCAGGTATATAGGTAAGTATCAATATAGGTCAACATAGGATTCTAGTTGTACACAGTGGAGTGTGAAATAGTGGATACCCAAGAAATGTATAGTGAATGACTGATGTCCTATTATTGCCAGATAAGAATGCTGTAATAGGAAATAAAGTAACCAAATAATATCTATACTTACAAATCCCCCAAATCACTACAATTATCCTTATCTATGAGGGAGCAAATTAATTATGTGTATATATACACATATATTATACGAGCTAATATTTCTATAATGCCTTAAGGTTTTTTAAATACTTTCTCCTACCAAGCCTGAGAGATAATCATCATTATCATCATTATCATAAATAATAACAATAAATTGTATTTATATAGCTTTAAGATTTATAAGCACTTTGTTTAATCACTGTCCATTATAAGATCATGGAGCATCGGAGAGATGCCACAAAATTAGGAAAGGGCATTATCTTATCAGATACTCATAACAAGTTCTGAGGTAAGTAATTTTACCCCTCCATTGCAGATGATAAGACTGAGGCTTAGAGAGGTTAACTAGCTCACAAATCTATTAAATATTGAAGAAAGGATTCAAATCAGATATCCCCTTAAACAATTCCATTATTCTTTCCACTAACATTAACTATTTGCTCTTATTTCACAAAGGAAGAGCCTGAGACTTTGAAGTAGAAAGAGACTTACCCATGGTCAAATGAGGTAAGTCAGAGTCAGAGTACAAGGTACAGTTCAAACTGAGGTCCTCAAATCAGACCAATATTTTTTCCATTACACTACATTGCCTCTAAGCTAGAGCTAAATGCAAACATTTTTGAAGCAAGTACTAATATACCATTCCTGTGTACTGAAATAGTATTGCTTTTTTTTAAAAGCCTACTTAAATAAAACCATTCTCTGGATCCTGTGTGCCATATAATCATCTTTCCTACCAGATAATATAGTCTGGTACTTTTCCTATATCTTTACACTAAATAAATTTTTGAGAAATATTTAGGGTTATGCGGTGTCAGTATGGTAAAACGGTACTACAGGGCTACACATTGAATATACAAAGAGATGTACAAACCCTTTCAAATGACGTCATACTACTCATATGTCATGCTAAATTACTTGAATAGTGCTCTATCATCACAGAAGTTCCCTAGTCACAGAATCACAGAACTGGAGAACTGGAAGAGACCTTGACAACCATATATAGGTAGCTAGCCTAACTGAGTGAGCCTACTGCCAGGGAACTCCAAGTGATGGTTAGTCATAAGGATTTTGAGGCTCATGAGAAAAAGGAGATATTGCCTAAGGAAAAGCAATATGGTGTGGTGAATAGAATGCTGAACTATGGGATAAAACCCTGTCTCTGATAAATCCCTTGGATTGCACACAGTATTTTACTTGTTTAATGTATTCATTGGTTTTGATATTCTTTTATCTTTTTTTCTTTAAAAATATTATTTCTTCCACAGGATGACTTTCTGGGAGAGAGTAAGGGAGGACACTGGAAAATTTTGGTGATATATAAAAATAATAATAAAAATTATTTTTAAAAAGAGAATAAAAATACCAAGAACTGACAAACTATTACTGAAAACACCTAATTAATCCCATTAGCCCTCAAAAAATACCCCCAAGACTTTCAGAAGGACCTGGCAGCCCAAGGGGCCTATTAATCTGTATTATTAACATTTTTCTATCACTTTCTTAAGTCTAGACATTAAACAAAACAATAAATTAAGTCTTAATTTATAGTGTGTACCTATTTCTAAGGTATAAATGCTCACACCGAAAATTTTACAATTGGTTCTCTCAAGCAAGTTCGAACTGGCTCCAGCACACACTTGTATCTGCCTGCCTACCTATTTGTCTATCTTCCTATTCAATTTTATTGTATCAAATTCATCCCAAAGTTCCTATGAATGAAAGAAGAAAGAGAAGAAGGGAGGGAGAGAAGGAAGGAAAATAAGGAGGGAAGGTATAAGAAAGACAAATTTTAACTTTTACCAGGTTTAATGGCATCTCTCCCATTCTTCACATTCTTTCAAAGATCACTGAAAAAAAATACAGCAAAACCATTCTCCATATAATAAGATAAAGTTGTCTTGTATTTGGTGACTTATATTCCTTAAGGTCAACAAGATCTTATCTTATTATCTCCATAATTATTTTGTTTCAGCTTCCTATTTTTATTCCATCCACTGGAGCCCCTCCCCCCCCCCAAATTTTTCTCCTTGTCAGAGAAAACAGAAATTGAATAAGAACAGGGTGGTATTTGTCTTCCATTCTTTCCATGTATTGCTCATACACTCCCTGCATGTCCACCTTAATCTCTTTTACACAACTCAACTTTTTCCTCTTTGTCAGAATAATTTCTCCTTTTATCTTCTAAATTTCATTGCTGAGAGCTTTCCAGTCCTTCTAAGCTGATTTCCTCTTTAGAATGTTAGGACACAGAATGTTACTTATTCTTCAAACCTTTTGGAATCTATTCTTTCCAAATTTCAGGTGTCTATAAGATTATGCTAGGCTTTATTCTTCTTCTCTGTCACATATTCTGAGAATCTCAGAATCTTCTTAGATATTAACTGTCTGTTGGTTTTTCTTCTAGTTCTCCAATTTATCTTTCTGTTTTTCCCTCCTGCCCTTAATATCAGAGCTCTCCAAGGGACTCAGTACCATAATTTTCAATTGCACCCAAGTCCAGGTACTTAATTCTTATAGCTTTTCTTAAACTTTGGCAAAGAACCAACTCTTCCATGCCAACTAACATCCCGAAACTCAGTCTCAACTATGATCTGAAGTATTTCTCAGAAAGCTCATCAAAAAGGGTTGCTATAATGCATAACAATCTAAGGAAAGTGATAGGAAGCAATAATTTCTGCAGCAATTTTCTATTTATCTGATTGAGGCAGCTAGATAACTCAGTGGATAGATCACTAGATGTGGAGTCAGGAGGACCTGAATTCAAGTCTGGCCCCAAATATTTACTAGCTGTGTGACCATAGAAGAATCATTTAACCTCTTTTTTACTTAATCCATTGGAGAAGGAAAAAGCAAAGCACTCCACTATTTTTGCCAAGAAAACCTCATGGCCGGCATTGACATGATCACATAGAGTCAGACACAACTGAACACTAAATCTATCTGCTTTTTGGGATGGAAAAACTGTTTTGAAACTGTTATTTGATCAGTAGGGATATCTTTCAGTGTGGATATCCCTCCACTTGATATAGCTTGGCAAGTCATCTGTAGCGTACTGAGGTACTAAGAGATAAAATTACTTGTCCATTATCATACAGTTAATAAATATGATAAGTAGGATTTAAACCCAGATATTCCTGATTCCAAAGTCACTATGCCAAATTGTCTCTTGTATATTCATAAGATAGATAATAGAGAATAGCAGACAGATACAAAGTAAGAAAGAAAAATAAGTCTCGAGTACAAACCATTTGGAAAAATAGAAGATTCCATTCCTTCTAAAGAATACTTTCTCATATCTGCATGGTGGTTTACTGTTTACAAATAACTTTTATCACCTGAGAGAGATAGTGTGAGTATCATGATTAATAAATATCCTTGTCTTCTTTTAATTATTTTACTTAAAAATCAGAATTTTTGTGAAAAGAATATAATTCTACGACAAATCAAACCCTATTTACTCAAGGTACCTGCCATTTTAATTTAGGTCTATAGTTTCAAATAAGTCATTCCTTCCAAGTTCCCATCCACCCAAAAGATTATGCCAGCCAAAAAAAAAGGAAAAAGCCCACAGATGCAGGGCACCATCAGGAAGATTATTGGAACCAAAATTGGAAACCTACAGCCTTTGGGTAACACTATAATTTACTCAGATTGAGACATAGTGTTAATTTTTTAATTTAGAATGGACTTGGAAAAGGTCATTAGAAAAGCAAATAAAATGATCATATAAAGGAGTGACTATAACTTGAGAAAAGATTTTAAAAATTAGGGCACAGATCAAAAGAAGGTAGGATTGAAATCACTGAAATCGTGAAGCATGTCAATAGGCTGAACTTCAAATCCTGATGCATTTGAAAGTTGTCTTTAAAGCTAAAAGGTAGTCATTTTAAGAAGAAAATGATGAAGAATCACAACATATAAAATTTTGTTTTAAGAAGGATGTGAATAAATTCATGTGTAATAGGGCATAGTAGGATATTAAGGCTACCCAGAGATTAAGAATAAATTGACTGATATCTATAATCTTTTGACATTGAGAGTATAGATGATAACTAGGTTTTCTCACAAATCATACACTGAATTGTCATTAACAGAGATAGAATGGTGGGCTTGGTTTGTTTTATCCTGGAAATATCATGGTTCTAATCGTAATTAGTGCCTTGTATTCATGCCCTGCCATGTACCTTATTGAGGGAAGAGGAAAGGAAGGCACTTTACCATTCCACACTGCCATCTCCTGCCTGATCTCCACAGGCCTCCTGCCAGGTCTCCAGACTCCCTTGGAAGAGAAAAGCAATTCCAGTCTCTTGCAGCAATGATGAGGAGAGATGATCATTCCAGACACTCCATTTCAGTCTCTTGTGTCTTCTTACTGCTGTTTAGACTCCTATGGGAAGAGGAGAAATGCCATTCTACCACTCTCCCTCTGCAGAGGTAAGGGAGAGAACACAATTCCCTCAAGTTCCAGCCTGGTCTTCTCACTTAGGAGAAGGTGAGTATTACCATTTTTCCCTTCAATTTATTCCCCATGTTCCACTCTAAGGTGACCCACCCTTTGAACTGTGCCCACTGTAATTCCTCCTCCATAGGCAATACTCTTGTTTTCATCCCAAATCTGTGTCTTTCCTACTCCTCCCATCTTCTGGCCCTCAAACCTGGCTGCTTCATGATGACATAATCTTCCTGAACTGCTTTCTAGCACTGGCTTCATTCATTCCCTTTACCTCATTTGTTTCAGATGGGGAAGTGGGAATACTCTTTGCTGCCTCTTGGCCTTTCAAGGTTCTCCCCTATCAATATTATTCAGGGACCTCTCCTCCGTTGAGATTCACACAATCCATATCTACCATCAAATCAAATTTTTGTAGATTTTCCCTAAAGACCTCTAGGTCACTCTCTTCTTCAATGAGTTCAGTACCTGGCTTAATTTGTTTTCTCTCCTCCCTCCTTCCTGCCCTATGTGAGATTTAAAATTGGATATTAGATCATAAATCTCCCCTACTTAACCCTTCCCTTAATTCATCTCCCAGACTAGTAAATGGAAGAAGCTTCTGGTTTTCTAGATAGAGCCTTTATTGTATATAAGGTGTTGTTGATTAGAAGGATAGGAAAACAGAAATACAGTACAAATCGTCTTAAATCTAGGCTGTCTATATTCCTTATAAAAACTCACCAAACCGATTTAGGCCACCTTTGGAGTGAGTCAGACCGTCTGTGCCGCGCCGCCCGGAGTCCCGCCAAGCCGGCAAAAAAAAGGCTACTACCGTTCTCTCCACCCCGGAAGTCAAAAAAAAACCCGGCAGGCAGTCTGACATGCGCAGCAGGCGCACTGCACCCGGCAGGCAGTCTGACATGCGCAGCAGGCGGACTGCACCCGGCAGGCAGTCCGACATGCGCAGCAGGCAGACCGCTCATCTCCTCCCCAAAAGGGTGGTCCCTGAAAAACTGGCGTCTTTCACTTATCCTAACCGACTGTTAAAAACTTTCATATTTTACCACATTTCCCCCCTTTGCTTCCCCAAGAAACGGAATGTTTCCTTGATGGAACAGTAAAAAGAATATAATAACTTTTGCTGACTAATAATATGCGAACAACAATACAGAAAAGGAAGAGAGGAAAGTTTTGTCCAGAGGGGCGATTTTTTTTTTTTCCTCATGAACCGACGCTTTGACATTAGTCTTGCAAAGGGAGAGCCTCTGCAGAGAGTACATGCCACAGATAGTATATAACAGAAAGGAGATAGTAAAAGCTAATAAAGCAAAACAGTTCATATAAAGTCTCTGAGTTCTCTTGTCTTCTTGAAGTGGTAAGATGTCATCAGGAGGAAACTGGATTCTGGTCTGGAAAACTGGATTCTGGACTCTGGTCTGGAAAGCTGGATTATCTTCTTTAACTGTTTGAATTGCTGTATTTTTAAAACCTTAGCATAGCATTGTCAATGATCAAATTAATAAATTCCATTACATTCCCTCCTTTATATGGTTAGACTTGTAATAGAGGGTTGAGGTAGTTATGCAATGTGTAACACTTTTTACCACCATGTGTCTGGATCAAAGCCAAATTTAGTATGTGTTCATGACACCTGAAAATGTTATGGAAAGGTTATCATACCATATCTCATGGTTCTGAGACAGCCAGTGATTGTGCTAGGCCACAGGTGAATTCAACTGAGTGAGATAAAAAGATAAATAAGTTCAGTTAAATTAGGTTAAATTAGGAGGGAGAGAGGATGAATACTGGACTGTGCCTAGTAATTGTGCTCTACATAGTCACCATCATAAGCAAACCATGGACTTACGTATACCTGTCTCTCCTTTTGTTGCACATATATTCTCTCCAGGGCCTGCGTCAGAGTTCACAGCAAGTTAGTCTCTGAAATGATAAGTTTCCATATTTCTGAAATCTCATTAATTTCACCAAAGACAATATGATGGTAAAAATGTGTGCTATGCTGCATAACTGAGAATATATTAGTGATATATACAATAATTCCAAACCATACCCAGAGTATAATGACATATAAATAATAAACGAATGTAAATAGCTGATTATATTAGACATTGTTACATAATCTTCTTTTAGACATTATTACATAATCTTCTTTTAGCAAGTAGACCACATCATCTTATACATGAATTCTCTGGTATAACAGTAGCAGATACTTAAAGTGGTGATTAATTCATCAAAAAGAAATAAGACTTCAATTAGCAAGATTCAATATTCAATGTTTTCAGTGAGGTATCAAGCAATTTCTGGTACTTTTTAGTTAAACAGAACAACATACAAGAGAAAGGAGAAAAATAAATAAATAAAACAAAACTCATTAGAACTCATGGTTCTCTCAAAAAGAAAGAGTAAATAAAAAAAAAGAAGAATTCTGGTAGCTTCTGAGGCCCGATAGCCTCACCCACAGCATATACTTAAAATGTCTTTGAATAATCACTTAGTTTACAAAATTTAGTTTTAAAGAAAAGCAAAAGAAACAAAAGTAAAAAAAAAAAACCAAAGCAAAACCAAAAATAAAAAATAAAAAGCAAAAGATTCGCTAAGCACCCTTTTGTGCTCTTAAAGAACTTAAAGGTGCAGTCAATTCCAGGTCTTTTCAGTGCCTTTCAAAAGTCAAAACAAAAACAAAAAAACCCAAAAATTAATAAAAAAAAAAAAAATAGTTGAGGTAGGCCAGAAAACTAGGCCATGTACTTCAGTGCTTTTGCCTGTAGAAGGAAATGCTTGTTAAATTATAAGGTATTTAAGCTGCTAGAGTTTGGGGTATGCCACATTGTTTTAACTGGTTCCCCAATTCTCTGCATGCCAAAGTGGCAGGGGTTTCTGAATTGTCATTGATCTTTCTAATGCTGTCATAATGTTCTTTATGGTAGAAAATGTGGAGTTCTGTAGCATCAGTTTTGTCTGTGCCACTGATTTTCAATAAAGGCTGATTTAATTGATGAACCACAACATTCAGCTGATGCTGCTTAGCAAATGCTACAATTGTATCATTTCCTCCCCACTTTCCAAATTTCTTTAATTCATCAACATATTCTTCAAAAGGGGAGTCATTTACTATAAAAGACTCAAACTCTTGTCTATGGTTAATCATATAAGAAGCAGCTTCTTGTCTGTGTCTGAGATGATTTCTACAGTGACCTTCTAGCTGGTCTGCTAAAGCCCTAAAAAGGCAATTTCCGTCTCCTGATACTTTACGAAGACTGAGTCCCAAAGCATTTAACTGATCAGTGGGATTCTTAAATGGGAACTTCCTGTTTCCTCTGAACTTTCTTTGCTCTTTAACAGTTGCTATCGTTAGGGTTTTTACCTCTTTAGCGTCTACCTCAGGTCTATCTGAAATCTCTTCACCTATGAATGGTGCAGGCTTTATATGAGAGCAATGAATCCATGAGTCTTTTTCACCAATTTTAATGGCGGTAGGAGTTGTCAATAATACCTGAAAAGGTCCTTCCCAGGCAGGTTGAGTTCCACTGGTTCTCTGAAAATTCTTTACATATATTTTATCTCCTGGGTTGAAGTTATGCAATGAAAAGTCTAATGGTCCTGCCTGGACCACAGCTCCTGCCTCATGGAGTTCACGTAGCCTGGTCTGTAATTCCTGTATATAGGAAGCAACAGAAGTATCACCTCCCACCAGTGATGTATAAACTGGGGAAAAAGTTTTAGCTTGGATAGGAGGGTGACCAAAAAGCATTTCATAAGGAGATATATGAAGTTCTCCTCTTGGTCTACTTCGTAGATAGAATAATGCCAATGGTAGAACATCAGGCCATTTCAAATGGGTTTCAGTACATAATTTGCCAATCATACTCTTAAGCTCTTTATTCATACGTTCGACTTGGCCTGAACTTTGTGGATGGTAGGGCGTGTGGAATTTTGGAGTCACTCCCAAGAAAGAGTAGATTTGGGATAAAATCGAATCAGTGAAATGTGTGCCTTTGTCAGAATCGATGCGGGCTGGTGGGCCAAAACGAGGTACTATCTCTTTAAGAAGAATTTTGGCAACAAAGGCAGCTGTGGCTCGGGGGCTGGGAAAGGCCTCCACCCACCGAGTGAGCTGATCAACTATAACAAGGCAAAATTTATAATGTCCTGCTTTTGGCATAGTAATATAATCAATTTGTAAGTGCTCAAAAGGTGTATATGCTAGAGGACGCCCTCCATAAGCTTTGGCCTTAAAAGCATACTGATTATAAGACTGACATGTGGAGCAGCCCGAGCAGATTCGAGATGCTGTATTAGTCACACCTGGTGCTATCCAGG
This sequence comes from Dromiciops gliroides, assembly GCF_019393635.1. Classification (NCBI taxonomy): domain Eukaryota; kingdom Metazoa; phylum Chordata; class Mammalia; order Microbiotheria; family Microbiotheriidae; genus Dromiciops; species Dromiciops gliroides. Next base: position 169,393,112 of record NC_057861.1, on the reverse strand, counting down.
TTCTCTTAATAGAGTCTACAATGCCTTGTGTACCAAAATGGCCTTTTCTGTGAACAGAGAGGCATACCTGGTGGTAGAATTTCCGGGGAAGAAATGGCTTACCTTCCGGAGACACCCAGATGCCATTGATCTGTTTCGCCTTAAATTTCTTTTTCCACTTTTCTACTTCAGAATCGTCATAGGTTAGGTTGGAAGGAATATCCTCAGAAGGTGAAAGGTTAAATACATGTTCAGGAGCTTCTAATGCAGCAAGCTTGGCTGCAGAATCGGCTCGTGCATTTCCCTTTGAAACAGGATCACTATTCCCTGTGTGGGCAGGGCAATGTACAACGGCTAGGGAAGAAGGCAGTTTTAGGGCATCTAAGAGGTCCTTGATAAGGTCCCCATTGGCAATAGCCTTGCCCGAGGATGTTAGAAAGCCTCGTTGACGCCAAATCATACCAATAAAGTGGCATATGCCAAAGCCATATTTCGAGTCAGTAAAAATGGTGGCACTCTTATCTTTAGCTATATTACAGGCCTGTGTAAGAGCCACAAGTTCAGCAGCCTGTGCACTAAAATGGGAAGGCAGAGAAGCTGCCCAGAGGGTGTCATAATCAGAAACTACAGCAGCTCCAGTAAAACGGGTTCCCTCTCTCATAAATGAGGAACCATCTGTATAGAGGACAAGATCAGGATTTTCTAAAGGTGTATCAAAAAGATCATCACGGGGTTTTTCAGCCATATCAACTAAAGAAGCACAGTCATGCAACGGTTCCCCCGAGAATGGTAAGTTAGGGAGTAGTGTTGCTGGATTAAGAACTGTGCAGCGTTTTAAAGTGATATTCTCATTACCTAACAGGGTTATTTCATACTTAGCCAGCCTTTGATCTGAAAAGGCTTGTGTCCTGTGACGTAGTAAGAGAGCCTCCACTTCGTGAGGGCATTGCACAGTTAGAGGGTTACCTAGGACCAAATCAGAGGCTTTTTCTACCAAAAGCGCTGTGGCCGCCACTGCTCTAAGGCAAGGTGGCGCTCCAGCCGCTACAGGGTCCAGCTGAATTGAATAGTAGGCTATAGGACGTTGGTTAGGCCCCAGTGACTGAGTCAGGACTCCAGAAGCCACCCCCCTTTGTTCATGCACAAAGAGAGTGAAAGGCTTACTATAATCTGGCAGTCCTAGGGCAGGTGCTGATAACAAGGCCCGTTTTAATTCTTTTATGGCTGAGAGATGCTGGGGATCCAACTGTAAACTGTCTGGAACAGAACTTTTTGTAAGAGCTATGAGGGGTTTAGTAATTTCACCAAAAGAGGGTATCCATTGTCTACAGTACCCAGCTGCTCCCAGAATGGCTCTCAACTGCCTCTTAGTAGTGGGGGCAGAGAGTTGTTGAATGGCCTGGACTCTCTTAGAAGAGACAGAGCGAGTTCCAGCAGCCAAAATAAATCCTAAATATTCTACCTGGGGCAAACACCATTGTACCTTTGTCTTGGAAACCTTGTGTCCTCTCTTGTGCAGCTCCAGCAGTAAGTGACGGCTATCTTCCTGACAAATTTCAGCATTAGGAGAGGCCAAAAGTAAGTCATCTACATATTGTACTAGTGTGGAGCCCTTAAAGGTAATAGAGGCCAGATCCTGCTGTAAAATTTGGGAAAATAATGTGGGACTGTCTACAAATCCCTGTGGGAGTCTAGTCCAGGTCCACTGTCTATTTTTCCAGGTAAAAGCAAATAAATATTGGAAGTCCTCATGTACTGGTATGGAGAAAAAGGCAGAGCAAAGGTCTACCACTGTGAAACATGTAGATTCATAGGGAATTGAGGAAATTATCATAGCCGGATTTGCGACTATAGAATGTCTAGGAATAACATAATTATTAATCGCTCTAAGATCTTGCACAAAGCGATAAACAGGTTTACCATCTGGCCCAGGCTTGGGTTTTTTAACTGGCAAAATGGGAGTATTGCATGGAGAGTGATGACATGGAATAATAATACCCTGGCTTTTCAAAGCCTCAATTATAGGGGTGATCCCTTCTATTGCTTCCCTAGACAATGGATACTGTGGAATGGAGGGGGGTGGTCCCCCCTTAACTTTAAAGGTAACAGGCATGGCAGACTTAAGGAGCCCCACCTCATTAGGGGATGAGGCCCATAAAGACTCAGGAATGTCAGAGGGGATTTTGGATACCTCCCCTGCTGTTCCTTGAGCTTCTGTAAGTAAAATTGGTAATAAATGAACAGTATCCTCTGGCAATTGTAAGGAGACAGCCCCATCTGGAGCACAAGATATGGTTGCTCTAAGCTTGCAAAGGAGATCACGACCTAATAAATTTACAGGGGCATCAGGCATGAGTAAAAATGAATGTTCTACTGTTAAGGGCCCCATAGATACCATGCGAGGATTCAATTTTGCCACTCTCTGGCTCTTTCCTGAGACTCCCACTACATTCAAATATCCTACAGGTCTACACCCAGCATCTGGTTTGCTTACTAATACTGATTTAGAGGCTCCTGTGTCTAGCAGACAATCATAATAAGTCTCCCCCACTTTTAAGGTGACATGTGGTTCATTACTCTGGGGAGGTGAATGGACTGGCACAAGTGCATTCAAAAAATCTGGATCTGGGAATATATGGCTTTCATTATCTATGTTCCATTCCTCCCCAAGACACCATCATTCCTGTGTCCTCTTCTGAGGGGGGTCTTGGTTACCATTATTCTGGTACTGCCTTTCTGTATTCCTCCAAAAAGATCTATTTCTATTTTGATTTCGCCTGTAATTAGAATTAGAATTTCTTCTCCAAGTCCTACATTCTCTCAATTCATGCCCCTCCTTACGACAGTAACAACACACCTTAGTGTCCTTGTTCCGGTGTCCACATGGCTGACTAGGAATCGCTGGTGCCAGAATGCTCTGTTTAGGGTGATCTGGATCTTCCTCACGTGAGTCAAAGACATAATTTGCAAGTTCCTTAATTCTATCTACTGAGAGATTTCTCCAGTCTGGACATTGTTTCAGAAAGTATCTGCGTATTTCTGGCAGTGAATTATAAACAAATGTGTTGAGAATGATACAGGAATCTCTTAAATCTACTGGATCCAATCTGGTGTACTGTCTAGCGGCCTCACAAAGTCTATCATAAAATCTGTTTGGTCTTTCATTAGCCTCCTGAGGTAGGCTTAAAAATTTCTGCCAGTTTTCCGGTTTTCTAGAGCAAGATTCCATTCCCTTCAGAAGTGTTTCTCTAGCATCTTTTAATCTTTGGAAATCCCTATCATCATTATAATTCCACTCTGGATCCTTTAGAGGCCATTCCACATCGGCCTTACCTTTCGCAACAAGGGCATTTCCTGCTGAGATAATATCTGTAATCTCAGTTGGGGACAGTAAAGTTTCCAAAAGGCAAGTAACATCAGCCCAACTGGGTTGATATGCATTAAATATAGTCCTTAACTGTGAAATTACAGTGTTTGGATTTTTCTCAAAACTAGGGATGATTGATTTCCATGCGCTCAAGTCACTTGGTCTAAAGGGGCTATATTTTCTGACTTGAATTGGCACTCCCTTCTTACTATGTTCTATAGCTTCCTGCAGAGGGAGTAGTTTCTGCTGATCTGATTCTGAACTTGGATCATCTCTAGTAGAAACAGCCATTTTGAGGTCTCTCTCCATATGTGAGAGTTTCCCCCACATCATAACAATGATAATAACAAAAACAATGATAATAACAAAAACAAAAAAAAAACAACAAAAAAAAATAAAATCCTTAGTCGTATGAACTATGGATGTGGTATTAAAAGGTATTTCAATTGCAGGCATAAAATTTCTACTTATATTAAACGTATTTTCCCAAAGATTCTCACGTATACTATTATACAAAAAACTTTTTGCTGCCTGAATGAGGAAAAAACCAATAATGTTATGAAGGACCATTGAATAAACTATTCCTCTAAGTCGGGATGTTATGCTGTCCCAATACATTCCGATGAGAAAAATCAAAGGGATGGTAGAATATTCGAGCATCTTGCCCTTTAAACTGGGCTGGCTTTTCTGTTTAAAGCAAGACTTTTAGAGGCTTAAAGTCTTTAAGGGAGATTAGACAAAGGGAAAGTCCGCGGGGGGGGGGGGGGGGGTATTTGGAAAATCCACCGAATTAGCCGGCTTATGGCCAAAATAGGGAGGGTGGGAGGGTCCTTAAGGTCCCTTCGGGGTCGCCAAACTGTGAGATTTAAAATTGGATATTAGATCATAAATCTCCCCTACTTAACCCTTCCCTTAATTCATCTCCCAGACTAGTAAATGGAAGAAGCTTCTGGTTTTCTAGATAGAGCCTTTATTGTATATAAGGTGTTGTTGATTAGAAGGATAGGAAAACAGAAATACAGTACAAATCGTCTTAAATCTAGGCTGTCTATATTCCTTATAAAAACTCACCAAACCGATTTAGGCCACCTTTGGAGTGAGTCAGACCGTCTGTGCCGCGCCGCCCGGAGTCCCGCCAAGCCGGCAAAAAAAAGGCTACTACCGTTCTCTCCACCCCGGAAGTCAAAAAAAAACCCGGCAGGCAGTCTGACATGCGCAGCAGGCGCACTGCACCCGGCAGGCAGTCTGACATGCGCAGCAGGCGGACTGCACCCGGCAGGCAGTCCGACATGCGCAGCAGGCAGACCGCTCATCTCCTCCCTAAAAGGGTGGTCCCTGAAAAACTGGCGTCTTTCACTTATCCTAACCGACTGTTAAAAACTTTCATATTTTACCACACCTAGTACTTGAGGACCTTAACATATATATATAGTCCCTCGGGGGCAGCTAGATGGCGCAATGGTTAAGCACTGGCCCTGGATTCAGGAGTACCTGAGTTCAAATCTGGCCTCAGACACTTGACACTTACTAGCTGTGTGACCCTGGGCAAGTCACTTAACCCCCGTTGCCTGCAAAAAAAAAAAAAAAAGGCTACTTCTTTAAAAAAAAAAAAAATATATATATATATATATATATATATATATATATATATATATATATATATATATATATATATATATATATATATAGTCCCTCAAGCACCCTAACTATTTGGTTCCTCAACCTGCTTACTTAGCATGATCTACTCCTCTACTCCACCTCAGGCACACAAAGAGATGGCCATTCTCTTTATTTACATGTTCAAGTATTCAAAAATTCCCTTATCTAACCATTATCTACTGGCTTTCCAGATGAGCCATCTCCAGTCATTCTGAAATATGTCTGGCCACTGGACTCCAATGACTCCGGAGGAAAGAGTGGGGCTGATGACATCGCACAGCTCTGCCTCCCTTAAATCCAATTCATTTGCAAGTCAAGACATCACTCTTCTGAAGTCATTGGTCCTCTTTGAGAACAAAGGATGACCAACAGTAACAACTAGACTTCCCCTTCTCCCTCTGCTTTATCTTACCAAATCATCCTCTTCATTCACACATGACCTCCAAATCCCTTGTCCCATCAATTCTCTCTAATTTTTTCTATTGCATCTGCATTAGCCAACTCTCTCCTTCTTTCCCCATACTGAATCCTTAGTGAACCAATTTAACTTTACACTGTTCTCTTAAGTCCCTTGCCCTTTTACATATCACTGGTGGTTCCTTGACAAGGCTGTCTTAGATTATTCCTACCAACAAATGCTTTCTGTGCATATACTGTTGAATGAAGTGGAGAAAATGATGCAATCATCCTGAGAGGTCCACTACAAATTTATGTTATCTGACCTCAACTGGAGCCTCACTTCTACTTTATACTCCCAACCACTTTACACTCCCTAATTAACTCACTATCCTACTAACCAAATTGCCTCTTCTAAACCTTTTTCATCCCTCCTCAAATATCATGACTTCCTTTCTGCCAACCCTCTCAGCTAACAACTTTACCTCATATTCTACTGAAAAAATAAAGCCATTCACCAAGAGCTCCTTCTTCTCCCTTTCTCCTTATCTCACATCATTGAGATACCTTCTACCACTATCTCCCCCTTCACCCATTTCACATAAAGATGTGGTCCTTCTTGCCATAGTAAACTCCTTTAACATGCACAAGTAATCTCATTCTCATCAGATTGCCCCCTCTATCATCCCCACTGTCTCACTTAACTTCCATTTCTCCCTGTAAACTGGATGTTTCCCTACAGCCTACAAACATGTTCATGTTTTTCCTATCCTAAAAAAAAACCCTCACTCAATTCATCTATCGTCACTAACCATTATCTGATAACTCTCTTACCTTTTGTGACCTTGAGAAGGCTTTCTATAACCAATAATTCTGCTTCCTTTCCTCTCATACTTTTCTTAAGGTCCTACAGTATGATTTCTAAGTTCACTATTCAACTGAAACTGCTCTCTCCAAAGTTACCAATGGCCTTTTAATCAACAAAACCAATGCCCTTTTCTCAATCCTTATCAGACCTCTCTACTGTCTTTGTCACTTTAGATCTCCCTCTTCTCCTTGATACTCTCTTCTTTCTAAGTCTTTGGGAAAACTACTCTCTCCTGGTCTTTTTACTACCCCTCTGACCACTCCTTTTCAGAAACTCTGCTCAATCTTCATTTGTGTTCTGCCTACAAACTGTCAATGTCCCACAGAGCTCTACCTTGGTCCTTCTCTTCTCACTCTGTACTACATAACTTGGTGATCTCACCACCTCCCCTGGATTCAATAATCATCTCTATGCTGATGATTCTTAAATCTACTTAGCCAGCCCTAAATTCTTTACCAACCTTCAGTCTCACATCTCCAACTACATAGTAGCCACATTGAACTGAATATTCTGCAGACATTTTAAACTAAACATGTCTAAAACTGAACTTATAATATATCTCCCCAGATCCTCCCCCTTTCAACTTCCCTATTATTGTGAAAAGCAAAATTATTCTTCTAGGTTCCCAGGCTCTCAACCCAGGTGTCTTCAATTCCTCACTCTCTCCATCACCAACAACCCCCATCCCATCTGTTGCCAGAGCCTTACATTGGGTAACTTCTCTAAAATATGTGACCTTCTCTCCTCTGATATTGCCATCACCCTAATACAAATCCTCACCTCCTCATTCCTAGACTAGTGAAATAACCTGCTTTTAGGTCAGCCTACCACAAGTGTCTCTTCATTAAAGTCCATCCTCCATTCAACAGTCAAAGTTATTTTCCTAAATTTCAGGTCTGACATGTCACACCCCTACTCAATAAACTGCAATGGCTCCCTATCACCTCTGGAATTAAATATAAAATCCTTTTTGGTATTTTAAACCCTTCATAACCTAGCCCACCTCACCTTCCCAGTCCTCGCATACCTTACACACATAGCATCCCTACCATGTGCTCTATAATCCAGTGACACTGGCTTCCTTGCTATTCCTCCAACCGGACACTCCATTTACTAACTCTGGGCATTTTCACTGGCTCTTCCTGATGCAGAGAATGTTCTTCCTCCTCATCTTCATCTCATGGCTTCCTTCAAGTCACAAATAACATCCCATTTTCTGCAGGAAGCCTTTCTCAACCTTTCTACCTTCTAGTGCCTCCCCTCTCTTATTTATTTCCTATTTACCCTTTATATAGTTTATTTTTTACATGTTTGTTTGCTTGCTTTCTTGCTTGTCTCCTGCATTAAATTTTGGGCTACTTATGGGCAGCAACTGTGTTTTGCCTTTCTTTCTATGTCCAATGCTTAGTATAGAACCTGGTAAGTAGAATTCAAAAATGTTTATTGACTGAATGAATAATCAAGATCTGTATCCTTAAATCATGATCTGATGCACAGACATATTGCTGTATCATAAATTTTTTTCCATTGTGAGGAACCTACTTTAATATGTAACTTTTTAATTTTTATTCTGAAAGAAGGGCAGTCTCCAGGGGACTTTTGGATTGACAACTATGTTAGATGCATCTGCCATTCTTCCTTTAATATCTCATATGCCAAACTCAATATCAGGATAATAGTGCTTAGTTGAAGTCAGGAAGACCTAATTTCAAATCCTGCATCTTTAATATCTCTTTGACCTTGGGCTAGTTGCTCACCTCTTGTGCCTCAGGAAACACCCTAAGAAGGTATCTACTGAGGAATACATAAGTCAAGTTGGTAGCGACCTACCAACAACAACCAAAAAAGAAAAATCTGAACCTTAAATGAAAGAAATCTATTACAATACCTGAGAGTGATGAAGATATTATGAAATAACATATACTAATGTTCTGACAATTGCATTTTTTATTTCTTTTATTCTGGAATCTTTGTCTATGGAGGAATCTTGAGTGTGTTTATCTCTTAGTCCAGGAAATGTGATCCATGGCACCATAAGCAGATTAACAGAGAGGGGAGAATAAAAGCAACTGGAAAGCAAGGAGGTTCTGGGTGATAGAAAGGAGTTTATTTTGGTAAATATTTGTGATGTCAAGGAGAGTCAATGTGACCTAGTGAATGGAGGAGACTGGGAGTCAGAATGAACAGTATCCAAGATATGTACCCTGTAATTTGAAGCAATCAATGAAGCAGAAAAAGCACGGACTCTGGAATGAGATCATCTGGATTCAATCCCTACCTTGGACAAATCCTACCTCTTTGCAACCATGGGCAATTCACTTAATATCTTTGGGCATAGTCTGTAAAATGAAAGGGGAAGGAGATAGATTATCTCTTATTTCCCTTTCATTTCTTGATACAGGATCAATCCAACAAAACAGTGATTTCTTAATAATTAATTGATCTATTAATTTATTCTCATTATGTGCCAGTCTCAGGTGCCTATAAGGTTGCCTACCTATTGGCTCAGTGGCCATAGGAAAATCATTTAACTCTTAGTGATCCAGGCAGTTCTCTAGGACAAGAAATTACAAAAAGAATGAATATGATCTGCATTTGTGGAAGGAATTTTCATAGCAGCTGTTCGGCATAATGCATAAAGGCAGCTAGTGGTGCAGTAGACAGAGTGCTGGACCAAAAGTCAGGAATTCAAATTGAGTATCGCACATTTATTAGAGATGTGATACTGGGAAAGTCACTTAACCCTTCTGTGCCTCAGTTTCCTCATCTATAAAAAGGAGATAATAATAGCACTAAGTTCCCAGGGTTGTTGTGAGAATCAAATTGGATAATATTTGTAAAGTGTCTTACAAACCTTAGTGCTATATCACTAATACATATGTTTGAAGCCAAATAAGATTGCTCATTCTTACTGATGTTTGGCAATATTTGCCCTTAGCCTTATCTCCATGAAATGGGCCATTATGTTTCTGAACCACCTGCAGGCACCTTTGGAATATCAATTACAAGGCAACAATAATCCACCAATTTCAAAAATTCTTTCCTCAAGTAGGAAGCTATTGAAGTAGACAGATACTTCTATCATTAAAGTCATTTAAGTATCATCATTTATTTGGTCCGTTTTCCCTCAATACTTTCTGACCATGCTGTGCTAGAGACAATCCCCCCCCTCCATCAACAACCTACCCACATCTCATTTTCAGCCCTGCTGAGAAGTCTGCCTGAGCTTGTGACGACAGTAATAACCCAAACCAGGCCTTATTCTGTGTTTATGGATGGGGAGTAAACAACAGAGCTCTGGAAGAAGCAAATTGCTCACCCATGTGAGGTGAATGAGCTTTTCCAGAGGAGCAGAATTTAGTGCCCTGGAGGAGGTAATTTATTAAATGGAGCCCTGGAAACTTGCGTTCATTTCACTTGTATAAAAAGAGCAAAGGCATCATCATTAAGCCTTTATTTAGCACACACCAGGAGCTCAGTACAAGGTGTTATGTAAACTTTATAGTTGCCCTCACACCCATTCTCCAAGGCGGTCACAGCTTTATGACAGCAAAGGCTAGAGCAGTAAACTGTAACTTCATGGCAGGACTATGAAGAGGATGATTCTTGAATCCCAAAGGAAATGTCGTATTCTTTAAATAACTTCATTGTCTTAATAACAGGTTATACTTTTCAACTGAGTTACTAATGCTTATAATAATAACAATAATAATAGCTCCCATTTAAATGGTGTTTTACAATTTACAAAGCATTTTACTCCTGTACATTATCTCATTTGATCTTCAAACGTGCCTAGAGGCATGTGGTACAAGTATTATTAACCCCATTTTCCAGATGAAGAAAGGTAGGCCCAAAAAAGTGACATGATTTGCCTGAGGTCAATGGAAAAAAAACAAAACAAACAAACACCCCATTGGACTGGGAGCCAGAACCCTTGGGTTCTAGCTCCTATTCCCCTACTGCCTCCAGCAAGGTATAACCTTGTGCTCGTCACTTAATTTCCTCATCTATAAAATAAAAGGGTTGAGCTAGATGATTCCTGATGTCCCTCCAGCTCAAACACTCTAGGAGTCTATATTTAACAACTTTCATCAAATTATATGGAGAAATGCCTTCCAAGTTGCCCTAAAAGCATTTGCATCCTATTAATTCACTTTGAATAATGACACAATTGTAAGCAAATAATTTCTCCCCATAATTAAGTAGAGAAACTGAGACAAGGACAAGCTGTCACAATGGTAGAGTCACTTATCAAATCATGAAAAACCATGTTATAAGAGGATCCCTTGAAATAGTTAGAGATGCTTAGCTTGGGGAATGGAACTTGATAGCTATCTTCAAGCAAATGAAGGATTTTCATTTTGAAAAGGGATTGTGATTGCTTTACTTGGCCCAGGAGGACAGAGCTAAGGAGAATAGATGAAAATTACAGGGAGGCAGATTTCAAATCAACAGGAGCAACAACTTCCTTACAAATACAAGCTAAACCAAAATGGAATGAGCTGCCTCCAGAGTCCCCCATATCCTGATGTCTTCAAACAAAAGGTATATTGATAATCAAAGTTCAGAGATACTCTAAAAGGAATTTCTCTTTCAATTTATATCTTAGATTAGATGACCCTAATGACAGTGTAGTATACTGAAAAGAGCATTCGACTTCCACAGTATTTAACATCCAATTCCTCCTTCCCACCCTCATCATGATAGTACCTGCATTAATTTCCACTCATCTGGTCTATTGCAATGGCATCTTAAGTGTTCTCCTTAGTCACCATTCTCTCTTCATTTCAACTCATCTTTTGAATCTCTTCCATATTAATCTTCCTTACATAAATATCTGTCCATGTAACTCGTCTGCTCAATGGCTACCTATTCCCTACCAAATAAAATAAAAATATTATAGCCTGAAATTCAAAGCTCCCTGCAATATAGCACTATACCTTTCAAGCCTTTTCTCATGTTACACCCTTTCAATATCCCAAAGATCAGCCAAACTGAATTGCTTTATTTTTTAAAATATTTGAATGAAAATACTTGCCAACAATTATTCATATTATTCCAAAATTTCCTAGCTCTCATGAATTTGATCACACCATTCTTTTTGCTAGCACCATTCAGTGGGCCCTGTATATTTTCTGCCTGTCTTCAAGAGCCACCTTTAAATCTACTTCCTCTAAGAAGCCCAGTCAAATATTGTCTTTCCTTTATCAGATTTTGGATAACACTTTGTAACTCTCTTACATACAGATTAAGTTCCATTTTTATTCTTAATTATGTATGTTCCATATTACCTTACTTGTGCATGACCTTAGTTAAGTCACTTAATTTTTCTGTGCCTGTTTCCTTTTAAAAAGATGATAACTACTACATATCTCACAGGGTTATCTCAAGGAAAAAGCTTTCCTAAAACTATGCAAATATGAGCTACTAATATTAAGAAGGCATGAACTACATTTCATTTTATCTCTATCTACCATAGAGCTTAGCACAGTGCTCACTTACATAATAGGTACTAAATCCATTTTTGCTGAATTGAGTGGAATTAAATTGAATTTAATGGAGTCAGAAGAATAATTTTCTCATCCAGTCATGAACTTGCTTTGAAAATGTGGACAAATTAACTATTCTGAATATACTCAGATTCCTTCTCTATAAAATGAGGGGATTGGACCCAATGACCTTTAAGGACTCTTCCTGATCTAACATTCAATAGAGGAAAAAGCAAACTTGAGATTCTCCTCCAACAATGTGCCTCCCATATTACATGTTAAAAAGTCATTCCTTTTAAAAGAATCCTTGAAAAGCATTACAACAGAAATAGATTTGTTCAAGGATCTTCTGATTACAAATAACAAGAGGGGCATAAAATAGAGAGAGGTATATTTTGGGAGATAGTAATAATGTTCATATTTTCTTCCCCAAAGTGATTACCAGTTTCAGGAAGGAGGTCAGTGAAGAGTTGAAATATAATGGGAATTACCTAGAGAAGAGATCACTGTTCTCCGAAGTATGTAAACCTATGCCCTAGGGATTGCATGGTACCAGCTAGTCAATAATCAACCAATCAGAAAGTGGGAAGATGGCTCACATCCCACCCTCTAAGAAACAACCAAATGTAGGGCTTTTCTCCAACACAACCACATCTACCCTTCACATATTATAACCCAACACTCCTCAAGTGAGCACCCTCCATCAGCCTCTTAATTTCATAACCTCCCCCTTTGAGGTGTCATTTCTTGAGGATAATCACAACCTAACAATAATCTAGGTATCCACAGCTCTAGCCATGTAAAATTTTAGGAAAATCTATCGCAACCCCGAAGTATACACACATAGCCTGCTCTCTGATTACCTCATGGTTCCAGCAGTCCCTTCACTCTGGGTCAGTGAAATATGAGTGAGAACTCCTCTGCATTTTTTTTTCTTTTGAGTGGAATAGAGTGTGTACATAGGATGAGCAAATTCAGACCTTTACCAGACAGCACCTTGCTTAGGCTATTGCAACATCTTCCAAATTCATTTCCTTGCCTCAAATCTGTCCTTTTCCAATCCAGCCCTATGCCAATAAGGTTTTCTTAAAGAACAGATCTGACCATGTCAATTCCTTACTCAATAAACTCCAATGGCTCCCTATTTTCTCTAGGATCAAATATTAAACTCCGTTTGGCATTTAAAACCCTTCACAAGTTGAGTTCAATATAAGTCAGTATAAATTAGCACATTAGTGTGTCACTTTTACTCTGTGGTCTAGCCAAATTGGCCTTCTTGCCGCACTTTACATTCATATAAAAACACATCTAAAATATATGAACAAGAATATGCAATTAAGGAATAATACAATCCAGTAGGAAGAACCATGTATAGAAAGACAAATGGATTTATATTGAAAGTTTTCTATTGATTGGAAATCAGAGATGATTCACTATTGTTTGTTGTGCTGGAGCTGTCAATTATCTACACACAGAAAAACATTACTCCTGCCAAAAAGTTACATTCACTGACTGCAATTATCTTTTATATGATTGTTGTATTGTGTATTTTCCCACAAAATATCTAAAAATTATTCTTCTTTGCTGGGTACATTGATCAAATTAACTGAATATTCACTAACAAGTAATTTTTTTTACAGATCCACATCCTCTTCCAGAGATTTTTCCAAAATAAGGAAGCATATTCATTCATATTGTTCTCATTTAAAATATTTTAATGGCAGCAAAAAGTTTTGTACTTTTATTAAAATAAAAATAATTATAAAATCTCTATTTCATTCTTTTGATGTTTTGTGACTGTTTTAAAATCTACATAATAAATTAATGAAGTATCACATGCTTATGATATATTAATAAATATACATTTATGCTCAAAGATTATTTATCAAAATGGTATCATTTTAAAAGCCTTGAGATTATTTCTCTGGATGCCTTTTTTGTAGACAACATCATAACAATTGAATTAAACCTCAAAACACTGAAGGACCTCTCAAATAAGATTCACATACACCCAAAAGAATTAAGCCTATCACTTTAGTTGAGTAGATAAAGAATGCCTATAGTCAGGATTATCATTCATACTTGGATAGTCAGTTCACAGAACTGAACCATCAATAGTTATCTTAGAAAGACTTTGCAGACTGACAACAAACCATGCCTGGAACCAAATAGGAAGGATATTAGATTGCATTTGGGAAATGGTATATTGGTTTTAATATTCCCAAGCAACTCCCTGAAACAAAGTCCCATCTTTTTAACACTAACATTCTTCTAGGGGTGCATATAGCTATGAAGCTTGGAATATCATAGTCACTAAAGAGGTAAAGTTATAGGTAACCCAAATGGCAATGGAAAAGTCTATTATAGGCATCGAAGAAATCCATGGAAATGGTGCTGCAGTATTCTTCCAGTGAAAGATTGAATTAGAAAAAGGTTTTGAATTGTTTTGTTTTTCTGGACCGCACATATTTTTTGTGAGTGAAGACTGGATAGTAATTGATAAGTTTTTTAAAACATCAATAAAATATTTCAAATACACAAAATATTAAAAAAAGATTTTTTTAAAAACAGAAACCCATATATATTTAATAGATAATATAATCTATGTAACATGTACTATAGATAATATATTATGTATTATATATGCAATATATCATATAATAGGCATATCATAATGAAAAAAACATGGTATATGTCATATCTTGTTGTTGTGAATGTTGTTATTAATGTTTAGCTAGGTAGAATACTAAATAGATGATGAACCTAAAGTCAGAAAGTCCTGAAGTTCAAATACCACCTCAGCCATTTTCTAACTATGTGATCATGGCAGTCATTTCCTTATCTATAAAATGGAAATAATAATAGTACCTACCTCCCATGTCTGTTGTGAAAATAAAATAATATTTGTAAAGCACTTTGTAAACCTTAAAGCTCTATATAAAAATAAACTATTATTACCCTGTTAAATATATATGTGTATATATATACACTCTTCTTAAGAAATAAACTATACAGAGTTCACAGTTTCTTTTACATGCTTCTTACTAGCTCTTCTTTGTACACTGAAATATTCGTTCATGGATAAAATGTATTATAAAAAAAAGAAAATCATTATTTTAAGGTGTAAAATACATTCAGAGAAATATATGAAGAGAAAATAAATGGTCATCCTGCCATTTACTGAGAAGAGGGTAATAGGGAAGTTAAAGTCTTAGAAATTTTACTAATGGAGCCTATATAATCAAGTGTGAATTTAATTCACAAATATAGATTATGATTAGATGCACTGATAAGATACAATTCTCAATCAAAGTACCAATTTTCATTTCAGAGATCAGCATGCATGAAACAGTGGAAATGAAATAATAAAGTTGATATAGAATTATAAAAGGAACTAAACTGGCCATATAGTAAAAGTGATAGATAATAGGAGAACAATTCAAGTACTGAAGTGGTATTCACAAAACATTAGCAGAACTAAAGGAAAGGCTCCAACAATTTGCTTCAATTCTCCGTGGTGGGTCTAAGGGAAGAATTGCATAGGATAAAAAAGTATGGATGGGTTTTGATATGCCCTAGTAAAGTAAATACCTACATCAATGAGCTTACAGATCCAAAAAAGTAACAAGCTATCAAATGACCAAATTAATACTAGTTCTAACTATATAATTATAATATATTTTAAATACTTCTCCAATCCATTTAAGGATAATTATTTAAATGGGTCACTTATGCATCCCCATATTTAAGGTTATTTAAGAATACCTTTGGAATAAAATAAGTACTTATTGTCTGTTCCACAAACTTGGCACTGATCACCTACATCTGCCTATTGTAAATTAATTTTAAAATGCATATGTTGTAGACGCAGATAGATTGTGAGCTCCTGGTTAATAAATGACCTATGAAGCTTTTAATGAGTGACACAAAAAGGACAGAAAATCTGTATCATAGTCTGGAGTTTTCAAAGACAGAGATCAATGTTCTTTAAGGCTTTGTAAGAACCATTAGCCATTATTATCACTTCAGATACCTCCTCCATAGGCTTGTATAGAAAAAGAATGTGATAGAGTTGAGTGGATATGAAGGAATTAATGAACATCAGCTTTTGGAATAGACACAGAGATATGACAGAACAGACAGATTTTTCCAGTGAGAAAGAAGACTAGCTCTTTTTAAAAAATTTGAAGATAAAATGTATTATTTATCCTAATGAAAATCTGGAATTACAATTGATTTTCAGTTTTGCTATAATTTTGCAATATTTCCTTTGTTACTTAATAAACCATGTTTTCTGTATATGTTTTATTTTGTTTTGTTTATTTGCAGAATCTCCTAGAAGATATCAAAAATATCTGCACACTTGCTTAGGAACAAGTGAAATGGCAATGATAAAAGCAAAAGAAAGAACAGGTGATTTGAATCACTGGGGATAACTGGCCCTCATTGTAGCAAGGCACTTCATTAGTTCTCTAATTGATTCCCTATCTCAATCTCAACGCTCTCCTCTATTCTCAAATCTCCCATAATTCCCCATTTTCCTTCCCCCTAACCATTCATCTAAGGACCCCAACTTTAACTTTTCTGAGAAGTTTAAGGTCATTTGCCATGAGTTCCTTCTCCCCTTCTCTTCATTTTGAAACTCATTTTATCCTCCTTTCCCCTAGTGTCTGATAATGTGATAGCCTTTTTCCTTTCCAAACTCTCTTGATATGTCCTTGATCCCCATTCCCTCTCATCTTTTCCAGCCCATTGCTCCCTCAGTTATGCCTTCTGTTGTGGTAAAAATTTTTTGTGATAAAATTATTATTGCAGTTTTTAGCTGACTCATTTGGGAGGGGCCACACCTGGCCCACCCTGAAGTTACATATGCTACTGAGGTCAGAAGGAGAACTCTCCATAGGCAGGTTTTAAAGGACCTCCCCTTTTGGGGGAGCAAAGAGTAAACGCTCCCTGAAGGTAAAAAGAGGCTTCTTCTGTAATGCTAGGGCTCTTACAGAATGAGCTCTCTCTGGCAGCTGCTCTCTCAGACTGCTCCCCTTCTGGTTGTGGCTCGAGTTCTCTCTCTCGGGTGGCTGTTTTTCCCGGTGGCACGCAACTGTAGACTGTCCAGGTGTTGGTGAGTTAGCTGCGGAAAACCCTAAATTCCTTTTGCATAGGTTAAGTTTAGAGTTAAGAGTATTTATCTGTATTTCTTTTTTTCCTATTTCCTTGTCTTTGATTTTTATTAGTTTTACCTTTGTTGTTTAATTAATTCCCAAGTAATAAAATCTGATCCTTCTGTGAATTAAAGCTGTAAGGCTCCTTTCTTATTGGCCTGGGAGAAATATCTAAAAAAGGGCAGTTCAGAGGGGAGGGTGAACCTAAAAGGTCCCTCATTATTTCGGGGACCCCAATATTAAGGCGAGTCACCCAAATAACACTCTGTATATCAAATTGTTGGCCCTCACACTGTCTTATATTCAATCTCTTCCTAAAGATTGGTTCCTTCTCTACTTTTTACAAAATAAGCAGTCCTCCTCTACCCTTAAAAAACAATCTGCATTAGACTCCACCATCCTCTAAAGCCATAGTTCTATATCTCTCCTCCCTCTGTCAGACAAATTCCTAGAGGAAAAAAAAAATGTCTCCACACATTTCTTCCAGTTTCTCCCCTCTCATTCCTCAGCCTTTTGCAATATGGCTTCTACCTAAACTATTCACTAAAAGGTACCAATGATCTCACCAAATCTGATCATCTTTTTTCATTCCTAATCTTTCTTCATCTCTCTGCTATACTAAACATTATTGACAATAACACTCTCTTCCTGGATATTCTCTCTCTTTATTAACTGACTCATCATTCATTTCACATCCCCTAACTGAAGGTCCAAGGCTCTGTCTCAAACCTTCTTCTCTTTTCTCCCTACACTCATGACCTCATCACCTTTGAGCTTGATGCTACTAACACAGAGATACATACATCTAGCACCAGTTAGTTCCTCCTATGAGTTTCATTCTCTCATTACCAAATTCTTATTAGACATTTCAAACTAGATATCCCAGAAATATCTCAAATTCAGCATATACAAAAGAGAACCAATGATCTTTCCTCACACAAAAATACACACCTACTCCTGTTCTAAATGTCCATATTTCTGTCAATGGCACTAGCATTCTTCTAATCTTCCGGTTTTCAGCAACAGCTTCTCCCTCTCTCCACATATCTAATCACTTGGTAAATCTTGCCATTTCTACCTCCACAATATTTCTCACATCTGACCCCTTCTATCTACTCTCACTGGCATTCTCTTAGTTCAGGCCATCATTATAATACATCCCTCACACAGCTACCAAAGAAATTTTCCTTAAGCTCAGATATGAGCATTTCACTTCCCTGTTTAATAACATACAGTAAATATTTCTCTATTACCTCCAACATAAGAGATAAATTTATCTATTTGGCTTTTAAAACTCTGGAGGAGACTTTGTATAGCTCTGCCCACACTATACCCAATTGAAGCACAAGTCAAGACATCACCTTTGTGATATCCTTGTTCCTCTTCAAGAACTGACAAATAAAAGCAAAGCCCTTCACAGCCTATATTTCTAGCCTCATTATACATTAGTTCCCATCTAACACTGGACAGTCCAGTCAAGCTGCCCTTCTCTCTATTTCTCATATGTGCTATTCCATCTATCATCTTATTTCCTTCGCAAATAGCTGTATTCCAAAACTGGAATGTACTGACTCCTCATTTCTGCCTCATATAATCCATCACTTACTTTAGGAAGCAACTCAAGCACCACCTTCTGCCCAAAGCCTTTCCTAATTTCCCCCAATTGCTAGTGTCCTCCCTTTTTAACTACTTTGAATTTATTTTATTATTTATTCTATACGTAAATATATGCATGTATGTATTATTTTTCTGTATATACTTTATATATATATGTATATATGTGTGTATATATATGTATATATGTGTGTATATGTGTGTATATATATATATATATATATATATCTTTGTCATAGAAGGCACTTGCTAAAAGTTTGTTGACTTGACTTGTCTCCTCCAATATAATGTCAAGGAGTGTTTTCATTCTTTGTATTTGTATTCCAGACATCTAGCACAGTTGTTGTTATCATTGTTGGTGTTTGTCCTTCGTTCATGAAGAGAACTGTGACATGGGGAGACAATGTCATGACTTGCAATGAATTAGATTTATGTGAAAATGGGCTGTGAAGAGTCACCAGCCTCTCTGTCCCCTGGAGACATCTGGGTCCGGTGGCAAAATATATATCAAGAAAACAAGACGGCCCTATTGCACTGGGAGACCTAAGCCTTTTAAGCTAAAACTTTTCACAGGTCTCAGTTTACCTGAGGCAACACCCATTCAGTGATTAAGTCCAAGTATACAGTAAGTATTTAATAAGTGCTTGTCAACTGATTGCTGATTGATCAACTAAAGTAATTGGGGAAGTTTATCTTGGAGAAGAAAAAACATGGGAGGGACATAGCAGCTGACTAACTTGAAAACTGAATTAAATTGCTCTACTCAGTCCTAGGAAGTAGAACTGGGAAGAATGAGCAGACATTACAAAGAGACAGATTTCAACTAGTCATAAGGAAAAACTTACCAATAATTAGAGCTATCCAACATCGAATGGGCTGCCTGGAGCTATAATAGTTTCCCCCACTATGAAGGTTTTCAAACAAAGACTAGATATGTAGTAAACAGGATTCATCTTCAGAACTAAATAGCCTTGGGAGTCCCTTACAAAGTGGAGATCCTGTGGCAATCATGTGCCCCTCCTTAGGAGCAACAATCTTGAAATATACATTTTAGTAACCGTTCCCCTTAGTTGTCAGATAAATATCATATATGTTTGTATGTATATACATTGTGTGTATATATATATTAGCTAGGGTTGTTGTGAGGATCAAATGAGATCATTTTAAAGCACTTACCCTACATGTGTTTGTTGTTATTGTTATTGCTATTATTATAACACTATGCACTAGAATTTTGATAATACTAGGAATACACAATGAGCAGAAAGAAAGTCTCCTTCCTCAAAGAGCTTACATTCTAATGAGAGAAACTAACATATAAAAGAGAGGAGGGATGATTAGGACATATATAATTCATCCATGCTATTGGTAAAGCTAAAACAAGATATAAGAATTAAAATACTTAATTTTAAGCAGAGTAAAGCTTGATAAGATGTCATTAAATTTATCCCTGAAACTAAGCAATGAAGAGTGAAGTTTAGATGTTGGACTGTCTGTACCTTTCAGGATGTTTTTACTTTTTTTTCTCCCCCAAAATGTATGAAAATATAACAAATAACTCTTCTGGTGGGATATTTTTTTCTGTACAGTAAGTTTAAATTAAGGAATGTACTTAGTTTTTTATATAGATATAGTCCTTGGAAAAATTATGCCAAGAAATTTATGTGGGCAAGGAACCATTGTTTGGGACTTCCCTGGATTATCATGTATAAATTATTATATTATGCTCAAAAAGAAGACAATAGGATCATTGAATTTCTCTCTTTCATGGTTAGCATTTAAGCCCCAGGCACAAAATAGTTCTAAATAGCATTTCCTTAATCTCTAGGGTTCCATTGTCTTTATTTACTTCAATATTTGTGAATGGGGCACTTCTTTGCAGATCAAAATCTTTCTCAGCCTTGGGAAATATTTTAATGAATTGCTATGGCCCCAAAAATACTTTCCCACCTGGTGGCCAATCTTCTGGTGATAAAGTCTCTCAAACTATTCTTGAAGTGTCTCCACTTTGGTGGGAGGGGAAGAGTTTTTGCTCCTCTGACTTTCTTTGGGAAAGCAAAATTAATTCTTAACTAAAACAGAGCATTCAGTTCATTTTGTTTCAGTATTTTAAAGACTACCAAGGACGAATCATCAAAGGAGTTTCCACTCCACTGGGACAATACGTCATGTGCCCAGAGAAGAAAATCCAAAGTGATTTCAGGAGGGAGAGGACACTAATGAGAAAGGGATGGGTGGGAGTGATCTGGAAAGTCCTTCTATAAGAGATAACAAATTGTCAAAGGATGAAAGTAAGGGCTTCTGAGAGTCTGAGATTGGGGGCTGTGGGGGGAAGGGGGTGAGAAGCAGGTCAGCATATTCATAGAACAAGGAAATTGTTTAGCAGAAGATGTCAGGTAAAAACTGGTAAAAATCTCACATGAAACTTGGTTTAAAAAAATAGCTGGTAGGCCAGCTTAGCTAGAAAGCTGAGTACATTAAAAATATATATGAAATTGGTCTGCAAAAGTAGATGGGAATCAATCTGTGCAATGCTCTCTATATGTTAGGTTGAGGATTTTTGTTCTTTCCAGAAAAAATAGGAAGCCTTGAAGATTTTTGACTATAAAATTAGGAAGTTGATCTAGGGGGTTTTGGTGGGAGACAGGGAGAACAGTATTTCTGGAAAATGCTCTATATCTTTTAAAGTCATAAAAGATTTTTAAATCAACTTTCATGCCAAAATATTTATGTTAAAGACAGAAGCTAATAATAATAGTAAAATGGATTTCTTCTCAGAAATTGTGATATACAATATTACCAACACAATTAAAACAATTGGCAGTCCCCTTAGCTCACGAGTTCCCAAGTAAGCCAAGTGTGATTGGTTCATACAGGAATTTGTTCTCCAGGATATTACTAGATCAATTCTTGAAAATGTGTTTTTAATTTACTAAATTTTTCAATGTGCAAAAGAATAGACCCAACTAAGCAGCTTTTATTTGCACTTGCTGAAGGCATAAATAGCTTTGTGCACCCCTTCTATTTATTAGCCCCAGTAACCTCGCTGAGAAACAGTATAAGTTTCTTTAGTTGACCACACCTCGTTAGTTCACTTTAGCAAACTGTCTCTTGCTCTTTTCTTCTCACCTCTCCGCACTGAACTAAAGTGGGGCACAGGTTAGAGGACCCTGCCTTTTAAAGGATGAGACATTCACATGAATGAAGTTTGCCTTTGGTGCTATCCCACCTCCCTTCCTGGTTTGTCCCTGCTCTTCTTCAAGATGCTGACATTTCTTCCTTCCACACCTTCATTGCCAGGAGATGAGAACCCACATGTGATGTTCAAGCTACCTAAAGCATGCCACTGCAGTCTGCCCTTTCTTCTTGATTTTTTTCTAGTGCTCCAAAATTTTCTCTGGTTCTTTTCTCTCCCTTATTTCCACATCCATCATAATGTTCTCAGAAATTAGTCAATAGGAAAGAAATACAATTAACTATAGACAACCCTCTACTTTTATGTATTAATGACTCTTTTTCAAATATTCTTCACATAAGCAAGCTCTCCCCAAGTACTGAGATGGTTCTATAATACTGAGGTCCTCAATACTATTCAGCACACTATATTGTTAAACTATTTTTCATATTCAACTAAGAAAGTAATCATATTTATATGCTTGTCCCCAATTGCATCTGCCACCATCATTTGCCCAGTTATCTTCAGAGGTAAAGCAGCTGGTACCAAAGGTTTTTCTCTAGACATATTTTTTTATCAGAGGCACACATTCTCTCAATCAATCAATAAATCAACATTTATTAAGCACCTACTATCTGCCAGCCATTGCACTAACCACCAAGGATACAAAAACAGGGAAAAAGTGCTTGACTCAAAGAGCTCACAATCCAATGGGTAAGACAACATGCAAAACATACACACACACACACACACACACACACACACACACACACACACATACACATACACACACACATAGAGCAAGTTTTATTAAACATAACCAGGAAACAATTAAAAAGGAAAGAACTAGACTCAAGAAGGTTTAGGGAAAACTTCCTTTGCCTCAGAAAGAGCCTAACTTTCTTCTTTTCAGAGGATAGAACAGGAAAGAGCCTGATGCCCAGTTCTGACTTGGGATTCACATGGAATTAAAATCTACCAGAAAGAATAAAGACCTTATGTTAAGATAAAACTTATTTTTATTACCAAAGCAAAAAGCTGTCTACCACTTTTTCATTTTTGGAAGTTCCTTGATAATATGAAAATCATTTTGCATGTACAAGGTTTTCTATTAAGCAGAAGGTTTCAACTCCTATAAAGCCTTTAAAAGTTTTGTCTCATTTTTCCTTCAGAAGTCCTTACTCATAAGGGCAGGAGGTACAAAAAGACAATTTTAGGTTTTATTTATGGAAGCATTTCCTGACAATTAGTGCTGTCCAAAGCAGAATGGGCTTCCTTGAGAGATAATGACTTTCACCTTCCTAGAGGTCTTCTAGTTGGAGCTGGACAGACCCTTATTGGAAAAATGTCATGCGGATTCTTTCACAATGATAGATTGGAATAGAAGGTGGCAGAAATCCTGTCCAACTCTAAAAATGTTATGATAATAAAGGCCTTATAGAAGGTTTCTCTATTCAACAAGATAGCAAGAATTGTCACCTTCAAATAGTTGGAGTGTTTGATAATACACTCTAAAATATGAATGGTTAATATTACTTTTGCCAACCTTGAGGGAAAGAGGTGTTGCTTGCTAAAACAAAACTCTGATTGGTGTCATTTTTAGCATCTGTAGGAGTTTCTTCTCTTGAATACACTTTGCCTGTCACATGTATGTGTATAATTCAACCCTGAGAGGGGAGTTAAAGGGCATGCATGGACTTTTTATTCACTTACAGTCATCATTCCAAATCACATTTGTAGCCTAAGCATTTTATCTCCATTTGTGGGTAAGACATAGGATGGAGGAATTAAACAAAGTAAAAAGCTCTTCTGAGTCTGTTGGGAAGACCACATGGGAACTGGGGTGGAGAAGCCTCCTTGTTTCGCCAAAAAGAAGGCCAGCTGGCAAGAATTTCAGCTTTTGGAACTAGGAAAGGGAAGACATTGGAGTCCTAGCATGTGCTTCCCTAAAATCAAACCAGGATATCCCAGGCCAACTAAAAAACAAACTTTAATTGTTCCCTATTACTTCTAGTATCAAATATCAACCCCTCCTTGCTCAGGCATTTAATGTTCTTCACAATTTGGCTCCTTCCTACCTTTCTAGTTTCCTGATAAATCACTTATCTCCAAACTTATCCTAACTTACTCACTGTTTCCTATCCATGTCACAACTTCTAAGGAATAAAAATTTCAGGTTTCCTCAAGAAAGATAGTGAGGGGGGCAGCTAGGTGGTGCAGTGGATAGAGCACCGGCCCTAGAGTCAGGAGTACCTGAGTTCAAATCCGGACTCAGATACTTAACACTTACTAGCTGTGTGACCCTGTGCAAGTCACTTAACCCCAATTGACTCACTAAAAAAAAAAAGAAAGAAAGAAAGATAGTGAGATAGTGATAGGTTGGACTAGATAGTAGCAGAAATCCTGTCCAACTCTAAAAATTTTATGATTATAAAATGAATATATAAGTAGGCTTTAGCATATTTCCAACAGAAATAGCATTAGTAATATCTTTGAGGAAATGTATGATCAGAAAAGGACTTGAGTTGTGATATTTATGGGGTCAGTCCTAGGGTTATAACTTCTCTCCTGGTCTCTATCCCTACCATCTCAGGGTCCCAGATAGGGTTAATAGGCTGAAAGTTCAGCAAAACAAAAATTTTGTCTCACCATATGCGAAGAACATAATAGATGCAGGGGATACAATGAGGAAAATGAAACAACCACAACACTCAAGCACCTTCATTCTATTGGAAGTTTACAACTGTGAGGATGACTTTTAATTACAAAATAATTTGTATTGGATTCAATTATCTTAGGTCTAGAATGAACAGAACAAAAATGGTCAATCTGGGTCTGACACCCAAGATGAATAAGGAAACAGTAAGAAAGCACTTAGCCATCCTTGATAAATTCAAGTCACCTGGCCTGAGTGAACTACATCCTGGGGCACTAAAGGAAGTGACAGATGTGATTTCTGAATTAGTCAATGACATTCCTAAGATCCTGGAAAATAACAAAAGTGCACAGGACTGGAAAAGGGCACATGTTGTTCTAGTTTTATTCATGTTATTCTTGTAGAAATGGTGGGGGAGATATGAGCTAGACTATAGTATAACCAGATTCAGAATTGGTAGAAGGACTGGACTGAAAGAGTAGTTGTTAAAAGCTGTATATCAACGTAGCATGGGGTCTCCAGTAGAGTGCCCCAGGGAGCTGTACTTTGTCCTGTAATGTTTAACATTTTTATCAGGGACTTGGATAGAGGCATTAGATGCAAAGATTTGAGGGTTATAATATTCTGTAGGCTCAATATGATTCAAAAGGCTAACATGATCCTGGACCACATTGTAATATATAGCTTTCAGGAATAGGGAAATAGTCATCCCACCATCTTCTGCCCTTGTTAAAACTGATATAGGGGCAGCTAGGTGGCACAGTGGATGAAGCACAGGCCCTGGATTCAAGATTACTTGAGTTCAAATGCAGTCTCAGACACTTGACACTTACTAGCTGTGTGACCCTGGGCAAGTCACTTAACCCTCATTGTCCCACAAAAAAAAAACAAAAACAAAAACAAAACAAAAACTGATATGGAATAGTTTGTGTTAATTTCTGGGTACCACATTTTAGGAAGAACTGGAGAATGTCTAGATAACAGAAATCACAATAGCGAAGAACCTAGAGCTTAAGCCAGATGAGAATTGGCTAGAATAATTAGTGATGCTTAGCCTGGTAAAAGGCAGGCTCATGGGGATATAGAATCTATCTTCAAGTATATAAAGGGCTGTCTCTTAGAGGGATTAGACTTGTTCTACTTGAATCCCTAGGGAAGAGGTAGGAATAATGGATAGAAGTTACAAAGAGATAAATTTAGACTGTCAAGAAAAAAAAATTATAACAGAGACATGCAAAAGTGAAATGGACTGCCTCAAGAGGTAGCAGGTGCCCCTTCATTGGGGTTCTTTGAGAATAGCCTAAATCAGACCAAACAAGAGATGGGGAATATTATGAAATGTAAAATGAATGATTTTGATTACATTAAATTAAAAAGGTTTTGTACAAACAGAAGCAATGCAGCCAAAATTAGAAGGAAGACAGAAAGCTGGGAAACAATTTTTATAGCCAGTACTTCTGATAAAGGCCTCCTTTCTAAAATATATTGGGAACTAAATCAAATTTATAAGAATCCAAGTCATTCCCCAATTGAGAAATGGTCAATCGATATGAACAGGCAATTTTCTGATGAAGAAATCAAAGCTATCTTTTGTCATATGAAAAAATGTTCTAAATCATTATTGATTAGAGAAATGCAAATTAAAACAACTCTAAGGTACCATCTCACACCTATCAGATTGGCTAACATGACAAAAAAGGAAAATAATAAATATTGGAGAAGCTGTGGAAAAATTGGAACACATGCATTGTTGGTGGTGCTGTGAACTGATCCAACCATTCTGGAGAGCAATTTGGAATTATGCCCAAAGGGCTATAAATCTTTGCATACTCTTTGACCCAGGAATACCGCTATTAGGTCTTTTTCCCAAAAAGATCATATAAAAGGGTCAGGTACATATGTAGTAGGGATTCCCTTTCAGATTTGGATTAGATCATATAGCTATTTAAAATCACTTCTTACTCTGAAAATATGATTCTATATTTTGAGGAGGAAAAGAGTATTAACAACTGGAGAGTTGTGGGAAGGCTTCATGGAAAAAGTGACAGCTGAGTTGAGCCTCAAGGGAAAATTAATAATACTGAGAAGCCAAGCTTGGTCATTATTATTTTTAAAATATTCAATTTCAAGTTGTTATTACTGTCATTCTTTCCATTTATATCATTATAGATATATAATGTTGGAGTCATTGAGGTTGTATTTTTTCTGGTTCTATATACCTCATTTTGAATCAATTCATATAAGTTTTCCTATGATGCCCTTGATTCCTAGTGACCATAATTTCTTATGGGGCATCACATTCATGCCTAAACATTTCATCACAGTCATATACCACAACTTGTTTAGCCATTCCCCAATTGATGGATATCTACTTCATTTCAAGTTCTCTGCTACCACAAAAAGTGCATAAGTATATTGGTGAGGATCTTTCTTTCACCTCAGACTTGGGATGCATGCCTGGCAATGTAATCTCTAGGTCAAAGGGTATGAACACTTTATTCACTTATTTTGCATTATTTGATTTTTTTTTTTTAGAAATGAATAAGAATGGACCTTCTTCACAAATTTGCAGAGGTGTGTAACTATGGGTTGGACTTGGTTAATGTGCTGGTTCATTTTCTGAACAGCATTTTTTTCTCTTTCTTTTTTATTCTTTTTATAAGGAATAACCCTTTGGGTGTATTGAGAGGTATATACAAAAGTAATATAAAAGCAAATGATATCAGAAAATTTTTTAAAAAGAACAGAGAGACAGAATTGAGGAAGAAATGCATTCCTAGAATGGGAGACAGGTTGTGAGAATATAAGAATCATTCCCTGAAATTCATGGGCATTTCTAGAGGTAGGATATGTGGGAGTGAGGGACTTTCTAGTCAAACAGACAAAAACATGTCTTTTAAAAGCCAAAGACTAGGGCAGCTAGGTGGTGCAGTGGATAGAGCACCAGCCCTGGATTCAGGAGGACCTGAGTTCAAATCTGGCCTCAGACACTTGGCACTTACTAGCTGTGTGACCCTGGGCAAGTCACTTAACCCCAATTGCCTCACTAAAAAAAAAAATGCCAAAGACTGCAAGAATTTCCTACTCTTGCAATATCTTAGGATATTCTGTGAGTATCCTAACTTCTATCTATAACAAACATTCTTTTAAGGAACAAATCAACTGCTTACCAACATGTGGTTTGGGCACTCTTCCCTATGTCTACAATGAGTTGCAACTTCTAACATCCCAAAAAGCTCCTGAAGTCTATGCCTCTTTCTAAGCAGAAATGGAGTGACAATCTCACTCAACTAACAACGAATTACTTTTATTTGAGTAATACTGTTATATTTCTTACTATATAAAGTAAATTACAACATTACTTCTGCCTTCTATGAGCTGACAAACTAGAATACACATTGATGTGTCAAAAATATTCAATAAATTCTAAATCATCTACACATGGCTTTCCCATGAAGTGGAATACTTGATTCCAAACTCAAACAAATAGTTGATACATCGATGTCATTGTTCGTACATTATAAAAAATGTATATTATCTATATTCTCATAAACTGAGTATGAGTTCACCTAAAATTCCCATTTACACTGTACATATCTTGTATTTATAATTTTTTGTGTGCTCTTTCATTAGAACATCAGCTCCTAGATGGCAGAGAGGAAGCAGCAAGCTGCGTGAGCTCTCCTTCTGTTCCCTCAAAACGAACATTAAATCAAGCCTCTGGATGGATTCTGAAACTACAGAACCTGCAAAGAGACAGAGAGACACAATCCTCCAATCAGAGATAATTTAGAAGACTTCAGGAAAAGGTCGGTCTGACTCGGACAAAAGGGAGGCTCAGCACAGGGCAGCAACCCAGCACCGAGGGGGTCGGAACAAGTCAGCAGGAGCTGCGGGCCACAGCTGAACAACTGAGGCCCCTGGAACCTGGTTCAAAAATCTGGTGGCAAAGAAGGACAGTGGAAAAACCTACCTGCACCAGCCGAGAGGGCCACAAACGGGTCAGGCCAGATCAGACGCCGGGGTTCGGCGCCTGGCTGGCCGAGCACAATCAGACAGGAAGTGCAGGGCGGGGGATCTCCACATACCATAAAGGCCTCAGAGTAAAAACCCGGTCACACAGCACCTATACCCCTGCACAAGAAGCCCAAAACAGGGAACCTGGTGCCCCCAGAGCAGACCTCAACTTAAAGAATAAATAAATAAGCTGCAATAATGAGTAAGAAGCAAAAAAGAGCCCTCTCCATTGAGAGCTTCTGTATCAATAGGGAAGAAGCCAACACAAACTCAGATGAGGACAAACAATAGCCTCAAATTGCCTACATCTGAAGCCTCACCAGGGAAGTTGAATTGGTCGCATGAACAAAAAACCTTCCTGGAAGAGCTCAAAAAGGATTTTAAAAATCAATTGCAAGAGGTAGAAGAATAAATGGGGATAGAAATGAAAGCAAAACAAGAAAACTATGAAAAAAGAATCAGCAGCTTGGAAAAGGAAGCAATTAATTTCACTGAAGAAAACAAAGCCTTAAAAAATTCATTTGGCCAAATGGAAAAAAAGCTGCATAATCTCACTGAAGAAAACAATACCTTAAAAAATTCACTTGGCCAAATGGAAAAAAAGGTGCATAATCTCACTGAAGAAAACAATGCCTTAAAAATTAAAGTGGGACAGTTGGAAGATAAGGAATCCATGAGACACCAGGAATCAGTCAAGCAGAATCAAAAAAATGAAAAAATAGAAGAAAATGTGAAATACCTCATTGGAAAGACAACTGATCTGGAAAACAGATTGAGGAGAGACAATTTGAGAATCATTGGACTGCCTGAAAGCCATGACCAGAAAAAGAATCTAGACACCATATACCAGGAAATTATTAAGGAGAACTGCCCTGATATCACAGAATCAGAGGATAAAATCATCATTGAAAGAATCCACTGATCACCTTCTAAAAGAGACCCCAAAAGGAAAACTCCAAGGAATATTGTAGCCAAATCCCAGAATTATTAGGTGAAGGAGAAAATACTCCAAGCAGCCAGAAAGAAGCAATTTAAATATCATGGAGCCACAGTCAGGATAGCTCAGGACCTGGCAGCTTCAACATGAAAGGACCGCAAGGCTTGGAATATGATATTCCGGAAGGCAAAGGAGCTTGGATTGCAGTCGAGGATCTATTACCCAGCAAAAATGTGCATTTTCTTTCAGGAGAAAAGATGGACATTTAATGACATTGGGGACTTTCAATCTTTCCTGGTGAAAAGACCAGAACTAAATAGAAAATTCGATCTCAACATACAAAAATCAAGAGAAGTTTAAAAAGGTAAACAGTGGGGGAAAAAAAAAACATTACCCTATTAGGTTAAACTGTTTATATCCCTACACAGGAAAATAATACTCATAACTCTTAAGAACTGTAAATGTATTTGGGCAGAGAGAAGGACTTTACATAGAGGGAATAAATACAAATTGTCTTTGATGTGATGATACAGAAGAATTAAGGGGTTAAAAAGGGAGTGTATGGGGAGGAGAGGAAAGGGGAGGTGGAATGGGATGAATTATATCATATGAAGAGGTGGAAAAAAAAACCTATTACAATAGAGGGAAAGAAAGGAGGGGGGAACATTGTTTCAACCCTATTCTCATTAGATTTGACTCAAAGAGGGAATAACATATACGTTCATTGGGATAAAGAAACTTAACTCATTCTTTAGGGAAGCAAAAGGGGAAGGGGAAGGGGGGGACTGATAGAAGGGAGGACAAAAGCAAGGGAGAAAAGGGTAAAGAAAAGAGAGGGGGGTGATAAAAAGGGAGGGCAGACTGGGGGAGGAAGGGGTAAGAAGTAAAATATCGGTGAGGAGGAATAGGGTGAAAGAAGGGGGGAAAAGTACAAAGGGGGTAAATAGAATGGAGGGGAATAGACAGTCAGTAATAATAACTGTGAATGTGAATGGTATGAACTCTGCTATAAAACAGAAGTGAATTGCAGAGTGGATTAAAAACCAGAATCCTACAATATGCTGTTTACAAGAAACACATTTGAAGCAGAGAGATACACACAGAGTAAAGGTAAAAGGCTGGAGCAGAATATATTATGCCTCAGCTAAAGTAAAAAAGGCAGGGGTAGCAATCCTTATCTCAGACAAAGCACAGGCAAAAATAGATCTCATTAAAAGAGATAAGGAAGGAAATTACATCTTACTTAAAGGTATTATAGATAATGAAGTAGTATCAATATTAAATATGTATGCGCCAAGTGGTATAGCATCCAAGTTCTTAGAGGAGAAGTTAAATGAGTTACAAGAGGAATTAGACAGTAATACTGTACTAGTGGGGGGATCTGAATCTCTCCCTCTCAGAATTAGATAAATCTAGCCAAAAAATAAATAAGAAAGAAGTGAATGAGGTGAATAGATTACTAGAAAAGTTAGACATGATAGATATCTGGAGAAAATTGAATGGGGATAGAAAGGAATATACCTTTTCTCAGCAGTACATGGCACATTTTCAAAAATTGACCATGTATTAAGGCACAAAAACATCATAGTCAAATGTAGAAAGGCAGAAATAGTAAATGCATCCTTCTCAGATCATGATGCAATGAAAATTACATGTAAGAAAGAGCCAGGGAAAAGTAGAATGAAAATCAATTGGAAACTAAATAATTTCATTCTAAAGAATGAATGGGCCAAACAAGAAATCATAGAAACAATCAATAACTTTATCCAAGAGAATGACAATAATGAGACAACATACCAAAATCTATGGGATGCAGCCAAAGCAGTGCTTAGGGGAAAATTTATAGCTCTAAATGCTTACATGAATAAAAAAGAGAAAGAGGAGATTAATGAATTGGGCATGCAACTTAAAAAGCTAGAAAAAGAACAAATTAGAAATCCCCAATTAGACACTAAATTAGAGATCCTGAAAATTAAAGGAGAAATTAATAAGATTGAAAGCAAAAAAAACTATAGAATTAATCAATAAAACTAAGAGCCGGTTTTATGAAAAAACCAATAAAATATTGGTTAATTTGATTAAAAAAAAGAAAGAAGAAAATCAAATTACCAGTATCAAAAATGAGAAGGGTGATGTTACCACCAATGAAGTGGAAATTAAGTCAATAATTAGGAATTATTTTGCCCAACTGTATGCCAATAAATTTGACAATCTAAATGAAATGGATGAATATTTACAAAAATACAAACTGCCAAGGTTAACTGAAGAAGAAATAAAATCCTTAAATAAACCCATATTAGAAAAAGAAATTGAACAAGCCATTAATGAACTCCCTAAGAAAAAATCCCCAGGGCCAGACGGGTTTACGGGTGAATTTTGCCAAACATTTAAAGAACAATTAATTCCAATATTATACAAATTATTTGGAAAAATAGGTGAAGGAGTTCTACCAAATTCGTTTTATGACACAGATATGGTGGTGATACCAAAACCAGGCAAAGCAAAAACAGAGAAAGAAAATTATAGACCAATTTCCCTAATGAATATTGATGCTAAAATCTTAAATAAGATATTAGCAAGGAGATTACAGCAAGTGATCACCAGGATAATACACTATGACCAGGGGGGCATTTATACCAGGAATGCAGGGCTGGTTCAACATTAGAAAAACTATTAACATAATCAACCACATCAATAAGAAAACCAACCAAAATGATATGATTATCTCAATAGATGCAGAGAAAGCTTTTGACAAAGTGCAACACCCATTCCTAATAAAAACACTAGAGAGTTTAGGAATAGGTGGAGCTTTCCTTAGAATAATAAACAGTATCTACCTAAAGCCATCAGCAAGTATTATATGCAATGGAGATAAATTAGAGGCCTTCCCAATAAGATCAGGGGTGAAACAGGGATGTCCATTATCACCCCTATTGTTTAATATTGTCCTAGAAATGTTAGCTTTAGCAATCAGAGAAGAGAAAGGAATTAAAGGAATTAGAATAGGCAAGGAGGAAACAAAACTATCACTCCTTGCAGATGATATGATGGTATACTTAAAGAATCCTAGAGAATCAACTCAAAAATTACTGGAAACAATTAACAACTTTAGCAAAGTAGCAGGATATAAAATAAATCCACATAAATCATCAGCATTTCTATACATGACCAACAAAGTCCAGCAGCAAGAGATAGAGAAATTCCATTTAAAGTAACTGTAGATAATATAAAATACTTGGGAGTGTACTTGCCAAGACGAACCCAGGAACTCTATGAACACAACTACCAAACACTCTTCACACAAATCAAATCAGATCTAAATAATTGGAAAGATATCAATTGCTCATGGATAGGCAGAGTTAATATAGTAAAAATGACAATACTGCCTAAATTAATTTACTTATTCAGTGCCATACCAATCAGACTACCTAAAAATTATTTTATACACCTAGAAAAAATAATAACAAAATTCATCTGGAAAAACAAAAAATCAAGAATATCCAGGGAAATAATGAAAAAAAATTCACAGGAATGTGGGTTAGCGGTACCAAACCTAGAGCTTTACTATAAAGCGGCAGTCATCAAAACTATCTGGTACTGGCTAAAAAATAGAGTGGTAGATCAATGGAATAGGCTAGGCTCAGGAAATCCAGTAGTAAATGACACTAGTAATTTAGTGTTTGATAATCCCAAAGACTCTATGTATATAGATATATAGATATATAGATATAACCTATATCAGATTACCTGCTGTCTAGGGGAGGGGGGAAGGAGGGGAGGGAGGGAGAAAAATCTGAAATTGTAAAGCTTGTATAAACAAAAGTTGAGAACTATCTTTACATGTAATGGAAAAAATAAAATACCTTATACATAAAAATAAATAAATAAATAAATGAATGAATGAATGAATGAATGAATGAATAAATAAATAAGAAAGTCAGCTCCTTGAGGGAAAGTATTGTTTGTTTTCCCTTCTTTGTGTCCCCACTTCTTAGCACTCTGCCTGACCCACAGTAATTGCCTAAATATATTGACAGACTGACTTTCAATTATCTTTGCTAATAGAGGGAAACAATGACATTAGTGAATTATTCTGCAATGCATTTACCTTGTGAATTCTGCTTTCTTTGGGCTAATAGTAAAATCAGTTTTCATTCCCTGAACGCACAAAAACTACTGATGTGCCTTCAAAGTGGGCTATTTGACAAGAGAAAACCAAACTAAAATCTTACTCAATATGCTGAACATATTCCATGATGTGGATAATCCACATGTGAATAAGTGAGAGTTGATTATGTATGTCTATATTGTTCGTGTCATTGTTATCTGTTTCAGATTGTCAACTCCTAGAGAGCAGGGATAATTTTTGTTTAAGTTACTTTATACAGACCCCAATACAATACCATGCACTTAATAAAAAGCTTTTTGATGATGGGAATAAATTATGATCTTAATCACATTCAGAAATTCTCCTAGAAACTTGTTACAGCCCAGGGTATGGATTTGGTTAACATTCTTCATTTAAAATAACAAAACAAACAAAAAGTTCTCGTATGTACGATAACTGCACACTGTTAAAATCATGCAAGATGTTTGAAAGTTATTTGCAAACTAAATTCTGAGCCTTGTCCTGGTCAACCGTATTCTAGCTTTAATTGGAATTGGTATCATGTTCATAGAGTAACCTAGAAATAGATAAGTGGCGTACAACTCCAGGAAGAGGGTATGCATGCTGAGTTCCAGCAGCCACTGCTAAAATGTCTTTCTGATTCAGAATTCAGAACTTTAACAACCCCCTCCTTCAATTGTTGTTCAGTCATTTTTTTCAGCCATGTCATACTCTTCCTGACCCCATTTGGGGTATTCTTGGCAAAGATACTAGAACAGTTTCCCATTTCCTTCTTCAGATCATTCTATAGATGAAGAAACTGAGGTAAACAGGAATAAATGACTTGCCCAGGGTCCCACAGCTAGTAAGTGTCTGAGGTTGAATTTGAACTCAGATCTTTTTAACTCCAGACCCAGCACTCTATTTCTTCTGCCATCTAGCTACACCTCTTCTCTATTAGGGAAGTGATGGAGGAGCTGCTGCCCATCAGTACCCTGCTTGTGCCTTTTCACAAAACTTTCTTCCACATACAGTCACTGAGTCTGGATGAGGGCCATGGATTTGATGCACTGTCTGCCTTTGGAATACTGAATAAAACACCAGAATGATAGAGAAGGTATGGATTCTGGAGAAAGTTTGCTAATCAATCAATTAATGAACATTTATTAAACACCTCCTATGTGCTAGTCACTGTGCTAAGCCAAGAGATCTGAACCTCTCAGTCTCAATATTCTCTAACAATGAAATTAGATAACATGAGAAAACACTTTATACTCCTAAAAGGAAAGATGGATATGAATATGAATAATAGCTATGATTGTTTGTAAGCTACTGCTTATGTCAGCATATTTAACTAAGTTATATTCTAATCATGGAGAAGTTCATAATATCATAGATTTAGAGCTAAAAGGAAACTTAGAGGCCATCTAGCTCAAACTCTTCACTTTACAGATGAGGAAACTGAGTCTAAGAGAGGTTAAGTTGTCTGCCCAGAGTCACACAAGTGGCAAGTGTCAGAGGAGAGATTTGACCCTACGTCTTCCTGACTCTGTCTAATATCTAATCACACCACAGAACCTGTGATGAAGTTATGAAATCTAAATTCCATCACATCACATTTATATAATAAAATTTTGCTCAGATCACTTTTAGTCAGAATCATCCCATCCCCAAGAAAGATTTTGTAGAGAAGACAATAACATCTATAAATAAATAAGAAACATCAACCTGTTTTTTAATGAATTTCTGATTTCTCAATTTCTTGAGTAAATGTTAGCACTAGCAATACATGTAAAAATTATTTTCTGGGTTCTATTTCAGTCTGGGTTAAAGTTTGATTTGGTTTAGTTTCCTAAAAGTCCATCTTCGATGGTTTTCATTTACATTTCATCATTTTCATAGATATCTTCTTTCTTATGCTCTTCCCCTTCACCTTCCTTTTTTGTGTTGTCTTCCCTCATTAGATTGTAAGCTCATTGAGAGCAAGAACTATCTTTTTTCCCATGTGTATTCCCACAAGTTATAATAGTGTCTAACACAAAGTGGGCACTTATTAAATGTTTATTGACTGACTTACTGAGTCTCAGATTTGGAAGAGATCTCAAAGGTCATTCATTCCAAGCTGTGCTTGACCATGAATCCCCTTTGTAACATCTCTGACAAATCATAATGCAGCTTCTGCCTGATTGAATTAGATAATATATGTAAAGTGCTTGGCATGGTGCCTAGTACATAGTAGGTGCTTATTAAATATTTTTTCTTTTTCCCTTCCTCATGCCTGAAGATCTCTAATAGTGACATAATTCTAACACCTCCTGAAGCAGCCTATTTATCTCTTATTATTAGAAAATCTTTCCTCCCACTGAACCTAAATCTGCCTTCCTGCAGCTGCCATCATTACCCTCTAGAGTCAAGCAAAATCCTTCTTCTCAATGACTAATCTCATCCTGTATTGTAACCTTCAAAAAGTCAAGTAATGAAATAAGGTTGTGGGTATTTCTCCAACCACAGAGATGATGCTCAGTAAACACCATTAAATAGCAAACAGCAGCCTGGGAAAAGAGGTGTAGGACAAATAATAATCCTTGAATTATGAAACTGATTTTTTTAGTTAAGTAAGAATTTGGGGCCACTTCAACTTTCCATTTTTACATAATTGACCAAAGTAATCATGTAATACATCTGATTTGGTTTGATGCATTGCTGGCCTAAATAGAAGGCTTCCCCCTTGAATGGAAATTTTAAGACAGGTTTGGGAACCTCTGCTCCATCAGAATAATTTGAAGAATGGCCAGATTATAGATTCACTAAATGGAGTTTAATGATAGAACTTTCCTGGAGCAAGTAGAAAAGGAAAAGCCAATGTGCTAAAGGATCCCCGTTACAATCTTCTACATTATAACCAATTGCCAGACAATCAGGGCAGCTGGGTGGTGCAGTGGATAGAGTGCCAGGACTGGAGTCAGAAAGACTCATCTTCCTCAGACACTTACTAGCTGTATGACCCTGAGCAAGTCACTTAACCCGGTTTGCTTCAATTTTTTCATCTGTAAAATTAGCAAGAGAAGGAAATGGTAAACCACAACAGTATTTCTACCAAGAAAACCCCAAATGGGGCCACAAACAGTTGGATACAACTGAACAACACCTAAACAATCAATCAACAAACAGTTACAAAGCACCTATTATATACCTTGCACTGTATTATGACATGGGAAAATAAAGACAAAAAGAAACAATCCCTGTTTTCCTATTCTATCAATAGAGAGTAGATATGTTGATAAGTATATAAATGCAGCTTATTTTCAGAATCTAAGTACAGTACTTTATCTCTTTAAAATTTCAAATTGGTGTGGATTTTAGAAAACAGGTCAGGAATGGAAATGTAAATTGGTGACTTATCTGCAAAGAAGTTGTAGATGATGCCACATGAGGAAGTATGATTGTAAAAAGAGACAATAGAAGAAGCGAAAAGAAAAGGGAATGTCATGAACAGACCCTCTGGGAAAAAACAAAACAACTTTAAAGGGTCAGAAGCCAAGGAAGGATAGTGTCCAGTAGGTAGGGGTGATCTACAGTGTCAAAAATTACAGAGAGAACAAGGACATAGAATGAAAAAAGGCCATTTGATTTGGCAATCAGGAGATCATTGAGAAATTTCAGAAAGTAGTTGCAGTAGTCTCAGAAGCAACAAAAGCCAATGTACAAAGAACTGAGGATGATGAAAAAGGTACTGAAGAAATGGAAGCATTTCTTTCATGGAGATGTGATATTTGTCTTCAAGTATTTGAAGGGTGTGAAAGAGATTAAATGTATTCTCCTTGGTCTCAGAGGATAGAATTAGGACCGAAAGATAGAAGTTATAGAGGGACAGACAGATTTGATAAGGAAAACATGTACTATTGCATAAGGTAGTGAGTTCTCCATCTCAGGAGATTTGTAAATGAAATCCATATAATCATTTGTAGGGGATGTGCAGAGGACTCTCAGTTCAGGGACAGGGTGAGCTAGATGGTCTCTGAGCTTCATTCCAATTTTGTGACTATCACTTCTAAGTTCCTCCTGAGCTTCAGCCAGAACTGAAACCCACTAACCCTGCTGACTCCAAGATACCATTTTCTGTTGATAATTATCCTTGTGCTTCTCCTGGGTATAGCTTTTTGTTCTTTATGGCTCTTCTACTGTAGAGAACTAAAGACATCAGAGCAGCTAGATGTAGGTCAACGCAGATATACCTGCTCCAATGTGATTTATTAAAAAAGAGTACAATTCTTATTTCTTAACTCAGAATCTCAAGTTACCCAATACTTTTTAGATGGATTGCTTTCTAACTAGGTTTCAAATCATAGCCCTAGCTTTTCCTTTCACAATCATCTGAACTTGGATCTTATGAGACATTCTCTGTGAATCTATCACAGTGCATTTCATGGTGCCACAGAAAACTGAAGGTAAATTTGTGTTTTCCAAGTGGATATCACTATTTTAACAGATTTCTGGCACTATTTTAATTCTTCATGTTCAATTTTCCTTCCCAGTGTTTTCATCTGCTTTCTTATAACATTGGTTAGTTTATAATTTTAACCAAGTTGCTCTCTGAAATGTTTTAACTTGAATTACTCCAATTAACATCAACACGTAAGTCCTTAGATAGCTGGATTGAATCCATCCTCCAGTTAAGAGTATAAATGTTTTATCTTGTTTATGTTTCTTAAAAAATAAACTTTATAAATGGCAAGTACACCACTGGGGGCTCATGATTGATAGCACTGGAAATGCTAGAAATTCTTAGTGTTTTCCCTAGATTTCTGAGAGCAGTTGTAGGTACTTTGCCAGCCTATGGGAGTAGAAATTTGGAGAGTATTCTGAGAGGTAATCATAGAAACAAAGATTTAGAGTTGGAATGTACCCTTATATGTCATCTAGTTCATCCAAGTCCATTTTACAGCTAAGGAAACTGTCCCCCAAAGAGCTTAAGTGACTTGACAAAGATCACTAAACTGGTAGAGAGACTGCATCAAAGGTGCAACCACTTTATTCCTGCTTCTTTGTTACTTCAGGTCTCAAGGAGACAGAAGCCACTTTTCTATCCTCACTCCTTAGGAAAAAGAAACACCCATCTTAGATCTCTATGGTATCTACAGACAAATTTGTGTCTGCAAGCCAGTGTTCCTAAAGATATCTGCTCCCAAGTTGAGTACAGAAAGTGAGAGCAGGTAAACATGGGAGCTGGAGGGTCCTCAGCACTGCAAGACTTTTGCTAATATTTTCCCAAGGAACTGTCATGGGGACCCTTATCCTGGGTGATTAATTTGGTGTTTGTCTAGAAGTTGACCTGGTTGTTAGATGCTGCATGGGACAATGGAAAAAGCACTACCTTTGGAATTAGGAATGGCCTGTGACTGATATTTAGCAGCTACATGACCATGGACACATTGCCTAACCCATCAGGGCTTTTCCTCCTTTCTCTATAAAATAGAAGTAATTGCCATACTATGAGATAATATATGTAAAGTGCTTTGCAAAACTTAGGATGTTGAACAAATTGAAGCTATCATTTTTAATCCTTCTCTCCCTCCCTCCCACAATCAGTACTATGTCAAGCAATGATGAACAGCAAAAAGATCCAGTTTTGTCAACTGAGCTCATGTTTAAGTTTCTGTTTCAGAAAGAAATTGGGGGTGTAGAGGGAAAGAGAAACTGAGGTAATATTACATTTCAACTGGGTCTTTGCCTCTGCTCTTGAATCTCATAATCTAGGTTCCCTATTCTCAGTGCCTTCCTGACTTTCCTTTACTTTGGACCTTTTCACTACCTAGAACTGCCTACCTTTTAATACCAGCCAACCTCCCTTTCCCATATATTAAAATTCTCAACCTGTTTGTCAACTGCGCAGTCACTCCCTCCCATTCCCCATAGAGAGATATAGTGGAAAGTGCATGAAATTAGGAGGCAAAGATCTGATTTTGAGGCTTCATTTCACCATTCAGGAGTCATGTGACCTAAAGTGAGTTTTTAACCTCTTAGTGTTTCAGTTTCCTAATGGAAAATAATACCTACCTCATTAGCCTTCAGATTGTTGTATATAAAATGGTGTATTGCAGAGTGCTCTCATTAGGAATATGAGATTGGCAAAGGGACCTCCAATCAACAAAATTTAAGCTGTACATTTTAAAGGAAGAAAAATGAGGTTCAATAATGCATCTATCCATTTTTATAATTAACCTTTTTTTAATGCTTTCAGTGTCCAAGCATTGCTATTTTATACCATATGTGACTACTCTGCTTATTAGATGGTGCTTGTGCCCATTGAAATGGAATTAACATCTCTGTAATTAAGCCGATGACCTGGCTGCTGCATCTGTTCACCTTGAAAGACAGCCAACAGATGAGTAATTTAATCGGCTTTGAACTGGCATATTGTAGTCATTTGTATATTGGTTTTTGCATGAGGTATTTGCTGTCCTCTACCAAATATTCACTTTGCCATAAAATAACACCCACCTAATGGCTTTTAAAAGAACTTTAGCACCTCCTTAAGGAAAGAGAGGCTTTTCCATTATAGATTGCACATGTGTTTTTTTTTTTAATTATTGGTTTAAAATTAGTTTAATGGGCTTCATCTAGGATTTGCTGAATGAAGTAGGTTTCACTTTTGCCAACTTCCCTGCATTCTATTAGGCCTAATGGTCGGATAAGCAGTCATTGCTCAGATGGCCCTTACATGGGGATCAAACCATTGCATAAGTGAAGCCAGTAGGAATTATACAGATTTGGCTATAAAGCTTGCATGACAAATGCAAAACATGAACGAAAGTCAAATAGGGGCAAATGAGACCCTTTAGCAACTAATCTCTTGGCCTGTGAGATATAATCCAGTTTTTGAAATTGGCCCAGAATAAGCCTACAAATTAATGAAATCCCTAGTATTTTTATGGGCTCTTTACAGAGGAAATTAAACCTAAAAGCAACATTTCAAAAATATTTGCAAGAAATACATTCCTTTTCAATGCTAATTTGGAACTTGAACCTGTGACCCTAAAACAAGCAAAGTTTCCAAGAATGAGAGAGATCTTATGAGGATTTCAGGACAAAGTTCTCTTAGGATGCAACTTTCTGTGGCTGAAAATATCTGAGTTGAAAAAAAAAAACTGGAAAAGATGGTGCCTTGAGGAATTCCTACTGCTGGAAGAGGGACAGGAGGAAATCTAATCCTGAATAATGATCCTTCCAGGGTCGGAACTCCTTGATAGTTAATTAGAAACTTTAGTCTTCACACATTCAACTGAAAGATAAGAAGACATCCTAGTATGAGGATTCAAAAATGCTGGAAAAAATTATCAAGGGTTTAAATTTCATGTGTCATGCTACAAGACTAGCCAATAGTTTGTCACTCAGAAGTGTAATGCCGACACAGTAAAGAAAAGATTGGTTATGGGGAGGGGATGTGTGGAACTGTCTCAAGTCTAACTGGCCAGGTCCCACAGGTTTGGGGATAAAATAAAACTAATCAATATCCAAAGGCTTAAAAAAATCAAAGTATATGAGGTAAAGAGGGATGGAAAGTTAAAGAACCATTAAACCTTTGGAACTGAGTAACATGCAGCACCAGCCCACCTACAACTCTGAGACACCGCCTATCTTCTGTTTTTAAGGTACTGTCAGGTCATCAGGTATTCAGACTTTTTTTCCATAAAAGTATTTTATTATTTTCCAGTTACATGTAGAGGTAGTTTACAACATTTGTTTTTATAAGATTTCTAATTTCAATTTTTCCTCCCTCCCTTCCCTCTTCCCCCACCCCAAGACATCAAGCAATTCAATATAGGTTGTATATGTACAATCACAAAGTCACAAATGCATGGGTCGGGAATTGAACCCGGGCCTCCCCCGTGGCAGGCAAGAATTCTACCACTGAAACACCCATGCTAGACTTTCAATATAAGACTCCACCTTAGTACATTCTTTCACAGACCAAAAGAGATTGGACACATGAAATAATCAGTATAAGATGCTTAATAAGAACAGGATGACAAAATAAATCAAGGATATTTAATTAAATAGCCATACTCAGCACAAAAACCACATAGCCATCCTTACCAAATGATTGCTCAGAGGGCTGGAATATTACCATCTTCCCCACCCCTGGCCTCTTGTATCCAAACTCACAGCCATAAGTGTCAGAAGTCAGCATCTGCAATATTCTTTCTATTGAGATACTTCCTATGCCATTTTTTTGCAACAGTAAATCTTAGAAGAAAATCTTATCAAGGTTCTCAATTGTGCAAACTCTTGTCTCAGTACAGCAATGAGAAACCCTCATGGAAAGCCCTGTCACAACTTCTGCCACCCACATTATATCCAACAATCATCTCTTCTTCTCTCCTCTACTCCCCCATGTCAATTTCCAAAGGACTATTTTCCCCCACTGCTTAAAAAAGCAATAACATGAATTTCAGTTCTACATATACAGGATTAAAAATGAATCTCTCTTCACAGAACATAAAACAGAACCCTATAGAGAGGGAAAATAATACGAATTTGTTAATTTCCTCCTGCTTTGTGTCAGTCACTCTGCGAAGCACTTTTCAAATACTCTCTTTTGATCCTCACAGCCACCCAGGGAAGTAGATGTTATTATCATTTCCATTGTATAGCTGAGGAAACTCAACTATCAGGAAGAGAGAATTTAAGTGACTTGTTCAGAATCACATAGCTTGTAAGTATGGAGGCCAGATTTGTACTCAGGACTTCCTGGCTCCTAAGCCCAGTACTCTATTTACTGTTCCAACTGGCTATCTCTGCTTCTCTAGGAGTAAATGCTCCAAAGAACAATAATGAAAATTCATGGTTGATACCATAAAAGGGACCATTCAGTACTGATCAAAGGAAGATGAGACAAGTAATGGTATTTGGTAACTCTACACTGCAAAAATCCTATCTATATAGAGACCGAAATGAAAAACTAGTTTTTAAACTCTTATTTTAGAATATGCACCTGTGAAGTGATATATAACTTTCAAACACTTATGAAACCAGACTGCTACTCATTTTGGATAATTGATGGGGAGAGTAGTCCTCAACGACCCTTTTTTATTTTTCAGTGTCTTCTGTGACTATTATGCATATATTAGGATTTGGGGTGATTCTAATGTGTTAAATTAAACCCATAGAAATAAAGATATGTAAAAGCCTCTGAATGGAATTTGATTAATTTATTTCTCATTATGTATTGAAACCACAAGCAAAAACCTCAGTTAGGAGATTTCCATTTTTAGTACAAGAAATATTTGTATTAAGTAGAATTTATTGTAATCCCTTTTTCTTGTATATTAAAACAATAGTTTCCTTTGAAATATAACTGCTTATGTCAAAGTTTCCTAAAGATTTGGCCATTTTTCTTTTATTTTTTTTGTTTTTAAAAATCCTTATTAAGCCAACTTTGTACCACCTCCACCCCCCAAGATAACAGTAGCTTCTTCAATTCAGGGTTTTATTTATTGTTTTGTTGATCATATGGACTTAATAAAGTGAAAGAGAAAATGCTGATAATGAAGTTTAAACTTATAAAGGTGTTGTACATACATTTGTGGGGGAAGAGGAAGAAGGAGACCATCCAATTGGTAAACATTTACCATAACATCATTGCATACATTTGCCAAGCCAGTTATCAGAGGGAATATCATGTAAACAATATGAAGATATCAGTGAAGAGAAATAATTCACAGGTGAAAGTATCTAAGAACAAGGGAAATAATAAGACTTGATTCAGACTTTTACATACAAATGATCAAAGTATAGATAATAAACAAAATGCCTAAAGAGATAGATACAGAAGGGCAGAATTCATCTTCCTACTTTCACTGAGACATGGCAGTGTATGATTTGTGATGGGAATATAGTTGCAGAACTATGTGTCTTATTCAAAAGGACCATAGAGTATCATTCACAGGATCAACGAATGTTAGAACTGGAAGGCACCTTAAGGATGATTTGGTCAAAATACCTTCATTTCAACGAACAAACAGGCCCAGAAGAGGAAGCAATACATCCAATGTCACACAAGAAATTAGTGTTAAAAGAAAGT
This sequence comes from Dromiciops gliroides, assembly GCF_019393635.1. NCBI lineage: Eukaryota > Metazoa > Chordata > Mammalia > Microbiotheria > Microbiotheriidae > Dromiciops > Dromiciops gliroides. The sequence continues at coordinate 169,349,604 of NC_057861.1, read as the reverse complement.
TTAAAATCCGTCTCTTTGACTTCCAGTCCAAAGTTCTTTTATCTTATTTTTCATTATAAATTTAATAACTATCAACATAAATCCTCATATAATATTAAAAAATAAAATCATACATAAAATAATGTATATATTATGCCCTGCATGATAACAAATAGAATCAAATGATAAACAAACAAAAAGTATTTTCCTTATGGGGAATCTTCTGAATTCTGAATCAGTCTGAAGCTCTGCTACCTTTAGTCCTTTAGTTTAGTCTTGAGTTTTTAATGTCATATTATCATATAATATCACATAATGTTAATATTTATGCCAATCTGGGTCTACTGATCTTGCTTTATATCCCTCTGTAAGGTCTTTATATATATGTCCTTGTATTTCTAGCTTTTTATAGTGCCCTAATATTACAATTTATTTGGTGAATAAGGGAAGACTTGGCAGATATGATAGCTCTCTGTAAATGTTTAAAAAGCTGTCCTATAGGGACAGCTAGATGGCACAGTGAATAGAGCACCAGCCATGGATTCAGGAGGACCTGAGTTCAAATCTGGCCTTAGACACTCGATACTTACTAGCTGTGTGACCCTGGGCAAGTCACTTAACCCCTCATTTCCTCACCAAAAAAAAAAACAAACAAACAAAACTGTGCTATGAAAGAGAGATTAGATGGTTCCCCCTTGAGAACAAAGGATAGAATTAGGAGCTATGACTTTTGTTATTCAGTTAGGTCCAACTGTATGTGACCCCATGTATTTTGTCCATGGAGTTTTCTTGGCAAAGATACTGGAGTAATTTGCATTTCCTTCTCTAGTGTGTCCCTATTTCACAAATGAGGAACTGAAGCAAATAGGCGTTAAGTGACTTGCCCAGGGTCACACAGCTAGTAAATATCTGTGGCTGGATTTGAACTTAAAACTTCCCAACTCTAGGCCCAGTGTTCTATCCACTGCCCCATGTGACGGTTCCAGGAGCTATGACTAAAAGTGGAAAAGAGGCAAATTTGAGATTGATTTCAGAAAAAAAACTTCCTAGAAATTAGAGCTACTCAAAAGAAAAAGAACTGCCTTAGTAAGTAGTGAATTCCATCTCATTTGGGGTCTTTAAGCAAAGGCTAAATGACCATGTCAGATATATAGGTATCCTTTTTCCAATATGGGTTAGATTCAGTGTCTTATGATGTTCCTTCCAGTTCTGATTTTTTTTTTAATTCTGTGGAGCTTAAGATATTACATGGATTAGTGGAATCAAAGGACCTGGGTTCCAATCCTACGTCTGATGCTTATTTTCTGTGTGACCTTGAGCAAGGCAGTTAGTTACTTAACAAGCCTTTATTAAGCATTTACTACGTGCCAGACACTGGGCACACAAAGAAAAGGAAAACACAAAACACACACACACACACACACACACACACACACACACACACACCTAGTTTGCTTGTGCCTCAGTTTTCTCAACTATAAATGAGAAGGGGCCTTAATGGCCTCTGAGATCCCTCACAGGTCTAGATCGAGGACCATGGTGTAACCAAGTTTCACTTGAAGAGCTGACTTAGTCATCTAGATAAGAGATCATTTAGAAAAATTATTGGAGCCAAGAAAAATAAACCTAAAAGGCTGATAAAGAACAATGAATGAAAACAGAGAAAGGAAGATTATAGGGAAAGGTAAAGGTATATTTCTTAACAATTGAAAGCCCTCAATGGAGGTACTGAAATAGTTTATATGACCACAATCCAGATCTTCTGAAGGGCATTTCTGTTCAGGCATATATTGGATTTGATGACCTTGGATATTCCTTTCAACTCTGATGGTCTTCGATTCTGTATTTATTTAAAGTTGAAGGTGGGTAATGGAAAATGTTTAAAATAAGCATGAATTTAGGAGAAAGAACTAATGATAAAATAAACAAAAGGAAATAATTCCAATGAAAGAATAAGAAAGGAAGGAAGCAACATTTATTAAGTACTAACTATATGACAGGCCCTGTGCTAAGTCAAAATAAAACCAAAAGGAAAGGCAGTTTCTGCCCTCAAAGAGCTTATATTCCAAGGGGGCAGGAGACAGGCAGCACACAAAAGGGAGGTAAAAAGCTGAGGAGGAAGAGAAGCTTGCTTGCATAGAAGCCTGGTTTTGGAGTTCAGAATCCAAGAACAAATTCAGCAGGAGAATGAAGGCTAACAAGATGGGGGCGCTATAAGAAACTCATCAATAGGAGAAAGAGACAGATCTTACAGAGGATAAACAGGAGTTGTCTTAAACTGTGGGTTGTGACCCCATATGGGGTCATGTAACTGATTGTGGGGGGTTGTGAAAAATTTAGCAGTAGTAAAAGGTTATGTATACCTATTTTATATACCTATATAGCCAGGGTCATATAAAAATTTCTTGGATAAAAAGGGGTCATGAATAGAAAAAGTTTAAGAAGTCCTGGTCTAAAGATACAATAGATATATGGCTGGGGGAGTGGGGAGGTAGGTGAAAAAATAAAGTGCACAGCAGAGAACAAAAGAAAACCTAGAAGGAATCAATGAAAAATTGGGGAGCTTTGGAAAAAAATGTGTAGTATTTATTACATAGGTTTTCTTGAAATGGAAATGTTTTGTGTTGAATCTTCTCATATTCTGCATGGTACATGGATATGTTCATTTTTTCCCTTTTCTCATTTTGTATTTAAGCTTAAAATGAATTAAAAATTTACCAAAAAACATTTACACCAGGTATTATCTGAAGTATCTTCTCCCTAGGTTTTCAAAGTATTTCTGCCTCTTGGACCTCCTCTTATATGTCTGATGACTCTTTCTAAGCGTTCTTTGCTGGATTTTCATCCATGTCATACCTACTATGGATGCCCCCAGGACTATGTTCTGAGCTCTTTTTTCTTTTTTTCTGTACTTGGTGACTTCATAAACCCACTTACCATCTCAATGCAGATGACTTCTAGCTCCAGTGTCTCTTCTGAGTTTCAGTACCACATTATAAATTATTAGATATTTCAATCTGGATGCCTCATTAGACATCTCAAACTCAACATGCCAAAAAGATCTTGTGATATTTTCCCAAAATCCTATTCATCTTCCAAATTCCCCTATTGCTGTCAAAAGAACCATCATAATCTAAAAGACCTGGGCTTGCAACCTTATCATCATCCTTGATTACCCACTCTAGCTGGTACTAGGTATCCAATCAGTTGCCTAATCTTGCTGCATTTCTCTCCACAATCTCTCCTCTACATTCCCATTCTCTCCATTCACTCGGCCATCACCATAGTGCAGACCTTCTTCTCCTCTTGCCTAGACAATTTTTTTTGGTGAGGCAATTGGGGTTAAGTGACTTGCCCAGGGTCACCACACAGCTAGTAAGTGTCAAGTGTCTGAGGCCATATTTGAACTCAGGTCCTCCTGACTCCAGGGCCGGTGCTATATCCACTGTGCCACCTAGCTGCTCCCTTGCCTAGAAAATTAAAAACCCCTCCTGACTGGTCTCTCCCTACTCCAGTCTATACTTCATAAAGTTTCCACAGTAATTTTCCTAAAGTGCAGTAACTGCAGCGGCTCCTATTACCTCTGAGTTCAAATATAAATTCCTCTGCTAGGCATTTAAATCTCTTCTCAGCCAAGGCTTTTAAAACCTTTCAAGTCTTCACTCTCCACTTTATTCATGTCAACACAAAATACAGTATACCATTCTCCCTGATGTTCTTTACATACCACATTTCATCTCTTATCTCTGTACCTTTGCACAGACTGTCCCCATTCCTGAAATGCTCTATTTCCTTATCTCTGCCACCTGGAATTTGGGGGGCAGGGATGGGTTTCACGAATCAGCACAAGCAGTATCCTTTTGCATAAAGGCTTTTTAATTCACCCTAGTCTCTACATGATTGTCTTCATACAACAAAGTACAGCTCTCTGACCCTTCCCACTAATTGGATGGCTCTCCCACAGCTTCCATTTAAGGAGTACACCCAGGACAGCAATATCTCATTCCTCTCCAGGCTACACTTTGTACCTCTTCTACAATTCCTCAACTCTTCATCCTGAAGCCTTACTCCAGCTCTGGAATTCATAAATTAGATGTTTCCTCCATTATCATCCAATCAGGGAGTTGGCTTCTCACTTATTAGATGGATCCTCTCAAAATCTTCATATAAGGACCATCACTAGACTGCTACTCAGGACTTCCTCTAGTACGAACCCACCCTCACCCCCATCTTTCTCCTTTCTCTTAACTTTTGAGCTCCCTTTTGTGTGTTATTCTGACCTATAAGAATAGAAACACCTATAGAGCATGGACTGTCTTTTCTACTCGTTTCATTCATTTCCTCAGTTGTGTCTGACTTTTCATGACTCCATTTGGGATTTTCTTGGCAAAGATACTGGAGTGGTTTGCCATTTCCTTCTCCAGTTCATTTTATAGATGAAGAAAATGAGACAAGAGACAAAAAGGGTTAAGTGACTTGCCCAGGGTCATGCAGCTAGTAAGTGTCTAGGGCCAGATTTTAACTCAGGAAGATAAATCTTCCCAACTCCAGGTCCACAACTCTATCCATTGTGCCACTTAGGTGCCCCTCTTTCATACTACTTATATTAATATTCCCAGAGTTTATCACAGTGCCTGGCACATAACTGTCTAATAAGTGCTGGTTGACATTCACTTGACATTATATTTACTTTGTATATATCTTGTATATATCTATATATGCACATGTTGCCTCCCCTGTTGTTATGTAACCCCTTTGAGGACAAGTACTATTTCACCTTTATCTTAGTGGCTAGTGCTTAGCATAGTGACTGACACATAGGATATGCTTAATAAATGTTGATTAATTGATTGACATAGGATTTACATGGTAGCTATTTGCTAATATTTGAGGATTGTCAGGTTGAAAAAAAGAATAGACGTGTTTTGTTTGGCTCCAGTGGGCAGAAGCAGGATTAATTCATGGAAGATACAAAGAGGTAAATTTACATTTAAACTCAAGTGGATGGACAGCTAGGTAGAACAGTGGATAAAGCACTTACCCTGGATTCAGGAGGACCTGAGTTCAAATTCAACCTCAGACACTTGACACTTACTAACTGTGTAACCCTGGACAAGTCACTTAAACCTCATTGCCCTGCAAAAAGAAAGAAAGAAAGAAAAAAAGAAAGAAAGGAAGGAAGGAAGGAAGGAAGGAAGGAAGGAAGGAAGGAAGGAAGGAAGGAAGGAAGGAAGGAAGGAAGGAAGGAAGGAAGGAAGGAAGGAAGGAAGGAAAAAAGCAAGGAAGCAAGGAAGGAAGGAAGCAAGGAAGCAAGAAAGCAAGAAAGAACGGAAAAAAGAAAGAAAGAAAGAAAGAAAGAAAGAAAGAAAGAAAGAAAGAAAGAAAGAAAGAAAGAAAGAAAGAAAGAAAGAAAGAAAGGAAGGAAGGAAGGAAGGAAGGAAGGAAGGAAGGAAGGAAGGAAGGAAGGAAGGAAGGAAGGAAGGAAGGAAGGAAGGAAGGAAGGAAGGAAGAAACACACAGACACTCAAGTGGGTATAGTAAACTCAAGGGGAAACTTCTGAACTTTTAGAACTATCCAAAAACAGAATGAGTTTTCTTGGAAAGTTTCTCTCATTGGAGGTTTTCAAAAGGAAGCTGGATGACAACTTGTCCAGAATATGTTTGCATAAATGGCTACTGAGATCCCTTCCAACCAGAAATTACAGGGTTCTAACATTCTATGAAGTGATAATGACTTCTCACATGGTTCACTAAAGTTGTATCTGTCTTTTTATATGTATGTATATCCTCCTTTCTCCACACACATGGAATTCTTTTTTAATTTTTTGATTTTATAAAAGTATTTTATTATTTTCTATTTACACATAGAAATAGTTTTTAACATTTTTTATAAAATTTCTAGCTTCAAATTTTTCTTCCTCCCTCCTCTCTCGCCCTGATCCCCAAGATAGCAAGCAATCTGATATAGGTTATATATGTACTATCACATTAAACATATTTCTGCATTAGTCATGTTGTGAAAGAAGAATCAGAGCAAAAAGGAAAAACCTCAAAAAAGGAAAACAAAAAACATAGAAATAGGATGGTTCAATCTGCATCTAGATGCCACAGTTCTTTTTTTCTGGATTTAGAGAGAATTTTCCATCATGAGTCCTTTAGAACTATCTTAGACCATTGTATTGCTGAGAAGAGTTAAGTCTATCAGAGTTGATCAACACACAATGTTGTTGATAGTATGTACAATATTCTCCTGGTTCTTCTCATCTCACTTAGCATCAGTTCAAGTAAGTCCTTCCAGTTTTCTCTGAAATGTGCCTGATTGTCATTTCTTCACATTGATTTTTTTAAAATTTTGTGTTCTAAATATTCTTCCTCCCTCTCTCCTAAACCCCTCCCTATGTAATCATGGAATTCAATACAAGACATACATGTGCAGTTATGCCATACATCTTCACATTAGTCAAGTTGTGAAAGAAAATAGAATAACTTTAGAAAGAGGAACAAATAAAATTTTATCAATCTGTATTCAAATACCATCAGTTGCTCCTCTGTTGATGGTTTGCATTTTTCATAATTTCTTGTGATAGCATCCTGCTCATCAATTCTTTCATAGTTACTATTGGTAACTGTATTATCCTCCATCTTATTCCCTCCCCTTGATATTTACTCTATTTTATATCTTCTTTCACCCTATCCCTCCTCAAAAGTGTTTTGTTTTTACTGCCCCCTCCCCAAATCTGCCCTCCCTTCCTTCACCTCTCCCCCCTTTTCCCCTTCCCCTCCCACTTTCCCTCAGGGCAAAATATATTACTATGTCCACTTGAGTGTTTATGTTATTCCCTCTTTTAAGCAATTCTTTTTTTTTTAATTTTTTTTTTTTTTAGTGAGGCAATTGGGGTTAAGTGACTTGCCCAGGGTCACACGGCTAGTTAGTGTTAAGTGTCTGAGGCCGGATTTGAATTCAGGTACTCCCGACTCCAGGGCCGGTGCTCTATCCACTGCGCCACCTAGCTGCCCCTCTTTTAAGCAATTCTGATTAAAGTAAGGCTCACTCACTCACCTACTCCTTCCCCATGTTCCCCTCTACTCCATAAGCTTTTTCTTGTTTCTTTTATGTGAGCTACTTTAGACCCTTCCATCTCTCCCTTTCCCTTTCTTCCAGTGCCTTCCTCTTGCCCCTTAACTTTATTTTAAAGATATCGTCATGAGTCAGCTAGGTGATACAGTGGACAAAGCACCAGACCTGGACCCAGGAAGCCCCAAGCCCAAATCCAGTCCCAAATATAAGCCACCCCACCCTGCTTGCCCCCACATTAAAACAAGGATAAATGCTTTACAGATATCATCCCTTCATATTCAATTCACACCTGTGCTCTCTGTCTAATTACATTCCTTTCAGGTGCCCTAATACTGAGAAAGTTCTTATGAGTAGTTGGAAGTATTATCTTCTTATGTAAGAATATAAGCAGTTTAACCTTTTAATGTCCCTCATGATTTCTTTTTCCTGTTTACCTTTTTATGCTTCTCTAGGGTCTTATATTTGAAAGTCAAATTTTCTATTCATTTCAGGTCTTTTCATCACAAATGCCCGAAAGTCCTCTTTTTCACTGAAGTCCCATTTTTCCCCTGAAAAATTATACTCAATTGTGCTGGGTAGGTGATTTTAGGTTGTAGTCCCAGTTCCTTTGCCCTCTAGAATATCATATTCCATGCCCTCAGTCCTTTAATGTAGATGCTACTAGATCTCGTTTCATCCTCTCTGTAGCTCCACGGTATTTGAATTCCTTTTTTTCTAGCTGTTTGCAATATTTTCTCCTTGAACTGGGATCTCTGGAATTTGGCTATATTCCTGGAAGTTTTCCTTTTGAGATCTCTTTCAGGAGGTGATTGGTGGATTCTTTCCATTTCTATTTTACCTTCTGCTTCTTGAATATCAGGGCAATTTTCCCTGATAATTTCTTGGAAGATGATGTTTAACCTCTTGATTGTTGTTTTCAGGTAGTCCAATGATTTTCAAATTATCTCTCCTGGATCTATTATCCAGGTCAGTTGTATTTCCAAGAAGATATTTCACAGTGCCCTCTATTTTTTTATTTATTTGGATTTGTGTTATTGTGTCTTGGTTTTTCATAAAGTCACTATCTTCCATTTGCTCAATCCTAATTCTTAGGCAATTATTTTCTTCAGAGAGCTTTTGTATCTCCTTTTGCATTTGGCTTTTCAAGCTGTTGACTTTTTTCTCATGACTTTCTTGCATCACTCATTTCTCTTTCCATTTTTTTCCTCCACCTCTCTAAATCTTCCCACTATCTCTCTTACCCTTTTTAGGTGCTCCCATGGCCTGAGACAAATTCATGTTGTTTTTGGAAGCTTTGGATGCAGGAGCTTTAACTTTGTTATTATTTTCTTCTGAGGGTATATTCTAGTCTACTTTGCCCCCAAAGAAGCTTTCGATGTTCTGCTGTTTTCTCTTCTTACTCATCATGACTGCCTATTTCTTGGTTTTTAACTCCTTCTTAGAGTGTAGTGTTGCGTTGCTTCCAAGACACACTGTTCTAAGCTACAGCTTGGTCCAAGGGGTGATTGGGCTCATTCTCAGCCTGTCTGACCTGTGAATAACCATGGCCCACTTTCTCTTTGACCCAGAAACAGAAGTCTGATCAAAATCTGATTCTCTATGGTCGGTAGCTTGGCATACCTGTGCCCCTCCTACACTGGGTGGCTGGCTCTCGAGTTTTCTTGCTTGTTAAGAATGTGTGTGCCCCACCCCAGTTCCAGCAGAGACTGCAGCTATTTCCCCCAAACACTGGACCTGCTCACCAGTCCGTGAGCCGAGTTTCAGAAGAAGCAGCTGAAGATTCTGAGGCTCTGGAGGTGCTGCCTGCTTGAGGCTGGTTCTGCTCCACACACTGCGCTCCTCTCTCAGCCCAAACAGCAGATGATCCCAGTCACCTAATTAATCTGTCTTTGGCTATAAGAGAGTCTCACTCTGTTCTTATGTGGGTTATGCTATTCCAAGAGTTGTTTTATGGCATAATTTTTGGAGGTATATGGACAGTTTGTTGGGAGCTGGGAGAGTCACAGCCTTTCCTCCACCATCTTGGCTCTGTCCCCCACATGAAATTCTTTATAGCCTTATCTTCATCCTCTCAAACCAAATCATATATATATATATATATATATATATATATATATGTGTGTGTGTGTGTGTGTGTGTGTGTGTGTGTGTGTGTGTGTGTGTATGTATGTATGTATTTAAAAACCCCACACATGGAACACATTTTGCATCCTTGCAGCGAAATACATGGGATCCTCTCTTCTATTTCTTCTATTTGTCTCTACTTAGGCTGTATTCCAGATCTTGTTCTAAAGCACCCTAAGCCCTACTAAAGTGTCTTGGTATCTTAAATCAGCTATTGCTGAAGCTTGAATAAAAGACAAATTCACTGAGTGGCTGACACATACATGATGTCCTATATTAAGTATTACAGGCGTATAAAGAGTATGGAGAACTGGTACTCCTCAAGGCTCCTGCAGTACAAAGCAGAAGAAAACTTAACGGCTTCTTCCACTAATACCAACAAGTTTTATTTTTTCTTTTCCTTCCTTCCTTTATTCTTCCTTTTATTTTCCTTCTTTCCTGCTTCTCCTCTATCCTTCCTTAATTCCTTTCTTCTATTACTTCCCTTTCTTTCCATCGTAGTTCTATAGAACATGTTCTAATGCTAGTGCCCCACCTCCCACTCATACTGACAAGTATGACAGAGTATAGCCACTATATCACTTTAGAGCTCTAAGGCTAGCCCTGAGTTGTTAGGGATGGTCTTTCTAGTGCTAAAGCTCATGAGCCCCCATTAATGGTCTTGCCCCCATCATCATAAGTTTTATCAATTAGTCTGCCTAACTTTTAGAAAGAGATATTTATAAAGGTGGTATAATAAGAATAGTTAGCATAAAAACAAGCTCCCAAAAGTCTGTGGCACTCTCTCCCACCAAGACATACAGAATGCAGGAAAAAGCGAGGCTTAAGCTTAAAGAGTACATGTAGCAAAAAGAAAAAAAAAGAGCTTTCTCTTCACAACTTTTAGAGATGTAAATCCCTGAACTGTCTTACTATTTTATAGAAGACCCACAGGACATAAACAAATATCCTCAGACAGTCCGATAGTTGTCATGCAGCATCATTTCATTTGATTAAGGATTTTTCCACATTTAGTTTAAAGCATAGGATTGATTGATTCATAGAGAACTGCTCTCATCTGGTTAAGATATAAATACTTAGTACCTTGATACTTAATTTAAGTGGAATATGGTCATTTAATTGATTTACTCAATTGATTCATATTATTAGACTTCCTCTTCTTTCTCCCTCTTTTTTACCTTCCTTCTCTTGCTTCCATTGTTTACCTCCTTAATATCTGTGAATCTTTTGTTCAGGAACTTGGATTAAGTCACACATGTCTCAGAATAGAATAATGTTCCATGATTATCACAGAGATTGCATGTGATTGAAAAGAAGAAGAAACTTTCATGATTTCCAACATATGACTACAATATTTCAATGGATGTTATCTCATTAGTGTGAATATTCAGTCCAGCAATGTAGTGCCCTAGAAAGAATGCTGGCTTTAGATTTAAAGGACCTGTGTTCAAATCATGGTTTTACTACTTCCTGACTTTGAAATCCAGGGCAAGTGGCCTCACTTCTCTCTTCCTCAGTTTCTTCAGATGGAAAATGAGGGAGTTTGACTAGATGACTTATAAGATCCCTTCCAACTTTAGATCAATGATCCAATAATCTATAATCAAAATCCACCTATGCTTGCTTATCCTGAAGGATTCTTGCCCATGTCCTTCCATAAGTCGTCCAAAGATGATATACTCAACAGGTTGGAAGCCTTCCTCTAGGTCAAGGGTTCTTAACTTGAAGTTTACTAACTTGTTTTTTCCTAATATTTCAATATAATTGGTTACCTTTGTCATCTTATGTGTTTTGTGCATTTAAAAACATTAGTCTGAGAAGAGCTACATAGGCTTTACCAGATTTCCAGAGTTCCATGACACACAGAAAAGTTTAAGAACCTTTCCTGTAAATTTTACACATATATAGATATGTATGCATATATAAAGACACATGTAATGCACGTATGTGTACATGCGTATGACATACATGCTATGTACATGTAACATATTCTGTGTGTGCTATATTGTATATAACATGTATTTGTATATGTTTTATGAGGTAGATGTATATCATATATGTGGCACATACATATATACATATAGGCATGTATATGTTTTATTAGACCTTCTATTTTATGGCTATAGGAAGCTGATAATTAGGAATTTCTTAAACCAATGCATATAGGAATCTCATCTGTAATATATGACTTTAGAGAATTTCCTAGGGCACTGAAAATTTAAGTGACTTGACCAAGCTCATATAGCTACTATGTGTCTGAGTCAGAACTCAAACCCAGATCTCCCTGATATCCAGACCACATGTTCTTTATCCACAGAAGTCAAGACAGTGAATAAAGTGCTCAGCTTGGTGCCAGGGAGACTTTAGTTCAAATCTGGCTTAGGCACTTACTAGCAGTGTGTCCCTGGGCAAATCACTTAAAATCTATTTATCTCAGTTTCCTCAATTGTAAAACAGGGATAATAATAGCATTTACCTGGCAGGGTTGTTGTGAGGATCAAATGATATAATTCTTTAAAAGCACTTGGTACAGACCCTGGCAAAGATAGGTACAATGTTAAAGTTTATTCCCTTCCCTTCCCCACCATAATAGCTTCCTTTCCTTCCCAAATAAAGCATCCTTTATTCTCATCATCTCAGGATTGAGTATGTAGCGTTCCTTCTTCTGTTTAAAAGTACTCTGAAATAATCTTTGAACATCTACTGGAAGAACAAGTATTTAGATCCACCTAATAGGCTGTCGATATCTGTTTTTCAATTTATAACCATGAACTGAAATTGACTATTTTAAATAAAGAAACAGGATGGTGTGAATTTTGTCATTTTCTATTTATGTTCTCATTTTAAAATAGCTAACCTTAATCCAATACATTGAGAACCCTGAAAGTATTAGACTGAAAAGCTCTAGAGATTAATTTCCTTCTAGTAACTTGCCCAATAAATTCATTACTGAATCCTTTGTTGCTCTTTCTGATTGTGGGTAAGGGTTCTTGGTGCAGTGTTGTTGGTTAATTGGAGATTTTCTTTAAAAGTATGCAAGACAACCGGCAAATAGTGCATTTATGTATGTAATAGAAAGGGTTAGTAATATATCATTAAGACACTCCAGGGCATGTTTTATTGGTTCATTAATACAGTACATGCCTCAGGTGCATTCAACCACTTGAGGCATATATTAATGGACCAATAAAATGTGCTGGGGAATGCCTTAATGCTACTCTAATATGGCTAAGTTTAAATTAATTTTTTTAGACTTATCTTTTTAAAAATTATTTTCCCTTCTTAGGAAGATATATTCCATTACATGAGGGAAAAGTTCGTGGTGACAGAGTAAGAGGAAGAAAGGTAATAAAAAAACTCTTTTAATTCCATTAATTTACTTAAATGTTTAACTCTTTCCTATATTTATTGTTTTAATCATCTATTTATTTTACTCCCATTCTCCTCTCCTCTTGCACCTTCTCCAGAAGTCATCCCAAGCCCAGCTGCTTACAGAACTCTGTTGGGAACAAGCAGACCAGAAAAATAATTGTTCATTTCTTTTTGATGGTCTCCCACCATGCTTTATACCCTACTACCAAAATAAACCAATGTCAAAACTATGTTCATAATAATATTAAGGCATTTTAATTTCTAACGCAATATATATCAATGGATGTAATCCACACAAACAAAAATTCATTGGGGTCCTTAATCATTTTAAGAGCCCATAGGGGTCCTGAAACTAAAAAGTTTGAGAACTTCTGGTATAGGGGATAAAGTGTAGGAACTGGAGTCAGGAAGACCTGGATACCACTCCTACCTTTGATACTTCCAAGCTGAGTAACCATAGATTTAACTTTTCTGGGCCTCAGTTTCATCATCTATAAAATAAGGATAGAAATAGCTGCAGTAGCTCCCTCATATTGTGCTGACTCAAATTGGATAATATAAGTGACTGTGACCAGAGGGAAGAATGCTAGATGCTGCATCACAACCAGAGGACCTAGGTTCAAATCTCTGTTCTGCCACTTACTACCGGTGGGACCTCAAATGAGTCATTTCAGTCTCTGGGCCTCTGTTTTCTCATCTTTGACATGAAAGAAATGGACTCAGTGACCCTAAAAAGCCCTTCCTGGTCTAAATCGATCATCCCATGAAAAATATTATATAAAGATGTGTTTTCAGCATCTTTTCTGGTTTTAGTATGATATACTCCTATATGATTTGTGAATGTTTCATATTCAGAATCATTCACATTCAGAGACACCTACTTATTTAAACTATTCAATGATTTGAGAGGGGGAAGAGAAAGGAACTTGAAATCTACAGATCAATAACATCTCAACTCACCATTTTACCCACTGCACCTTTTCATTTAAACCAAGATTTATTATTACTATTAAATACTTTATGTTTAAATGGAATGTAGTACTTTAAGAGCATTTATTAAATGCACCTTAGAATAAAACACATAAATGACTGGCAGGTAGTCACCAATGTTGATGGTGAGAGGAATTTTGCCTTAAGTGAAGAAGATACTTCATAGATAATATATGCTGTAAACAGGAATTTCAAAGGTCAGATAAAAAAAAAAAAGAGAGAGATAACTCCAAAATAATGGAATGGATGCAAGGTTGTATGAGAAGTGATAAACACACACACACACACACACACACATACACACACACACATACACTTCAGCACACACACGTCAGCACAACCTTAACTACAACAATACAAAGAGTAGTTTTTACTTCTGTTCAGTTGTTTCAGTCATGTCTGATTCTTCATAAATCCATTTGGAATTTTCTTGGCAAAGATGTTGGAGTGGTTTCCCATTTCCAGCTCATTTTACAGATAAGGAAGCTGAGGCAAATAGGGTTAAGTAACTTGCCCAGAGTCATATAGCTAGTAAGTAAGGCTGAATTTGAACTCAGGTCTTTTTGACTCCAGGCCTGGCATTCTACCCCTTGTGCCACCTAGCTACCCCATAGCTAATTTCAGAATATATCATTGTTATGCAGGCATATGACCCTCAGCCTTTTTTTATAGAATAGAAGTTCATGTTCATGCTTGGGTTTTGCCTTCAGTTCCATTAAATCCATCAAGTCTTTTTAAATTACATACTATGTATAAGATACTGTTCTAGACATTGGAGATGCAAAGACAAAAATGAAAAACAATACCTTCCCTCAGGGACCTTCTTTTTACTGAGGCATGCAACATATGTACAGAAAAGTAAATACAAGATAATTTTCAGAAAGGGGAAGGACAAACAACTACGGGTATCAGGGAGATTAAACCAGAGGGAAGTCTGTGAGGAAGCAAAGAGGTGAACGTGATGAGGATGTTTCTGGCAAGCATGGGGAATAGCTTGGCCAAAGATCCATAAGCCAGAGATTGTCATTTATGTTTTTGAGTAAGCAAGTTCCCTAATCTCACTTTTCTGTATTAGCATATAAAAAAATACTTTAGGGCAACTAGGTGGCACAGTGAATAGAGCACCGGCCCTGAAGTCAGGAGGACCTGAGTTCAAATTTGGCTTCAGACACTTAACACTTACTAGCTGTGTGACCCTGGGCAAGTTACTTAACACCAATTGCCTCACAAAAAAAAATACTTTAATAGGTTACAGTGTCCCCAAGCATGGCTTCAGTTAGCTGTCTAGAGATAAGCACAGTCGCTGGCACATAGTAGGCATTTAATAAAAGTCAATTGTCATTTTCTAAATGACAGTTACAAAAAGTTCCACATAACTTCACTACCCACATCTGACCACATGCTAGTTTTTCTGGTATGTTGAAAAACCCTCTTCATCATTAAACAGGAAAATAAACTTGCCAAGTTTACTTTGAAAACATCAAAATGAATTTCCTGCTATGGTTTAAATGTCAGAACAATTTGAACCAGTGCTGGTGGGAGATAAACTGTCTACCTAAAATCTGCAGCTTTAATAAATGCTTGCCTTCCTAACTAAAGCTCTAAGCTTATTTCCACTGCAGGAGGAAAGAAAAGGTGCGGATATGATACTTATCCTAGAAATTATCTGAATGGTTCAGTATGCAAGTGGGGCTTATTGACAGTATTTAGAGCTTCTTGTGATGCACCTGGCAGACAGCGAGAGCTATTTCATAACCCAGGTGAATTGTAACTGAATGAAACATAACAACAGTACCAGTGTGACTTCCCGCTCTTGATTTCCATGGGCTCTGAAGGGATCCAGCCAAGAGCAGCATTTCTTGTGGAATCACTTGAATTCACATTAGATTTATCTCACCCTATAAAAGCACAATTCATTAAACAGACTGATAAAACTAGTCTGTTTAAACTAAGGCAATTTTATCACAGTCATTTCAATTATTTAACACTGGTTTTTAAACTCACTACTTAAAGCTTTCTTTTGACAAGTATTCCTTTAAATAAATGAGTTGTAATTTAAAGAATGGGGGTGGGGGGAATCCAGGCCCATTACAATATATGCAATTAGCCTATAGGGAGATGTTTTTATAATAAGAAAACTAACTTTTAGTTGAAAGTTAAAATGAATAGCAAGCAATGGAGTGCTTCCAAGCCATTTTCTACTGGAAGTGAACAGAAAGTAACCTAATGGTATTATTCAGATTTCATGTTGGTTTAATGAAGTAATCCTCTCTTTGTCTAGACCTATATTAGTAAACAATTAAAGCAAACATGTCAATGAATCAGAATTTAAAAAGCCTTTTACCTGAAAGTTAAATGATTT
Organism: Dromiciops gliroides; assembly: GCF_019393635.1. NCBI lineage: Eukaryota > Metazoa > Chordata > Mammalia > Microbiotheria > Microbiotheriidae > Dromiciops > Dromiciops gliroides. The sequence goes on along the minus strand of NC_057861.1, from coordinate 169,333,699 downwards.
TTTCCACTTCATACATTCATTAGTATTAGAGTTAATCCTATGCATTTTCTATCTCCCCTACCTAGGAGGAAAAGTTTCTTTTCCAAATCAGGACCATACTGTCTTTTTCTTTGTATCTCTCCCTAACAACTAATTGGTCTCATGAACAGAGTTGTGAATTGTTTGTTGAATTAACAGATAAATTGCATATATTTTTTTTTAAAAAAACAATTGAATGACTATCAAGCATGAAAGTCATCAAAGTGATTTCACCTGGAAATTAAATGGATATTATCAAAGGATATTACATTTTCTGAAGAAAATATGTAAACAATCAACAACCATATAAAAATGCTCCAAATCACTAATAGATACGTAACTAAACCAACTCTGAGAGAGGGGGGTCAGACTACTACATTATTGGGAGAGCTGTTAATTGGGCCAACCACTCTAGAAAACTATTTTGATTGATCACTAAACTATTCATATCCTTTGATTCATCAATCCCACTGAGGCCCAGAGTAGTTGAGTGATTTGCCTGAGGTCACACAGGCACTAAGTATTAGATCTGGAATTTTAACTAAGCTTCAGGGATTCCCAGGTCAGTACTGTCTTCAGTGCATCACATGGCTCCTCTAGGCATATACACCAAAGAGGTCAACGATAAATGATCTTCAGAGATTTTTTTGTGGTAGGAAAAAAAGTTATCATCAACTGAAAAAAATGGCTGAACAAATTGTTTTATATAATTGAAATTAAATTTTATTATTGTACCATAAGAAACAATGAATATAGGAAATTCAGAGATATAAGAGTAAGCTTTCACATAGTAATTCAAAGCAAACACAACTAATGGGACTATATAGTACAATTATATAAATAAAAGGAACACATTCAGTCTTGTCCAGCTCTTCATGACCCCATTTGGGGTTTACTTGGCAAAGATACTGGAGTGGTTTGCCATTTCCTTCTCCATCTCATTTTACAGATGAAGAAACTGAGATAAACAGGATTAAATGACTTGCCTAGGGTCACACAGCTAATAATTGTCTGAAACCAGAATTGAACTCAGGAAGATGTCTTCCTGGCTCCAGGCCCAGCACTCTAACCACTTCATCATAGATGACCCAAAGCAACACTACAGTCTGTTAAACTGACAAATTTAAATTAAAAATTAAAAAAAAAAACCTTTTGGTCTGAGAAAACTAGAATCTTAGGTCCAAGAAAAGCCCCAGTGGGATACCAAATAGGGTACTGCACTTAAAGTCCTTAAAGTCAGGAAGAGCTGAGTTTATAATCCCCACCTGTGACACATGACTTATTTAACCCTGGGAGAATTACTTAGCCTCTATGCCTCGGTACCTTTATTTTTAAAAGGAGCAGAGTTACTGAATGTGGTGGTATACACTAGTAATCTATGCAACTGGGGAGGCTGAAGCCAGGTGATTTGGAATTCTGAGCTGCATTAGGACTAAAGTAGACTGGGTTTCCTCTCCTACCACCTTTCATTCTGGCCCCAAGTATGACTTCGCAGATTCACAGATTCAGAGTGGGAAGAGACAAAATTCTCAGCTCTCCCCATTCTGTTCGGTGCTTGCTATGATCTTCATTTTTACACTATGAAAATTCATGGAATTTGTTAACAAAAACCAAGAGTTGTATTTATTATTAGACAGGGAGTGTGGCATAGTGAAGAAAGCCAACATCGGAGACAGAAATGAATGAATGGAGAGGTATTTATGAAGTACTGACTATGTGCCAAGTACTAAAAGCTGGAGATACAAATAAAAGTGTGACTCAGTTCCTGCTTTTCAGGTTCTCACACTCTAATTGAGAGAGACAAGACATTAAAAAGTGAATAAATAAACAAAGTTCATCTGCTGAGTGGATGGAGAGGTCCTAAAACCTTAAGAGTATGGCAGTGGTGAGAAGGATGGCAAGGCCTAGTGGTCATTAGGCTCCATCAGAGGGTCAAATGATGGTGTTGAAGGTCTTTAAACTATAGAGGCAGGGATTATGGTAAGGCCTCATGATCTTTCCCCATTCAAATACTGAATTGGCTCTTCTACATACCCATATCACCTTGGCTAAGTAGCTAATCCTCTCTAGGCCTCAATTTCCTCATTTGTGAAATGTAAGTCATCTTTCAACTCAAAATCTAGAATCTCATGATCCCTGTTTTACAAAGATGGAAGAAGGGAATGATCTAAGAAAAGCTCGAATAATTAGGGGACTGTAACCTGGGGAAAAGTGGCTTCCTCTCACCTCCTTTTTTGTATCTAAGTCTAAGGGTGTGACCCAGCAATTCACTAATGCCTCTCTCTTTGTGGTCAATTCACATCACAATAAGAATGTATTAAGTACCATAATATCCCAGGCATTATTCGAAGCATTGGGAATAAAAAAAGAAGAAAAAGAATATCCCTCTCTTCAAGGAGTTTAGAGTGTAATGGGAGAAGAAAACAAAAGGGAGTTGGAAAGAAGAGAAGGTCACCTTCACCAAGGAATATGCCAGCATAGAAGCATCTTGTTTTATAGAGTTCAAACCTAGCAGATACAGATAGAAAGTGGAGAGTGAACCAGAAGTTTTATCTTTTATACCCTAACCCTAGCAGGATGTGTCCTGCCTACAAGACTAAAACTTCCTTAATGAAAACTCTGGATATAGCTGTATATGCAAAGTCAAGGGGGAAGAATTAAGTACCGCATTTATTTTCATGATTTCTTCTCTTATCAAAAATCAAAAGGGAGCAAGGGAATTATGCCACAAAACTGCCTGTGCTACTGAAAAAAACATAATAGTCTTTCAATATGAGGAAACATTTTCTAATAATTATGGTTGTCTAAAAGAAGAATGGGATGCTAGTAGAGGTAAGGAGTTCCTTATAACCAGGAGCTGGATGACCATTTGCTAAGGAAGAATGTTATGGAATGTTATAGATAATTCATTCTTAGGGCATGGATTGGACTACATGGTATCCAAAATTATCTTCCAATTCTAAAATGCATCTGAGTACAATTATTTCCTATTCTCTTATTAAGATTGGTGCCCCGGGAATGTGATAGAAGAGTGATTTGATCAAGTACCATTTATTTACTGAAGAGGCAGCATAGTATAGTGGATGGGGAGCCAACCTTGCCAGAAAGACCTGGGTTCATGTCTCACTTCTGATACATATTGGCTTGGGTGGTCTTGCACAGATCACCTAACTTCTCAGCAGGGTTTCTAGGGTCCCAGGATGCTCTCTAAGACTATAAATTGCAAAGGTGAGTATATGCATTAGCCCAGGAAACTCATTCACCAGGGAGTTTTCTAAATCAATGCAAGCACAAGTCTTATCCCTGTCCTTTGTGAAAATCCCATCTATTCACACTAACAAATTGTTTTGGTCAAAGAAATAGTAGAATGTGGCATGATGACCCTAAGCATACCTTCAATGAGCCTCACTATTTGAGACTGCCAGCACAATTGTTTCCTCTCAAACTGTTGTTGTTGTTGTTTGTTTGTTTGTTTTTGGGGGGAGAGGGATAAACTCTGTAAATGCTTTTCTTAGTAAATGTGGTAATTACATGATCTTCAGGAAGAGGATAGAGTATTAGACTTGGAGTCAGGAAGACCTGAGTTCAAATCCTGCCTCAGACATTTATAAACTACAAATATATATATATATATATATATATATATATATATATATATATATATATATATGCCTGACGCTGGGCAAATCACTTCATTTTCATGATCCTCAGTTTCTTCAGTTGTAAAATAGGGATCATACTAGTATACACCTCACTAAGTTATTACCAGGATCAAATGAGATAACACAAAAGTGTTCTGTATACCTCAAAGTGCTATAAAAATTCTAGCTTTTATTGTTTATAAATAACAACTCAAGGACACCTGAAATATGTAGACACCTATCCTTAAGTTTTAATTCCTGAGCTCAGGTCATAACCTCTGCTTGGCCTGTGTGAACAATCCTGCCCATGACAAGTTATAGTTCAGTAACAGTCATCCATCCATCTATCAATTATTTTAAATTGCTGTTCTTCTCACAACTCCCATAATATGTAACTGAAGGTACTTAGCTCAGTAATCTGCCTTTTTGAGTCAAGTCCTCTATTATTATTAATTAAACATTAAGCTTTTATTAATAGCATTACTTTGTACAGATCACTTTTAGTAGCTACAAGAAATTGTATTTGTGTATGTGGGTGAGGGAGGAGGGAGGAACTCTAAACTTTAAAGGTCAGGGATTCTAATCTACTGCCTTTATTCATTTATTTATATATGTTTCTCTTCCTTTAGGCATCCTACTCCCTGCAAAGAATAAAAAATTCAAAAGAAAATATCGGGGCAGCTAGGTGGCACACTGGATAGAGCACCGGCCCTGTATTCAAGAGGACCTGAGTTCAAATCCGAACTCAGCCACTTAACACTTACTAGCTGTGTAACCCTGGGCAAGTCACTTAACCCCAAATGCCTCACAAAAACAAAAAAGAAAATATCCAAAATTTCTCTTCTACACACTGTTTTACATTTTAGAGACAATAGGAGACTCTCTGCAGTCTTGCTAAGGGCAATTCAGAGAAGCATAGGATTTAGAACCAACAGGGACTTTGAAAATCAACTAGCTCAACACATTTACCTGATAAATGAGAAAGCTGAGGTCTGAAGAGATAAATGACTTACCCAAGGTCATAATGTGAGCCAGGAGTTAAATAACGTCCTCTAACTCCAAATCCAGTATTCTTTCCAGTACATCACATTGTCTGTCAAAGAGGTATGCATAGATGTTTGCTAAACAGGAAAAAAAGGAAGGGAAAAAAGAAAAAAGGAAGAAAGTAAAGAAGGAAGGAAGGAAGGAAGGAAGGAAGGAAGGAAAGAAAGAAAGAAAGAAAGAAAGAAAGAAAGAAAGAAAGAAAGAAAGAAAGAAAGAAAGAAAGAAAGAAAGAAAGAAAGAAAGAAAGAAAGAAGAAAAGACAAAAGAAAAGAAAACTGTATTTAATCACTACTCAGATTTCTCCATCAGCTTAGAAATTTTTCTTGACAATGGTCCTTCCCACAGAGGCTAGATGCCTAAGGTTCAACCATGTCCATAATAACATTTAGAAGAAATTCAACCACATAATTACATTCCCTCCCCCTTTTCCCATTTCAGGACTAAAACAGCTGCTAAAAATGGAAGAGTTAGGGAAATATATTTGATAGATTTATTCACTCATAAAGCAAACACTTATTGAGTTCCATTTAGCTCATATGTAAAAAAAAAAATGTACCAATTCCGGATGGCATTGAAAACAAAATAATGAATGATAAAATTCCTGCCTTCAGGGAGCTTGAAAACTAGAAGGAGAGCTTAAAGATACACAAAAAATATGAAAGTACAGTGTGAATGGCATATGAGAACTACCCCAAAAATGAGAGGTAGGGGCTGGAGAGAGATCTAATGAAGAAAGATGATGGAGAGATAGCATATAAGCACTTGAAACTATTTCACAACAATTAGACAAAAAAATGTGTATTTCAATATTTCCATTGTCTGTGAGTTTGGCATTGTGAGTACTTCTTCCAGCAGTGCAGATGACAGTACCACTGTAACTTAGTGGGTTGTCTTCAAAATTTGCTGCAGACAAAAAGTTTATGACCTAGTAGCCACTTGGTAATGAGCTTCTCCTACCTTACCTATGCTGGTCCTCAAATGACAATCATGGGGCAGCTAGATGGCACAGTGGATAAAGCACCAGCCCTGGATTCAGGAGCACCAGAGTTCAAATCCGGCCTCAGACACTTGACACTTACTAGCTGTGTGACGCTGGGCAAGTCATTTAACCCTCATTGTCCTGAAAAAAAAAATGACAATCATATAGTGTATCACCAAACCCACACTTGACTCCTTTCCAGTTTGGTAGAATTTGTTGGAACCTTCACTCTGCTGACATAGCCCTCAAGAATCCAAAGTTACCTCCATGTCACTAGTTATGAGACAGTGGAATAGGAGTTTAATGTAGCACAAGAAATATAATACACTTTTTTTAAAAAAAAAAGTGTAGCAGTAAGGAGACACAGTAAGAGAATTCAGGAAGACTGCATGGAAAAAAGAGCTTTTAATTTGCATCTTCAAGGAGGTGATGAATGGCAAAGAGAAGAGAAGGCACTCCATGGGAGGAAAATGGCATATAGAGACACCATAATGGGAATTAATCAGCAAGTCATGAAAAAGGGAATCCCTGCTATATGCTGGGATTATGCTAGGTAATAGAGATATAATTACAAAGAATGAAATAATCTTGACTTTCAAAAAGCTTATTTATATTTTAATAAACAGTATATATATATTTATATGTGTGTGTATACAATTATTTACATGTGTGTTTGTATATATATGCATTTATGTGTATGTGTGTGTATATGTGTGTGTGCACATACACACAGAACAAACACAAAGCAGAGAAATTCGAACAAATATATAGTATTTTTGGTAGGGAGGCAGAGGTGAGTTGGAACCAGTTCTTAATGGCTCATGAAAGCTGGTTGCTAAATGTTCAGTGTGAGTACTTATACCTCAGAATTCCGCAAATACGACAAATTTGGCCTTGGCTTATTATTTTGTTGGTCTTCTAGGCTTAGAGTGATGGCAAAATGCTAATAATGGAGATTAAACTTTAAAGTTAAATCATGACATTTTTGCGTACTCATATAGGCATCTAAAAATCCCGAGGAATTCAGATCAAGAAGAGACCCTATCTCATCCATACCCCTTCTTTTTACAGATGAGGAAACTGAAGCCTGAGTGACTTGCCCAAGACATGCTGACTGACGCAAACGTGGTGCCCTTATTCAATTGTACTATGCTAAGGTTGAATTTAATTAAATAAATATTAAGTACCTACTATGAAGAAGGCACTATTTAAAGATCTGGAGTAGGAAGGCATCAGAGAGGAGGAAAGAACTGAGAGATATTGAAGAGAAAGAAATGGTTTGCTGACTATTTCTGAAGGATAAACAACTGAAAAATTCTGAATAGTGTGAATTAGAAAATAGGGAAATAGAAAACCACAGGGAGCCATTTGAAGCTGTTACCCTTTTCAGCAATGGCCAGAACCTAAACAGTAGTTCTTTCTCCTGTTATTAAATTTGTTCACCCACATACAAACATTTGGGAAGGAAGTGGGTCTCATTAATATAAGGTTCCAACATGTCACTAGCAAATCATGTGGCTTTAACCATGACTTTTTGGCCAAAGGAAGAGAAAGCATTTCCTCAAAACACTCATACCTGTTAAGGTAAATTTAGAAGTTATTTAGTCAAGTGCTGGTTTTAACAAGTAGGGGAGATAAGGCCAATTCAGTATAAAACTACTAATTATATATATATATATATATATATATATACATATACATACACACACACACACACACACACACACACATATATAAATCAACCCTTTTATCCACTTTTGACCTTAGGTAGTATAAATCAACCCTTTTATCCACTTTTGACCTTAAGTAAAGAACCAAAGTTCCTGCTGTGCTCCAAATATGGTGCTAAAAACTGTGCTAAATAAATTATGCCTTTTGCCTTAGTCCTAGAGATAATAAGTAGGAAAAGAACAAAAGTCTGTATTTTCTGAAAAGTATTATTAGTACTCAACTTAGTGCTGAAGTTTGAACTAAAAGTTATAAATTGAACACGAGATATTTTATCATGTGTTATCCCAGATTGCATGAGTATTTGTCCTCCCCTATTAGAATACAAGCGACTAGTGAGGAAGGACAAATTTTTAGAATTATATTCCCCAGCAACTAACTCAGTGCCTGGCACAAAGTGGTCACTTAATAAATATTGATTGGTTGATTGATTCAACCTTGTAGAAATGTCAATACCTTGGCAAAATATTCCACTGGCTTTGTCCACACTTAACATGCATAATGGCCCACATTACAGTAAAAACCTACAACAAATAGTTCATAAATATAGAGCTCATCAGTAGGTTGAAATATATGGCCCTTTAAAAATAGCATTATATCATACATCTTCAATAAACATATATTGCAGAATTAGCAAGAGACAGAACTGATAAAAATAATAACAATTAATGAAAATGGTCACTTTTTATAGCTGCACTACCTGATTACCTTTAGAAGATTGAAATAGTTACATGAGAGGTGGGTTTTTCAATGTGTAAATGTGAGCAAAAATAGCAAGCACCTAGAACCTCTTCCATTGTATTAAGTTGTATAATTAAGTATAATTATGTTGCCAGAGTTTATTTTTAACTAATCAGAGTTTGGTTAAATTGTTTATACTCTATAAGTTTAAGACACAAGAGAGGAAAAAACAGAATGTTTTTTGATTTCAAGTAGAAATAAATGTTCCATTCATGCATTCCCATGACATATATACCCTGAATTTTGAGGAAATGAATTTATAGTATTTTAGACATTTAATACTTACACTGTCCATCTCCTTCTTCTTGTTTCCTCTCAAACCAGTAGAGTTAGCCTTGTACAAAAAAAAAAAAAAGATACATACTTAGACAAATGGAGTTGGCAGCCAGAGAGGATTTTTAAATATACATCACTACTTTTTCGCTATCTGTTGTTTCTGCATGGCCCTTGAAATAGAGGGATTTATCTAACATTAATATGGGTCACTTGTTATGATATAAAAACATATATATGTATATATATATATATATGTGTGTGTGTGTGTACATACATATGTCTGTATATGTGGTATATTATATAGTATAATATCTGCATATAAATATTTGTGTGTATGTGTATATACATATAAGTATATAGCATATACACAATGACAAATATACATAACACTAAGTCTTAGTTATACAAGAGCTAAAGCAAAGACAATGCCTTCTGGCTTAACTGGGAAAATGTAATTTCTATAATGAATCATTTTTTCTTTTATCTTTGATACTATAGAAGCAGGCAATAAGAGGGAACTTACAAAGAGACGAGAACTGGAAAGGCCATTAGAAGCTGAATGGACCCCAAACCAATGAATGCTAAATAGTCAGGCATCATAATAAGGGAAGCAATTTTTTATTTAAAGCAACGTCATTTTCGACATTCATCAGTAGTGAGAGGAGCATCCATTAGTTTTTATTGATGGTAACTAGCTCTGCTTCTGTGGGTATTCCAAAGTCAGCGATGGCTAGGGTAATGTTTGTCATTACTCTTAGTAGCTGTAGGGTTCTAAAGACTCACTATGTCTGTCTCTTTCTGATCATTTTAAAGAGATGAAACTCTAGGTAATGATCTTCTGGCACTGTTAACCTTAGATTTGAACTTGCCAGTCCATCTGAGTAGAGATGAAAGGATATAGATATATAAGAGAGTCACTAAAGTTTCCGAAGGAAAATAAAAACTGGTTTCCTGCTTTAATAATCTTTGACTCCACACTAAAACACGTTCCTTTGTAGGATGCTTTGTTCATCACCTAGAATGTGTACCACCCTCATCGTCACCACCACCTGCCCAGAGTGATATAATCTAAAGAACATTGAATATGGAATCCAAAAATCTGGATTAAAATCCCAACTCAGGAATGTACTACAGGTGTGGCCTTAAGTAAATTATGTTATAGCTCTGGGACTCAATTTCCTGACTGGTAAAATGAGAGGGTTCTCTAAATTCCTTTGCAGCTCTAAATCTATGATCTTATTGATGAGAGTAAAAATGCCCCTCCAACAAATTAAGATCATTCCAATAAAGCCACTGAGAAGATTTTTCTTTCCTCTGCCCTTACAGGTTTCTAAAAAGGATTAGACTATGATGGAAAACAAGTTCTATTTTCACAGCAATTTATCTTTCTACTTCACCTCTTTCTAAGTGATAAATATGCCATTTTCAAATTAGCTAAGCATTGCCAGGAAGTTAAATACTTTAGGAACTGCTATTTCAACAGGAATATAATTTTTACCAATCAGACTATAACTAGAAATCCTGTCATGTGCAGCAACTTTACATAAAATTTTGCAGGCTGAAAATTTTCTGTTTCTTAATGTACACAGTCCTAGAAAGGAGTATTTTCTGGGGAACAGAATGAATCCAGAAAAGAAAAAAACACCTATCTAATCCCAATTACAACCACAACAACACAAACCTTTTGATATTAAAAGAAAAAAATTGATTTGTCTAATCTTCCTTGTCACAAACTCTTAAACCATGATACTTGTCCTCCTATTACTTATAGCCTTAAATCACTCATACAATGTCTTTACTTTTCTCTTCCTTTTGGATTCACATCAAAGCTACATTAAATTTTATATTAATTTCAGTTCAAATCTACCAGTTCAATTTTTTCCAGGGGAAATAAGACCAGCAAATTATCAATCTATGATTAAAATTTCTCTGTTAATGTACTCTTTCCTTCCAACTCAAAATGGTCCATTGTCTAAATGTCTTTAGTCAACTGGGTAAAAATAAATGGCTAAAATCCTCCCAGTCATAACACTAATAGCTGACAAAACTCTGCAAAAAAAATAAATTAATTAAGAGGTCACACTGTAAGTTTTACTTTTATTTTTAGAATCAGTTAAAATTGTTCTAAAATATGCATGCTATGACTTTGAAAAGAAGTAATTGTGATATTAAATTTTATTGAAATTTCTCAGGTCCTGATTTGTGTACAGGCTTCTGTTCCAAGTTCCCACGAAGCCGTAAAACGTTTAAAATACTGTCTGTGCAAATGCAAAATTTATGAATTCACACATCTCTGGTTGATTTATGTGAAATAATAATGCACTATTTAATGCTTAAACATGGCTAGGAGCAATACCAGGCTATCAAGATGTACAATGGAATAATAGATTTATAAGACAGATAACCTTCCTGCCTAGAGAAGCTTGTTTAAAGGTGTTGTACAGATATATTAAACTATATGTAATTTTATACTAACTTAATGCTGTAGGCCTAGACTGCAAGCAATAAAAGATTACAGCCATGGTATTTGCAATAATAAAATGATCTGGCTATTCAATATAGGGTATCTGAGGATTAAAAAAAAGATAAGGAACTTGAGTTTCAAACTTTGGGCTTTTTCATTCATTGATCTTTTCAAATAATTTGTCATTTGAATTGTAGTCATGTACAATCCAGCATCTGGAAAACTTCCTAACTGCCTCTTATTTTAACTGGGCAAGGCAGGAGAGAGAATAGAGGGTGTGGTTTTGAGGTCAATGATTGTGAATTTCCAAATAGTTTTTAGAAGTATTTAAAGGATATGTAAATTGCTTTATTCAGCCCTAGAAAATAAAGCTACTTTTACTACCTTACAGAGCCACTGCATAAACACTTGTTAAGCACCTGTTATAAACAAGGTATTGTTCTAGCTCTGCGGGATATAAAGGTAAAAGTAAAAGTCTCTGCCCCCCTAAAGCTTACCTTTTTTTATACAACCTAAAGAGCAATAAAGTAAATGAAAAGTATATACAAAGTAATTTCACAAGTAATAATCACTGAGTGGTAGGGAAGTAAAAAGAGAGAAATAAGAAATCAAAGGTAGCTACTGGTGGAAGGAAGAAAGGAGCACATTCTGGGGTGGGGGGAAGGAGCAGTTGTGATTCTGGGACTTGTACAAAGACAAGAGATGGAATGTTATAGGTAGGGATCAGAGAGTGGGGGTCAGTTTGACTGGAACGGAGAGTGTGGTCTAGGGAGTAATATAAAAAATGGCTAGCAAGGTAGATAGGAACCAGGTTTGTAGAAGGATTGAATTGCTTTTCTAAGAATTTTGCATTTATGCTGGAGGTAATTAGGGAACAGTGGGGAAAGAGATTTGTAGGTGGGAGTTACAAGGTCAGATTGGTGATTTAAGAATATAAATTTGACAGGTGTGTGAAGAATAGATTGGAAAGGGAAGAGATTAAGATGTGGGGAGACCCATTAGAAAGTGATTATAGTAGTCCAGACAAGGAGTAAAAGGGATGAAGAGGGCCCACACTAGGGTAGAGTGTATGTAGAGAGAAGAGGACAGATGCAAGAGATGCAGAAGTAGAATCAATAAGACTTGGCAACTATTTGGATATGAGGGAGTAAGGGAGAAGGAAGAGTGAAAGATAAACTACAGACATTTTGTTGTTCTTGCTGTTTGTCCTTCATTCTCTAAGAGGACCATGGCATCAGAAGGTAATGTCATAAGTTACAGCGATTTGAATTTAAGTGAGGGAGGGCTGTGCAAAGGCACCAACCTCACTCTCTCTTCCAGAGCCATCAGGGTCCAGTGGCAAGATATACATCAGGACAACTGGAGATGGCCCCAAGATGTTTATGGCAATTGGGGCTAAGTGATTTGCCCAAGGTCACAGAACTACTAAGTGTCTGAGGTGAGATTTGAACTCAGGTCCTCCCAACTTCAGGTCCAGTGCTCTATCCACTGCACTACCTAGCTGCCCCACATAGACATTTTATGACCATCTCAAAGACTCAAAGATGCTTACTTGCTCTTTGTAATACTTTCACAGTGGAGAGTTATAGATACTATAAATACATATGTATTCTAGAGTGACCCGTTTTGGGGTTTTCTTAGCAAAGATACTAGATTCCTTTGCCATTTCCTTCTCCAACTCATTATACAGATGAGAAAAATGGGGGCAGCTAGATGGCACAGTGGATAGAGCACCGGCCCTGAAGTCAGGAGTACCTGAGTTCAAATCCGGCCTCAGACACTTAACACTTACTAGCTGTGTGACCCTAGGCAAGTCACTTAACCCCAATTGCCTCACTAAAAAAAAAAAAAAAAATGAGGTAAATAGAGTTAAGTGACTTGCCTGGGGTCACACATCTAGTAAGTGTCTGAGGCTGAATTTGAATTCAGGTCTTTCTAACTCCAGGTCTGGTACTCCATCCATTATATCACCTAGCTGCCTACATAAATAAATACATATCTATATCTATCAATCTTTCTATTTATATACTTACCTATATATTTTCTATCTATACATACACACATGTATATAAATATACATTTATATTTATATGGATATGGATTTGTATACATGTATATGCATGTATATTCTAGAGCTCTGGTTTTATCAGTATGGATAAATCTCTCAGTTCAGAAACTCTTGTCTAGAGCTGATCAGTAACTCTAAGATATTACATAGAAACAATGTCTATGACTTATAGTTTGACAACGTTAAGGGTTTCACTCATGTTTCACACAGTGCGTATGTGTCAAAGACAAGACTTGAACTCTGGTTGTCCCAACTCCAAGGACAACTCTCTCAACACTCTCTCTCTCTCTCTCTCTCTCTCTCTCTCTCACTTTCTCTGTCATGCTGCTACTCTCAAATGTTTTTAATTACAATATTTTAAAAAATCATCTGAGTTTTAAATCATTGTTTTAAAGAAAAGGGGATTGAGGCTTTTACTTTGCTTTTGAGGAGAAAATTTTATTACAACAAAAACAACAGGGTTTTTTACCTTCCATTTTTACCTTCCAAAGAGTTTATTCTAATTGCACCTCTGTTTGCTGAACCATCTTCACAATACGTCTGTGAAAGATAGATTTTTCATACTTGACAGCAAAGCTAATATTATTGAGAAAATCTGAAATATCACTTTAATTTGGATTACATTTTGTTGAATGTAGCATATGCATGGACTTCACCTTTTCATCGGATGGCATGTAATCGCTCAAACAAAGCAATATAAGCAGGTTATGTTTAAAAGCCAGGATTACTTTGAAGTCATATCAAACATTTTCAAACACTATCTACCTTGTGAACTCTAAATGAAACAAATCTCAACTTTTTATGATGTAACTTCATGTATATTAAGAAAACAAAGTTAAGAACTGACTTAAGCATAATCATGAACATATCATAAATGATCAGGTATAAGAAAAGAGCTATTCATATTAAATATTGGACAAATCCTGTTGAATCTTTAGCTGAAACTGAATTAAGCTTTTTCAAAGAAATTTAAAAGAAGTCAATCAGAAAGTCGTTAACTTCTACTTTCCACCCTTAACTCACATTCCTAACCTGCATTGTCTATGAAAAGTAAAGCTAGCTGTTTGGATCCACTCCCATATACAGCTTATTTTGTGAAAGACAGCCCACCCACTTGCTAAATATAAAAGGTTTAGCTTGTCCTCCGTCTCTCATGGATGCAAAAGTTTCTCTTCATTCTGGAGCTCTGAGCAGAAAAATCTCACTAGCCACAAAAAGGGGTGTTACCTTTACTTTTACCCTCTCCCTACAAATACAGAAGAAATGCGCATAATTGAAAAAGTTTCATACTGCTGCAATCACACAGTCATTGGGACACTAGCTGATGAAGGATTTTCAAAAGACAGGAGGCAACTTTGCCCTTAGGAGATGTGCAGCCCCTGAAGAATCTGAAATCCACTAAGCCTGTTGAAGCTTGTCAAAATGTTTGACCAATCAAGGTTAACAAAAGACAGAGCCTAACGTGGCAGTTGTTTAAGTACAGGGGCCGCAGCTAGGTTAATGCATGATACAGCTGCTTATTTCATAGATGTACAACTGCTTTAAACAGTATTCAGACAGATCCCCTAGACCCTTCATAAAAATCTGATGGAGACAAGGAAGGCGTGGAGTCAAAGGATGGCAGGAATGAATACTTTTGGCTTCCAGCAAGATACAACATATTATTAACCATACAAATATGAATACAAGAGTTTAGTTTTACAAGGTAAAATCATAATGATGCAGATAAATGTAAGGGTGTGTTGGAGAGAACTCTGTACTGGGAGTCAGTTCAATCCAACAAATATTAAATGCCTACTTTGAGCTCTACACAAAGGAAACTTGGGTTCTCATACCATACCTTTCCCCATTAAGCAGCTGTATGAACTAAGGAAAGTCCCTGGAATGCTCTGGAATTCATTTTTCTCCTTTGTAAAATGAATAATCCAAGCTAGATAACCTGTCTCTAAGGTTTTGTCCAGCCCTAAAATTACAATTCTAGTCTATAAATTTACCTCATAATTTTACTAAAGATCTTTGTTCATGCAATCTATATCTAAATGCTTAGCCAAATATTAGGTTCACAAATGTTACTAATTATATTCCCTCTCAAGGGTTTAGGCTGTAGCAAGAATGTCAATTTCATATTATTACTTTTTAGTAATTAAATGTATTGTGAGCTCCCATTATATTATATGAAGGTTGTCAATGATTTGAAAAAAAAGACATTTAAACATCAATACTTTACACATACAAAAAGTGTTTATACTAGATGTAATTTGTCAATTTTTTTCCTTGGATTTTGTAAAATTCAAGTATATGTATTCTCCTAATCTTTAAAATGGCTAGCTCCAACTTAAAAGTCTTAAGAGCTCAGGAGCATAAAGATTTTATCCCTCCTTGCTAGTTCTGTATAAAGCAAGAGAAAGATGGATTTATTATTCTTTTCAGAATAATCAATTTAATCAGCATTTATTAAGCACCCCCTCCCAACCCTTTTCCTGCCTTTTTTAAGACTTCAGAACAATGTCCCTTCTACTGTTGGCTCATCCTGGAAATTCTCTTTATATCTGGGGCATCTTCACCCTGAAACAGCTCACCACCCCTGTGACCCATTCAACTTGGAATATCCCTTCAAAGACACCCCCTGCCCTTATCTAATTGGTGATTTTTATTTTTCTGGAGCCTTCATTTTGAGAAAGAGACTGGAGGCTAGTCAACTTTCCTTCCTCCCTCCCTTCCTCCTTTCTTCCCTTCCTTCCATTTTTACTTTCTATATCACTGTAATTTATATTTGTATCCTTCCTGTCCCACCCCTAAAGAATGCTCTATGTTTAAGAAAAAAATCAAGTCAAACTGAACAATGCAGCGATCTTCTTTGTATGTCTATGCCACATTTATCATTTGCAGGTTTTTTCCTAGGAAAAGGAGGAAAGAATATATCATCATCTGTTTTCTGCAATCAATATTGATTCTTGCATTTAATCTGAGTTCAGATGCCTTTTGGGTTGTTTTTATTTACATTTATTGTAGTTATTGGGTATTTTGTTTTCTAGGTTCTGCATTGTTCATACAATGTTTTACCCAAAATTCTTCATATTTATCATTTCTTAAGGTGTTGTTAAGGGCTAAAATTCTAGCTAGTCTGTCTAAAATATCTAATGAGTGGTCGCCAATAAATTATAAGCTTTAGCAAGAGTTAGACTTTTAAGCATTTATTAAGGAGAATAAGAATTTGGTAAAGAGAGAGAAAAAGGCCTAGATTCCTATCTATTAAAGGGAGAGCACATTTCTAGCTCCCTTCTCCGCCAGAGTCCAGAGGAAAGAGAGCGAGACTGAGCGCCAGTCTCTTCCTTCCTCCTCCCACTAGCCCGCGTCACTTCCTGACTCCTGGTCTTGCCCTCAAAGACCTTCCCTTCATGGGCAGAACTCCTCTACAGTAAGTATCCAGCAGGTGGCGTTATTCCAATCGTTACAGTGTAATATGACATTTATATACTACCATTTGTTCAATTGTTCCCTAATTAATGGGTGGATGCTATATTTCCAGGTGTTTTTTTTTTCTACTAGAAAATGTTATTTTGTGTATAATTTGAAATAATTAAATACGTATAATCTTTAAGGCTTCTAGGTGGCACAGTGGTAGAGAACCAGGCCTAGAGTCAGGAAGACCTGAGTTCTAATGTGACCTCAGACACTAACTAGCTGTGTGACCCTGTGTAAGTCACAACCCTGTTTGCCTCAGTTTCCTCATCAATAAAATGAGCTGGAGAATGAAATGGCAAACCACTCCAGTATCTTTGCCAACAAAAGCCCAAAGGGGGTCACAAAGAATTGGACATGACTGAATACATTGTAACCTTTGACTCATGTCTATAAGGTAGATATCTACACTAGGGCCTGAATTCATAGTGATTCTGCACTTAAAAGGTTAGTTATGAAATGGCTTCTTCTACTTATGCCAGTCAGGGAGCCCAACTTTCTATCAGTGGGGTGGGAGTGACACTGTCAATCTTACTCAAAGAAAGGCCTCTCTCTCTCTCTCTCTCTCTCTCTCTCTCTCTCTCTCTCTCTCTCTCTTTGTTTTGTTTTGTTTATTCGAGGCAATGAGGGTTAAGTGACTTGCCCAAGGTCATACAGCTAGTAAGTATCAAGTGTCTGAGGCTGCATTTGAACTCAGGTCCTCCTGAATCCAAGGCTGTTGCTTTATCCACTGCGCCACCTAGCTGCCCCCAGAAAGGCCTCTCGCTTTCCTGTGTGGCTCCCATTGGGCCCTCATGCTGAAAACAAAGGGAAAGCCAGCAGCATAAGAACAGGACCAACCAAAGGTTTTTATGAGAAATGAAATATGTTATTTAAGAGAATAAGTTAAGCAGTAAGTCTGGAGCAGAGTATATATAACCTGCTAGTTCCTCTCAGCTCTCATCTCTCTCCTGGCTTTTGCTTCAATAGCACACACACAGCCACTAACGCCTCCAGCTTGTTCATTGAGACAGAGGTCATCCATCCTGATCTTTTAGAAGGGACCTGCAGATGTGGCAGGTACCAACTGTTGATCTGGTCATGCTGCTGCTGTAGGACAACTACCACCCTTCCTTCTTTTCTCTTCCTTCTCCCTCAGAGTCTTAAAACCGGTTTCAAGTCACTGTACATGAAAAAAAAAAAAAAAAAACCTCCATCCTTTCCTTTTCCAAGGGCTAATCTCTCATTAGTTTCCTGTCTTCTAAAATTGGGAAGGACTACAAATCCCAGAAAGGTTTTCTAGCCAGCTAATCCCTTGCCAGGAGTTGTTACATTCATATGGCTTTTCATTTTGTCTTTGTCTTCCTTGGGGCACATGCCCAAAAGAGGGATTATTAGGTTAAAGGATATCAACAGTTAGGGAACTTTTCTCATGTACTTCAACCTATTTCAGGGAGCATTTTCTTAAGTTCTACTCCTTATTACTGATGCTTGAGATGGTGTGTTCCCAGGATTTTCTGAGACAGAGACTAATCATGTTCTCAATTGCTTTTTGATGATTATAAAATTGAAATATGTAGATGGTTCACCTGACAGTTATCAGCATGTAAGCTTAAGACATGAAACAGAAATCAGGCAAATATAATGATATAATAAGGGGCTGGATGGCCCAAGGGAATTGGCAAGGGTTTAATAATAGTCTTTAACAGCTACTATCTTCAAAGCTCTCAATAAACATTAACTAATTCTCATAACACTCCTATGAGGTAGGTCTTATTATTCCCATTTTACAGATGTGGAAGAAGTTTAAGTCATTTGCCCAAGGCCACACAGCAAGGTAAGGCTACTGGGGCAAGATAAGAATGAGAAGTTCCTGACCTAAAGGTCTCTATGTATATCACTGGACAAAGCCCAGGTTTCATAAAATCTGACAATTTCAGGGTTGGAAGAGTCCTTGAAGGCTATCTAGTGTAACCCTTACCCAAATTTATGTCTTCAAAACCACCGACAAGAGATTCCAGTCTCTGTTCCCATGATGGGAAATGTATTATACTGCAAAATCAACCTATTCCATTTTTGGATAGTGCTAAAAGAAAGTTGTTTTTTTTCTTTCTATTAAGCTGATATCTTTCTTCTACCTTACAACTTTCACCCATTGGTTCTAGTTCTGCATTCTAAGGAAAAAAAAATCAAATTCTTCTTCCATATGATAATCTTTCAAATGTTTGAGTATAGTTTTCTCCCCATTGATCTGCACACTTGGAGGGAATGTCCACATAGATGAGAGCATACATCCACTTAATTATCAAAATAAACATCCCTATATTCTTCAACCAATCTGCCAAGTGGCATAATTCCTAGATTCATGAAATAATAGCTACCCCTCCCAGGATCTGCTTTAGATTACAATGTCCTCTCTAGAATGTTATACTCAAAACATGACACAATATTCCACTTGTGTGCAGTCCAAGAAAGATCACAATAGAATGAACAACTTCCTTTCTGGGGACACTATACATCTAGAACTTGACCTGAGGTTGCATTAGCTTTTGGGGCTACCCATCACACTACCAGCTCATGAGCTTGTGGTCCATCAAAATTCCTGGGTATTTTTCACATGATCTTTCTAGCCATGTCTCTTCATCCTATACTACTATCATTGATTTTTTTAAAAGCCAAATCTAAGATTTGAAACAAATCCTTATTGAATTTCAGCTGTTTCACTTCAGCTTACCATTCCAAGCTTCTGAAACATTTTGCCCTTCACTCTACCATCCAAATATTAACTATTCATCCTACTTTAATGTCATCCCCAAATTCAATGATGGTGCCCTGTGTACCTTCATCCAAGTCACTAATAAAACTATTCAATTGAACAAAGCCAAACATGGAGCCACATACCATTTCTCTAAATTGGCATCAGTCCATTAATGAAAAATTTAGTAAGCTAGTCATTCAATCTATCTAATTTTTACCCTTCCATCTCCACCTTGCTCAGAAAGAAACGTAGTTAAATCCCTATCTGGCTAATAAATCTGTCAAGAAAAGGAAGATGAACTTAGGCTGACAGGACTTAATAAAACCATGCTGGTTCATAGTGAGCACTGTGAGTACCCCTTCCCTTGCTAAAATCCCAAATTTTTTTTCTATGATTCTCAGTTTCCATTCTAAATTCCTAAGTTCCTTTTGTAACATTGGTTGATAGCCTTTCTGAAAATTTCAGTAGTGAATCATCCTTACCTAGTAGAGTCTAGTATTCCCTGCTATAGACAGGCATCTTGGGCTATTACTATTCTGTGGGTGGCAATTTTTGTGGTTCATACTGCTACCTCAGTTGTGCAGCCATGAGGCAAATGGACATGCAGGTGTTAATTACACAGTACTTAGTGCCTTATATTTGAAACTAAGTATAGTTTTCATTCCGTTGCTGTGAAATACAGCAATGAGCTATGTGACCTTGGACAAGCTACTTAATAATATATCTGGACTTCAGTTTCCTTGTCTGTAATAAAAGGGGGTTGTACTAGTTGATCTCTAAGGTCCATGGTATGATTCACTGATTTTTAAGTTAAGGAACCAGTCAATTAATTTTAAAATTAGAGCCATCTGTAGGCAAATCGGTCTCCTACTGTGGGGAACTGGTGGCTGGAGCTGCAGGGAGGCAGGGGTGGGGGAGAAGGATGTTCCTTTGCTAGCAGATGCTGACAAAAGCCTGGAGACACTCATATACAGCATATAAATAGGTGGGGGAGGCAGAGTGAGGAAGGGTCTAGAACTGGTGGCTCAGCAAAAATGCTCCCCATCCCTTTCCTACACTTTCTCTGGTGGCAATCACGTTCAGGCAAAGGCCGAATGATGTCCTTTTGTAGCATCTCTCCTTCCGTTAAGCTGGTCTTGATGGCCACTTTAACCAGAGTTTCACCAAATTAAAATGTCAAGAGGGGAGAATACCAACCCAGTGTGATTTTCCTTATCACCCTAACTTCCTCCTAGAGTTATACAAGATTTAAAGACTTTTTTAAAAAAACTCATTAAAGCTAACAATAATCACCCTAACAAACTTTTTTTTCCTGTCCAGGACTGTCCTCTATGGCTAATCAAGTCTTTGTACAAGCTCTGTCAATTATTAAAAGAGTGAAAACCACTGTGGGGATACTTCTGGACTTCTAAACTGTTAGAGCTGGGAGGGACTAAGGAAGTCTCTGAGGAAGGAATTGAACCAAACTAACTGAAGGACCAAGATAGGACTAGTGTTAAGTTTCAGGATCAGTTCAAAACTAAGAGAGGATAGGGAAATATATGCTCGTGTCTTAGATGAGAGGAAGGGGCCCCAAGGGCAGAGCAATTGTCTACATGGTCAATCATTGTGTCAGTTGTCCTTGCTCAACTTTTTCCTTTGCCACAAGGGAGGGAGGGCTGAGTTTAGGGGCTAGATGAGAGCTTTATCTAATTGTGAAGTAGAGAAAGAAAGCATCAATAAACTTATTTAAAAAAAAAATGATAGATTTAATCAGTACGAAATATGTGTTGTGTATCTGAAGCTCTTTAAAGGAAAAAAATGTCTTTTGAGGCTTTATTGTTAAATTATGGAACATTCCATCAAATTAATGTTTAAAATTTTACAGGATCATATATATAATATATTATTAAAATATATTATTATTTTATATATAAAAGGATTATATACATATAAAATAAAAATAAAAATTCCCCATGTTTCATTCTGTAAGTATCATAATCAATGCATTTAACTTTGTTTAAGGAGTAGATGATGATCCAATGCAGCTTTTTTATAGACTAACATTTCCCCTTTTTTATAAAGAAAAATTGACCTCTGGAATTTACTGGGTGAGTAAATTATGTCTTTAGCAGCTAGGCAGCTCTTTATTCAGATGTTCTTGTCCTTTTTCTTATTCGTTTGGGTGCTCACTCCCTGAGGTTCTACTCTCAGCCCTTTTCACTTTTCTATTTCTATATTCTGTTGATAATCCTATTCATGGTCACAGTTTTACCTATGTTAAGTCTATGCTTATGATTCCCAATGTAATTTATCTATGATCCTAACATTATTCAGGTTCAGTTCTATATCTACAATTACCTATGTAGGTCCTCTCCCCTCCCTAGAAGCCCTACTGACAGTTCAAACTCTATATGTCCTAAGTAGAGCTTATTTTATTTCTCTATAAACTTGTGGAGTTTTTGGGGTTTTTTTTTTTTTGTAACTTTGTTATTTCTGTCAGTGGCATTATCATTTATGCAATATCCCATGTTCAAAATCTTTTAGTTGCCCACTTCTTCCCTTTCTGTAACCTTTCTTTTCTTCAAATAGGCCTGCCATTCCATCCATTATGGAAGCTTCCAGTTGGGAATTTCCTCCACCAATATAGGTCGGCATCTTCTTGGCAACTTATAATAGTAGAGAGTTGCCTAGGGCAGAGGTGACAAACACACAGCTTGTAGCTACACTCTCTCAACTGAACCAGATTAAAATATAATTGCTAAATAATAAACAGAATAAATAAAAATAGAATAGAATATAGATAATGTTAATATGTGGTTTCCTGAGTCAATATGTGACCTGAAGGGACCCTTATATACTACTTAGTGGCCCTCATTGGGCCTTTACAAGTTTAACACCACCAGCCTAAAGCACTGAAATGTTAAGTGACTTAACTGAAATTACACAATCAGTATATATAATAGGCAGAACTTGAACCCAGGTCTTCCTGACTACAAGCTCAGCCCTCTATCCACTATACCATGCTGCCTTTGTTAACAGCTAATTGTACATTATCATTTTATGTGTTTGTATTCTATCCCCTTACTACAGAATAAACTTCATTAGGAAAACAGGGCTCTCTTGTCTAAATTTTGTATTTCCCTCATTATATAGTTTAGTTGGAAGAAGGAAGGAAGGAAGGGAGGGAGGGAGGGAGGGAGGGAGCAGGGAAGAGAGAGGGGCAGATTAAGTTTTCAAAGCCAGGTCTTCTTGACACCAAGTAAAGCATTCTATCCACTACCCTGTGCTGCCTTTCTGATCTATCTCAGATTTATTGTAAATCTGTCATATAAGGAAAAAGACTAAAACTTGAACTAATGTCTAAAAATAGGGGCAATTCTTCAGTTAACTAGGGGCTTCTTTGAGAAAGATTAATCATTTGTTAGCATAAGCAAAAATCTGAGCTTTGGTGATAACTACATAAAAATGCAGAGAAGTCCTTGATGAAAAATAGAGGATTAAGTAATTTTCACTTATGCTTTCCCAGTAATGTTGATCTGAGGAGTTTACTCATCAATTTGATTAGTTACAGAGCAATTATCTTTTGTTTAGGACTTTTGAAAGCATCTTCCTCTGTGAGGTCTACAAACATCCCTTAGTAGCTACTGGAGGAAAGGGGTGATTGCTTCCACATTATCCACCCCAGAAGAGTGCAAGGCAATCAGTTCATTTTGGAGACAAATTCCATCAGTGAAACCCATTCTTCAGAAGGTGTCAAGATGTGCGTCTACATCTTCCAAGGAGAAATGCTATCAAAATTGACAAACAAAGGCTCATCTCCCGTTAAACTCAGTAGGTTGCTCAGGAAACTCTATAGATCCACCTTTCTACACTTAGTTAAATCCATATCTCATTTGTGAGATTTAAAATTGGATATTAGATCATAAATCTCCCCTACTTAACCTTTCCCTTAATTTATCTCCCAGACTAGTAAATGGAAGAAGCTTTTGGTTTTCTAGTTAGAGCTTTTATTGTATGGTAGTCACAAGGTGATGTTGATTAGAAGGATAGGAAAGTAGAAATACAATACAAATCGTCTTAAGTCTAAGCTTAGTCTATATTCAGTATAAAACTCACCAAAACCCAAGGCCACCTTTGGGGAGAGAGAGAGAGAGACCATGTTAAGCGCGTGCTGCTGCTAACCATGAGCCGGGCCGAGTTGAACTCCAGTCAGTGTCTGTCTGTGCAGCGCAGCCAGGAGACCAGTGGAGCAGGAAAAAGCCCCACTTCCATTCTCTCCTTGCCTTTTAAGCTCACACCCCGGAAGTCGAGTGCTCAGCAGGCAATCTGGCGTGCGTTGCAGGTGGACTGGTTTGTGTAGCTCATGCCATTGGTCTCCTCCCCAATAGGGTGGTCCTAAAAAAAACTGGCGTCTCTCCATTATCTAACTGACTGTTAAAACTTTTTACCACACATTCATGAGGATGCTACTAGTACAAATCAAATCCATTCACACCTTCTCATCTTGTGTGAGTTTTGTGGATGCCTCTACATAAATATTCCACCAAAGACCTACTCCAGTCCTCCTGACTCAAGGGCTGGCACTCTATCCACTGTTCCTCCTATTTGAAGGGCATCTTTCTGAGTTCAAATACAACTTCAGACATTTACTAGCTATGTGATCCTGGGCAAGTCACTTATCCCTAATTGATAAAAATGAGCTGGAGAAAGAAGTGACAAACCACTCCAATATCTTTGCCAAGAAAACTCCAAATTGGGTCACAAAGAGTTGGATACAACTAATTAATAATGATGCCACCACCACCACTACTGCTATAACTACTAATAATATTTGGAGCTATTTGGAGATATGTGCAGGAAATGGCATAGCTTTAGAAGCAGGAAACTATGAACTTCAAGGGAATGACACCCATACTTTAAAAAGTCATCCAATTCCACTGCAAACTCTAAAAAAAAAAAAAAACACACACACAAACAACCCCAAAGATTCAAACTGTACCAATTCATAAATTCATGAGTGGATAAATGGATGTATAGATAGATAGATACATAGATATAGACATAGATATGGGTCCAACCCCTTATTTTTCATGAGGACCAAAGTGGTTAAGTGCCTTTGTCTCAGTCACACAGAGAGTAAAGAGTAGAGCCAGGATGCAAATCCAGGTTCATTAATTTGGAAATTATTGCTTTCCCCATTATGCCACACTTTTCCAACTTTTCCCTTGCATAAAAATGCATAACCATATTTTAAACTATAAATATGTGCTATTTCACTTGTACAATGGCTTGTAAGCAATAGTGCCCGGGAATTGGACCTGGGAAAATGTTGTAAAATGGTCTAATCAAGGAGGAAAGGTGGATCTGTGAATGCTGTGACATTTTGACTTGACTATATACTCTTATTTGTACTCTCTGTAGACCCAGGGTCCCTTTCACAGGTGGGACCTTAAAAAATTCCCAAGTTTGAGGTATTTTTTTAGCTCAGCATCTACTCCAAGTGAGGGTTTGTGAACCCTTAACTGATTGTGTTTCTTTTACTATGTTAACAAGAAGACATTGGTTTAGAGCAAAAGACATTTTTAAAAACCCACAATGTTAAAAGTAAGTGATAAAGGATCCCATACACAGAGGTACACTCTCCCACAGGCTACCAGTAGGAGAAAGGACCCATGCAAGAAACACGAGTAAAAAGAACACACATAACAAGAGCACCTATAGTTGGGCTACACATAATGGCCAGGAATATGCATACTTCCAGTGCTGTAGAGCCAAGGTTCCTTTGAGTGATGTCATCAAGAGAGCTGATTTCTCTGCAGCTCTGTTATCTTAGATGCATTGCTTCCTGGTGTGAAATTCTGCTGAACTGATCTTCACTACCATCTACTGGTCTTTGTCTGGTATGAAGCCTAATTAAGTCCTCTGGTGCAACCAGCAGTGTAGTTATAGACGCTTCCCCTTTAGAGAAAGGGTTAAGCTCTTTCAGCCACTGCCCAGATCTATAGTAGCTTCACCCATTCAAACAAGTCAACAAAAGCCAGTGGCAGAATTTAGCCTTAGAGTATTTCTTTTGAATTCCTTTTCTCCTGCTGCTATTTAGGATACCTTAATCTAAACCAGTGGTTCTTAACCTGGGGTCCATGAACTCCCTAAAGGGGAGAAAATTACATTTTGAATTTTCACTAATCTCTAACGGAAATTTAGTATTTCAGTTAGTGAAATTATATGAATGTAGGCAACAAACATTACTCTGAGAAAAGATTTAGATGCTAAACCAAGTATTAATGCCATGGTTCAAACCTAGAGATCCTGCTTCTAAGAATACTACTCTTTCCACTAATGCTAGTAAGCCCAATAGTATCTTTGAACTAATGTGGTATTTCTTTAACATGTTTCTTATTGAAGGAAAATCCTTCCCTGATTAAATGTATCCCCTCCTGGGCCTGATTTTAAATTGCATCAACCATGACATTGTGGTTCATTGCTTAAAATGGTGCCTTCTTTCAAGCAAAGTCTTTCTCAGCAAAATCTGACAGATGTTAACACAAATCGGAAATACACAAAATCATGAGATCACTTAAAAATAAGAATTGTACCAATGATATCTTATAACATTTGAATTTTTCAAACTAATAAATCAGAATATTTATTCAATACTTCCAAATTGATTATAGCAGTCATATTTCATATTAAAATACTCTAATGAGCCTATGTGATTAAGAATTATTCTCTTCATTTTAATTGGGAAGCTATCCTTGCCACTGAGAAAGGTGAGTCAACAGCTGTGCTGCTGACAGCTAACAGCTGAGTGGGGGCCAAAAGTATTTCTGAAGAGAATCATTTTATGAAAACAAATGTCATCAATATTCCTGCTGCAGAGGATATTCACTTTGGGTTCCAGATATCTTGCTTGGTTACTTGGTAGATGATAAGGAACCTGAAGAAAAAATGAAATTTCTCAAGCTTCAATTCAGTCTGGCATGTTCATCTGGATTTTCACGGAAGCAATAAAATATGTGCCTTATTTGAATGAACTTTTTTTTTACTAAAATGTTTCCAAATTGACTATAGGCTTTAGAACTAGAAGGGATGATATAATTATGATGATAATGAATAATAACACTACTCAGTCAATAAGCATTTTACTAAACACTTTACTAAGGGGTACAAAGAAAATAAAAGCCATGTCCCTGTGTTCAAGAAACTCACAGTCTAATAGAAGAGACAACATGCAAACAACTAAGTACATATAAGATAAATACAACATAAAGGGAGGGAAATGAAGAGGGAAAGCAGGGAGAAGTGGAGGAAGGGAAGGAAGGGAAGGAAGGGGTGGGAATAGCTTCCTATAGAGGGTGGGAATTGAATGTGTCTTTAAGGAAGCCAGGGAAACCAGGAGGTAAAAGCAAAGCGAGAGAACATGGGAAGCAGCTGACAAAAAGGCAGTGTCACGAACAAGGAACAACAAAAGGCTCAATGTCATTGGATCATAAAATACCTGGGAGGAAGTAAAGTCTGGAAAGGTAGGAAGAGGTCAGGTTGTAAAAAGTTTTCAGTGACAAAGAAAGCATTTAATATTTGATCCTGGAGATAATTGGGAACAAATGAGATAGTTGAATGTGGTGGAAGGGGGCTTGACCTGCTAATAATGGCTAATATTGATATAGCACTTTAAGGCTTTCAAAGTATTTTACATGTATTATCTTATTTTATCCTCACAACAACCCTGGGAGGTAGATGTCTCCTGAAAACTGTAAACTTATGCCCAGTTTACAGATGAGGAAACTGAGCCTGAGCCTGAGAGGATAAGTGATTTGTCAGGATCACACAATTAGGAATGTAAGAGATAATCCATCCCAAGTCCTCATTTTACACATGGTAGGGTATGGAGGAGGTAAAGTGCCTTTACTGCAGTCACACCTCAGAATTAGGATTCAAACCCAGGTTCATTAACCTCTAATTCATTCACTTTCCTACTACCCCACAATTATTTTATATCATGGTACAGTAGGCTGAAATATGTGATATTTTGCTTGCACAATGGCTTATAAGTTGTGGCATGCTATGACTCACTGTCACTGGCTCTCAGGAGATGATTGTTAAATTTTCAGTGAGCATTTACACTTCAAAAATTGGCAAATGCCAGAAATCAGGACTTGGTGTATTGTTTTGTTGAATGTCTACACTTAAGAAAGTGTTGTTTGTCTTTCATTTTCTTTTTTTGTTTTTTTGTTTGGCTATGTAATGAGGGTTAAGTGACTTGCCCAGGGACACACAGCTAGTAAGTATCAAGTGTCTGAGGTCAGATTTGAACTCAGGTCCTCCTGAATCCAAGGCTGGTGCTTTATCCACTGTGCCACCTAGCTGCCCCCTAGTCCTTCATTTCCTAAGATCGATGACATTACAGGGTGATGTCTTGCCTTGTGGAAGATTTGGATTTATGAGGCAGATTTGCTCAAAGTCATCAGCTTCACTCTCTCTTCCAGAGTCACTGAAGTCCAATGGCAGAACAAAAGTCAATACGACTGGATGGCTAAGGATGCACTAGATGACCTTGGTGTCTTTAATGTCTGAGTAAGTTGTAAGCACTCCCAAGGTGCCTGCTTCAGCTGTCTTCATGGTCATTGGAACAAATTGTTCTCTCTGCTAAGCGAAGTCTTTACATGCTTGGGGTAGACATTCCCTTTAACCCACTGATAGATTTGAAGCCTATTGGTTACCCTCAACCTGATTTAGCCCGCTGAACATGCTACAGTTACGTGCAGCCACAGGTGAGAATTGGGTAAAGGTGGACACCAAATGTGAATGAGCAGCCCTGAAAAGGGATTGACAAGACTTCCCACCAGAGGTGCTAGCCTCCCTGAACACCCCAGACAATCCACTTAAGAAAGTAATGGAGAAAGTGTTAATAATGAAGATTAAACTTTAAAAGTATGTCCTGAAGCATTTCCTCCCTCCCAGAGGCCTGATTGTTAAACTTTTGCCAGCACATCCCTGCCTGTGTGTCTCCTTGCTAAATCTGGCAGCCATAAGACATGAAGATGAAACATGGTTCAAGGGAAGGACTCCCAGATTTAGTATAGAGAATTTGGGTTCAAACCCCAGCTCTACCATTTACTCACTATGTAAAATCAGACAAGTCTAAACGAAGTTTCCCCATTTGCAAAGTGGAGGGACTGTAACAGATGGCTAAAATCTCTTCTAGATTTGAATTTATTTTCTGATTTCTAATCCATGTTCTGCAAGTGAGTTGTCTTTTGATATCAAACCTCCTAAACCTTTCATAAAGCAAGATTTTTTCAAGTGGAAAAATGGTGATGGGAATAGAGCTGGTTAGTTGTTTGTTAATTGGAAAGCATGATATGTTTTTTAATAGTAAGACTATTCAACTGATCGGCCAGGAGTACTATTGAATGATAAGATGAGCCTGGTCCGATGAATCTTCACTAGGTCCTCCCGCACAAAATGGTCCCCTGACATATTTGTTTTGATGATGGTTGTGACCTGTATTGCTGTTTGTGGAGAGGTTTCTGTGTTAGAGAGACTAAAGGTTTTCCCCCAAGCAAACTGCCCTACAAAGTAAACACCCACGCTACTCCTGAGCCAAAAGGAAAAATGGTTTCTTGGCAGAAGTTGGGAGGGGAGGCACTGCTGAAGCAGACTTTTGTTAGAAGTTGACTCTAAGGAGATTTACATTTGGAGCCTGAAAATTGATTTTCACTGAGATGTGGTTGACTTAAAATCTGATAACTCAGGGAAAATTTCGGCCAACAGTGTAGTCAGTTAAAACACACAACTTCTCAGTGCTTTGCACATAGTAGGCTCTAAATGCATGTTCCTTGGATTGACTTTGGACAGAGAAAAAGAACAAAAGTTTAAGACCCAGCTCTTGTGGCATAGAGGAGGGGGAGGAGAGAAAGGAGAGGGCTGAAGTTTACATGCCAGAAGATCAGATCAAGCATTTTTTTTTTAGTTCTTAAGAGATTTTTCTAAAACCTAAGAAATGGGATAAAGGAACAAGGAGAGAATCTTTTAACAAAATGAAAACATTTCAACATTATTTCTTCTATCTGCATGTGCTGATATTTGCTTTTCTTTTCCAATTTACACAACACTCACAAAAGATTTTGAATGAAAAAAAGACAAAATGTAAAGATAGTCACAAAGCAAGAAAAGGCATTTCAGCAAATCTTCAGGGTTGACATTTATTTCATATACTTAGAACAGATCTAACTTAAAGTTCTCCAACATGTGATCAGACATTTCCTTTTTTTCAGGGCAATGAGGGTTAAGTGACTTGCCCAGGGTCACACAGCTAATAAGTTTCAAGTGTCTGAGGCCAAATTTAAACTCAGGTCCTCCTGACTCCAGGGCCAGTGTTTTATCCACTGTGCCACCTAGCTTCCCCCAGACATTGCCTTTTTTTTTAAAAAAACAAGTCATTCCTTAAAGGCATATTTTTTTTTTTTTAGTGAGGCAATTGGGGTTAAGTGACTTGCCCAGGGTCACACAGCTAGTAAGTGTTAAGTGTCTGAGGCCGGATTTGAACTCAGGTACTCCTGACTCCAGGGCCGGTGCTTTATCCACTGCGCCACCTAGCCGCCCCACCTTAAAGGCATATTAATAGTCTAAGATGAAATACAAAATATAACTTTAATACCTTCCATATCACCTGCAACTCTGATTATGTCAGCTGGAAATATATAGGATGTTCCAAAAGTCAGTGCAGTTTTTAGCTATCAAAGCTCCAAAATGTCCTAGCCAGCTAGAACCAGCTCACCTAATTGTCAGATTTTTAACTATGAGCATTCACACCTTGGGAAAGCAGCAAACTACAAATGAGGGCCAGATTGATTGCTTTGTTGACTATCTATATTTAAGAAACTAATGATGAAGATGTTAATAATGCGAATTCAAACTAAAAGTATGTTGATTATATCTCTGCTCTTCCTTCCCCCACCAATCTAGTTGTTAAATATTTACCAAGTCTATGTTTTTCTAAGATCATCATGCCCATCATTTCTTATAGCACAGTAGTATTCCATCACAATCATATGTCACAATTTGTTCAGCCATTCTCCAATTGATGGACATCCCTGCAATTTTAAGTTCTTTGCAAAATGAGCAGAACCAAGAGAATATTGTGTATATTAACAAAATTGTTTTAAGAACAACTTTGAATAACTAAGTGATTTTGACCTTTATAAATACCCAAATTAACTACAAAGACCATATGAAGGAATATGCTATCTGCATCCAGAGAAAGAACTGATAAGTATACATAGAATAGTTTTACATATATGTATGTGTATACACACACATATATACATACATATTTGTATCTAATGGTAGCCATCTTGGGGTGGGGGTAGAAAAGAAGGGGGAAAAAGAAAGTTACATGATAACTTTATTATATATGGTAAAGGAATAGCAAATTATACAAAACAGATTTGCAATTTCATGCTCAATCATCTTTTTTCTATTCTGTTATGGCAATACTTGTTTTATTTCTTAAGTTCAGAATAAAATAAATTTAATTTAAAAAACCATTTACCAACATACTCCCTGTAAGTATATAAATAAAAAAATGTATATTCTTTTTTTCTCAAGATGTTTACAGTCTAAGGAGGGGGAAATGGTGGAGAAGTAAGGAGGATAAGGAAAGAATACAAATAAGTATGAAGCCAAGTTGAATGTGAAGAGGGAATCAAGCTAACACCTGAGCTGAGCCTTGAAGGGGAAAAAAAGGATTTTCATAGGCCCAGGACACAAAGGGATTGAGTTCCAGGTATGGGGGATGCCCTGTGTACCAAAGGAGGGCAGGACAAGTTGGAGAACAGTTCAGGTACAACCCAAGTCTATAAAGAATTGTAAATGAAATGATGGAAAAGTTAGATAGAGCCTACCTTTGCCTACAGCATTTTTACATTAACAAAGTGCTTCTCTGTGAGGTAGGAAGTAAAAGCATTCTTATTCCCATTTTATAATTCATACTGAGGAGACAGCAACTGAGTAATTTGTGCAAGGTCATAGAGCTAGCAAATAACATAAAGAAGGTGGGCTTCCAACTCTCTAAATGTTTCCAATTAGGATTAGTGCACTTCACTACACACTACCCATTGCTGCTTCTATGACTGTCATTAAGCTGCTGGGGACCAGATTATGGAGGGCCTTAAATTTCAGGCTCAGAAATTTACATTCCATCCTGTCAATAACTGGTTGGCAGGGCAAGGGGAAGGTAATGGTGGGAGAAACCTGTAAAAGCATTAGAATATAGAAGTGACATAGTCAGACTTACACATGCAGAAGATTATTTTGGCTACTGAAGTATAGCATGAGTTGGCGAGGGGAGCAACTGAATGTGCCATGTTTCCAAAGACACTGTAGAAACAATATAAGTCACTCTGTGAATCAGGCGGTAAAATGACATTGCACAAATAAAAAGAAGTGAGGGGAAATTTGGGAAAATGGTAATAATAGTTAGTATTTTTATATTGTACATCATATTATTTTTAATATTTTTATATTATACATTAACTTATTTGATCCTAACAAAGATCAAATAGGGTCATATAGTTACTAAACACCTGAGGTAGGATTTGAACTCAGGTCTTCCCAACTCCATGGCTTGTATACTATCTACTGTACTAAGTAGTTACCTCTATAGTCTGGGGGTTTCTTCCTCTGGCCCCTCCTTAAGGACTTTTACCAGTCTCCTGCGACTAGCCCTGTAAAGAGCCATGAAACTCTTCCATCACATTTAGAGGGGTCATCAGGGGCATTGCTTGTGGGAGACTTTATAGATGTCTCTGATGGAGACAAAAGTGATGCCTTGGGCAAAAGAAACTGGTTTCACCAACCAGCACCCTATGGAGCAGCCAATGGATCTAGGAAAGAAGAACAGTATGGGATTTACCTGACAGACCATTTAAGTTAAAGAATGGTTGGTTTCATTTGTTTGTTTTAAACTGGAAAGCATTTGTCTCCTTCTACCTATAATTCCATTTATTAGGAAAGGGTTGTGTTTATTATTGTTTAGTTGTTTTCAGTTGTGTCCACATCTCTGTGACCCCTTTTGGGTTTGTTTATTTTGGGCAAAGATACTGGAATGGTTTTCCATTTCCTTCTCCAGTTCATTTTACAAATGAGGAAACTGAGGCAAACGGGTTAAGTGACTTTCCCAGGATCACAGAACTAGTTAGTGTCTAAGGATGGATTTGAACTCAGGTCTTCCTGACTCTATCCTGGCACTCTCTCCACTGCACCACCTACCAATATTAGGCCTCTGGCAGCTGAAAAGTAGCAAGGAGGGGAAGAAATTGGAGAATATTGTTTATTTTTCGTGAATTCCACTATGTATGTAGATAGAACTGTAAGTAATTAGCCTTAAGTTAGCCTGGCAAGTTTATACTCTTAGAAAGCCTGTGTGGAGAACTGAGACTCTGAACTTATACTCAGATCTCCAAGTCCTAGTGAGATATGCCCTGAACAAAAGGAGATTGCAAGTATTTTTAAGACTTTCTCAGCTTGGTGAATGCCTTTGACTTCCTTGAGCTGCAGTGGATTTGGTCCCATTTCCTATCACCTCTCATAACTCCATTCCTCAGCTGTGACTTGTCTTAGTTCTTTGACATGCCTTTATTTGCCAGAATGTTCCTTTCCCTGGCATTTGTGGCCTTGTTTTGCAGTTGCTTTTACAATTCCCCATTTCCTAGTTCATGCTGCTAGTATAACTGCCCCCATGTTTGCTCAGTACGTTCATCCAATTCATTTCCTTTTACTGCAGAGCAGTATCATAAGCTGGGTCATATTATTTTTACCTTTTTATATTCTCTTAATTCTGTATTTTATCACACTGAAATAAAAACAAGGATTGTACGGCACCATAAGCTGTTCTAAGGGCAGGTATTGCTGAAATGTTACCTTTTGCATCTGCTGGAAAGGAGCCAACTCTTAACCTTTTTGCCTCCATATAATATAGTAATGGCTGCACTGTCCTAGCTAGACAAAAATAATAAGACATTTACATATATTTGTATATATGCAAAATATACACACATATTATTCTACTTGACCCTTACAACAATCTTGTTAAGTAAATAAGCAGAGCAAGTACAAAGAGGCTCAAAGAGGCTTGTAAACTGTAAAACATAAAAGCTACATGACTACTTAGATAAATAATGGAGTCTGAAGCTGAGCTCAGGACTTTTATTCATTCATTCATTCATTTATTAATTTATTAATTATTAATTTATCCATATATTTATTTAGTTATTTCAGTTGTGTGTTTATTTATTTATTTATTTGATTGGTTGGTTATTTTTTATTTATTTTGCTGCAAAGCCAGTGTTCTTACTGTGATATATATCTGTGGCTATGTGTGATTTAACATCAGGCTTTTGCATTAGGAATTTCTCTTCTCCCCATCAAATGGTTTGCTTTAAAAAAAAGAATAACATGGAATTTTATGATAGGAAAAGATTGTGGATATCATCTAGTCCAACTATCTTATTTTAACAAACAAAGAAACAGATTTAGAAGTAAGATGATTTCCTCAAAGATGTACAGGAATAGTTAGAACTAGAAATGCATTTGACTGACTCATAAATTGTTACACCTAGAAGAACTCATGGTCTTAGTTAGACCCGAAAAAGCCATCTAATCCAACCCCTTTGTTTAACGGCTCAGGCAACCAAGATAAATTCATTTGGTCAATATCATATAGACAGTAAGTGGTAGACCAAGACTTGACCACGGATCTTCTGACTCTTGGTCAAAAAGCTTTTTCCACAATAAGATGACATTGTCCCTTTTTTTAATGAGGTACTACTCTCAGATAGAGATACTAAATGACAATTCTGAAATTACACTGAAAATAACATATTCAAAAGAATGGTCAAGGTTTGTGGTTTATAGTCTAACTGTTATAATATGTATTCTTACTTAAGAAAAGTCCTTCTGGATGAAGTGGTGTGTTATTTAACTTTGTTAATAGTCACATGGCCTATTTCTGATGGGAGGAAGTTCCCAAATAAGAAACACTTAAGGCTTTATACAATGATAGCCTCTTTCATGAAAGCAAAGCTTTTGACACTGGAATTCTAGGGCAAATCTAAAGGTGCATATTTGTCAGATCTATGGAATGTCTAAGGTCCTAATAGACTCTGCCTGTAACCTCTCAAAAGCGCTATCCATCTATCAAATATCTAAAAAATGCCTTCAAGACTTGCTTTATTCGTTAAAACACTAATATTCAGTGAAGAACATGAAATGGAGAGCTTTGGTTTTTAAAACAAGCTATTCCATCCCTCTCTTTAACTTCTGTTCTCTGATTTTCTGGTTCTTATATAAACAATTTACAGAAATGAAAATGTGAGGAAATCAGATTTGCATAGGATGAGTGAGTCCAAAATGAAAAACACCTTCCTTTTTGTCATGCTTACTTTATAATTTAATGATATGAACTTATAAACAGAAGCCTGAGAAGGAAATACATTCATATGTGGAAGACTGTAGGCATGCACATGTACACACACACACACACACACACACCTGACATAAGACACTACTGCATTCCGTTGTCATCAAATATGTAAAGCTTCACTGTCCCGAGGGCAAGCTGAGTGAGTCCTCCAGTTCCTCAGTTCTAGTATGGCATCCTGACAAGTGGATAATCTCAGGCACACAAAGAAGCTCAACAAGTAAAAACCAGTTCAAAGACGCCTTTTGCAGAAAGTTAGCTTGGTATTTTGACATAAGCATTACTTAAGCTATGGATTAGGGTTTGAAGATTTGTGGAAGGCATTACAGGGAAATGTTTCAGCTCTGTTTCCAGGATTACATGCTTTGGAATTCTGAGGTATCATATACTGTATAAAGATGTGTGTATCTCTTAATATAAATGCCATGGTTTTTAAAAAACACTGCCATTTGTCCTTCTTGTAGTGTTATTTACTATAGCAGAATTAATTGGAAAACAATTAAGCAAATTCCACCTATACCAAGGAAATAAATAGTATATGAAATCATTTTCTTCAGCCAAGGAATTTTTTTTTAAGTATTTGCCAATGTTTTTAGGTTCTACGCTTGGAATGAACATATACAAGAATGTGTTTGTTATGATGCCATTCAACTCAATCAAAAGCAATCGATTTTGTCTTTCGAGAGGCTCAGATACTATCCCAACCAAGTGGCCTGCTGCTTACTTTCAAGTCTTTATATTTTCTCCGAAAACGGCACCATTTTCATCATTTCTAACCCTCTCTCTAGCTTCCGAGATGATATCTGAAAAATTGCTCACTTCAAAATGGAGCTGCTTTTCTCTTTCTGAGAGGAACCAATTGGCTTTTTGTTATTCTCTAGCCTTTTAGCTTGGGGAGGAGATTAATATTAGCAGCAGATCTCCACTTATTTATCACATACTCCCCTATTTTATATATCTAATTTATCATCTGGGTAGCTGTGCCTTCATTTTTATTTCCTCTTCATTTTTTTTCCCTTCCTTCTTTGCTGCAGATAGTGAAAGGTTTGGGGGGTTTTGTTTATTTGTTTTTTTTTCCTCCAAAGAAGGAAGCCAGTCCTACACTATACCAGCAATGATATTCTCAAAGAGAATTAAAGCAAGTACAAGACTGGTATGGGGGTGTGGGAGAAGAGGGAAGGGAAGGGGGAAGAAAGAATATAGGGAAAGGGAAACAATTGCAAGCTAATAGGAATTTGGTTTTATTATCCATGTAACTGTTCCAAAAGATCTTCTTCACTTTGGTCCATGGAGACCTGATCAGTCAGAATCTGAGTTTCTGAATCTTAAAGACACTCTTTAAGATATAACCATAATATTCTTACCTAATATTCATTCATTCCCCAAGGATTTAGTTAAGCATCTACTATATGTTGGCCCTCTGCAAACTATTGAATATATAGGGACAATAAATAAGCCTTTGCCCTCAAGAAGCAGAATGGGAATAATGCCGGTCAAGGACATGAGCCTTCTAGCAGCTTCCATTGATTTGGTATTCCAGTCCCTCCCCAGGCCTATTGTTTCCTTATTCGCCAAATCAGAGTATCTCAAAATTTTTAAGTACCCAAGCATAGTTATGAGAATGAAAGCAATCCTACTTACTGAATTTTCAGCTTCTTTAGAAAGAAACTGATCTAAAGAATAAAATTGTTCATGTAGACCTCTGAAGGAAAACGGCTTTAATTTACATGAATGCCCTGCAATCTGGCTGGCTTTGCTATATAGGCAGTCACCTATATAGTATGGTTTAGGGTTTCCATAAGAATCCACTGCTCAAGAATTTCTTCTCTACTGCCCTGACATTGTCAGCTGTTAGCAACTTCCTAGAGTCCCTGTTACTTTCCCTTTCTACCAAACTTGAAATATCTACAATTAAAAGTGACTAATATGGGCTAAATACAATCTAGACACTATCTTCAGAAAGATACTTAAAATACAAATACCATTTATTATCTGGGAGAGGAGAAATCTGGTGTTCCTTCAGATCTCTCCCATTAGCACTTTTATAGAAGACCTCTGTGATCAAACCAGCTAATTAACTATGGTTTAGGAAGGCACAAAGAACAGATCCTGTGAAGGAATGATACATAAGGAATAGGAGACACTTTTCTTTTTCAATCTTAATAGTATTTTTTCCAGTTGCATTTAAAGATAGTTTTCAGAATTTGTTTTTATAAGATTTTGAGTTCTAAATTTTGATCCCTCCCTCCCCTCCCTCAGCTCTCCCCAAGATAGAAAGAAATCTGATATAGGTTATATATGTACAATCACATTAAACCAATGTCTGCATTAGTCATATGAAAAAAGAATCAGAACAAAAGGGGAAAACCGCAAAAAAGAAAAAAAGTAGAAATGGTATGAATCAATCTGCATTCAGAATCCACAGTTTTTTATGTGTGTTAAAATCACTTTTTTATTGTAAATACTTTATTATTTTCAAGTTACATGTAGAAATAGTTTTCAACATTTGTTTTTATAAGATCTCTAGTTTCAAACTTTTCTCCCTCCCTCCCCTCCTTCCCCTCCTCAAGACAGCAAGTAATCTTATATAGGTTATATATGTACAATCACATTAAACATATTTCTGCATTAGTCATGTTATGAGAGAAGAATCAAAGCAAAAAGGAAAAGCCTCAGAAAAGAAAAACAACAAAAAACAATAGAAATAGTATGGTTTGATATGCATCTAGATTACACAGTTCTTTTTTTTCTAGATTTGGAGAGCATTTTCCATCATGAGTCCTTTGGAACTATCTTGTACTGTTGTATTGCTGAGAAGAATCAAGTCTACCACAGTTGATCAACACATAATGTTGTTGATACTATGTACAATGTTCTCCTGGTTCTGCTCATCTCACTCATCATCAGTTCATGCAAGTCCTTCCAGGTTTCTCTGAAATCTGCCTGCTCATCGTTTCTTACAGCACAATAGTATTCCATTACATTCATATACCACAACTTGTTCAGTCATTACCCAATTGATGGGTAACCCCTCAATTTCCAATTCCTTGTCACCACAAAAAGAGCAGCTCTCTCTCTCTCCCTCTCTCTCTCTCTCTCTCTCTCTCTCTCTCTCTCTCTCTCTCTCTCTGTGTCTCTCTGTCTCTCTGTCTCTGTCTCTGTCTCTCTCTGTCTCTGTCTCTCTCTGTCTCTGTCTCTCTCTATATATATATACATATATACATATATATATGTGTGTGTGTGTGTGTGTGTGTGTGTGTGTGTGCATGTGGGTCCTTTTCCCTTTTTTATGATATCTTTGGGGAAAAGACCTAATAGTGGTATTGCTGGGTCAAAGGGTATGCACAGTTTTATAGCCCTTTGGGCATAATTCCAAATTGCTCTCCAGAATAGTTTGATCAGTTCACAGTTCCACCAACAATGCATTAGTGTTCTAATTTTTCCACAGCTTCTCCAACATTTTTTTCTTCTTTTTCATATTAGACAATCTGATAGGTGTGAGGTGGTACCTCAGAGTTGTTTTAATTTGCATTTCTCTAATCAATAGTGATTTAGAGCATTTTTTCATATGGCAATAGATAGCTTTGATTTCTTCATCACACAACTGACTCTTCATATTCTTTGACCATTTCTCAACTGGGGAATGACTTGGATTGTTATAAATTTGATTTAGTCCACAATATGTTTTAGAAATGAGGCCTTGATCAGAAGGACTGGCTATAAAAATTGTTTCCCAGCTTTCTGTCTCCCTTCTAATTTTGGATGCATTGCTTCTGTTTGTAAAAAAAAAAAAAAAACTTTTTAATTTAATGTAATCAAAATCATCCATTTTGCATTTCATCATATTCTCTATCTCTTGTTTGGTCATAAACTGTTCTCCTTTCCAAAGATCTGAGAGGTAAACTATTCACAGTTCTTTTTTCTGGATGTGCAGAACATTTTTCATCAATGAGACCTTTGGAATTGTCTTGGATCATTGTATTGCTGAGAAGAGCTAAGTCTATTACAGTTGATCATCACATAATGTTGCTGTTACTGTGTATAATGTTCTCCTCATTCTGCTCACTTCACTCAGCATCAGTCCACATAAGTCTTTCCAGGTTTTTCTGAAATCTGGCTGCTCATCATTTCTTATAGCACAATACTCTTACATTACATTCATATACCACAACTTGTTCAACCATTCCCCAATTGATGGGCATCCCCTTGATTTCCAATTCTTTGCCAACACAAAGAGAGCTGCTATAAATATTTTTGTATATGTGGGTCCTTTTCCCTTTTTTATTATCTCTTTGGGATACAGACCTAGTAGTGGTAT
This sequence comes from Dromiciops gliroides, assembly GCF_019393635.1. Classification (NCBI taxonomy): domain Eukaryota; kingdom Metazoa; phylum Chordata; class Mammalia; order Microbiotheria; family Microbiotheriidae; genus Dromiciops; species Dromiciops gliroides. Next base: position 169,294,760 of record NC_057861.1, on the reverse strand, counting down.
TACTGGGTCAAACGGTATGCACATCCCATTTGGGTATGTAGGCCTTTAGGCATAGTTCCAAATGTAGCAGATACATTTTAATGAAGATAGGAAAGGACATTTTAGTGACAACGTAGTTGTGGGTAACCAGAAGAGTCCATGAGGCAGAGACTTGAGAGAGTATTAACAGCTGGGCCCCCCAATAATGACAACTTAGGATTTAGCAGGTTATGGAAGTGTGAGACTTCCAAGCTAGATAAGACAGGCCCCAGGTGATCAGGTCTCCAGGACAGATATTAATAAGTAGATTGCTTACAGGAGTTGATGCCAAATCAGAACAGTACCACAAAGTACTGTGGTACTGGGAGGGAGGGAAGCTGAAGACAAGCTTTTTGTACTTTACAACCATATATCTAAAGTCAATCTTGTTTATACTATCATTTCTATATAGTAAACAAAAAAATTTAGAATAATTCTGGTATCCAAATTTTCACTTCATTTTCACATATCATTGAGGGAGCTAGGAATGGAAACTGGTCATTAGTTCTGTTTGATGATCAAGGGGTTTGCTTCTCTTGGCATGTGGTCATCATTTTGCTTTTAAGTGGCATGAGTTGGCAGAGAGCAATTTCATAGCAGCTTGGGGATAAAGGAAAAGTTTCCCCTCATTGTTATTTAACATATTCAGATTGTTTTTATACAATATGAAATATCTGTGAAAATGAATATTCTATTTGAAAATCTGCAGAGGAGAATTGATCTGATATCTTTAAGATAAGATAAAATAGACAAATATATATTAAAATAATTAGCTGAATTACAGAGGGGTGGGGTGGGGCTGGGTGGTGGTGAAGTGAATAGAGCAGTAGAATCAATACCTAAATTCAAATGTGAACTCAGATACTAGCTGTGTGACCCTGGGCAAGTTACTTAAAGTTCTGTTTACCTCAGTTTCCTCACCTATAAAATGGAGAAATAATGCCATCTATCTTTTTTTTTTTTTTTAGTGAGGCAATTGGGGTTAAGTGACTTGCCCAGGGTCACACAGCTAGTAAGTGTTAAGTGTCTGAGTCCGGATTTGAACTCAGGTCCTCCTGAATCCAGGGCCGGTGCTCTATCCACTGCGCCACCTAGCTGCCCCTAATGCCATCTATCTTACAGGATTGTTATGAGGATAAAAGGAGATAATATTTATAAAAAGGCTTAGCTCAGTGCCTGGCACATCATAGTGCTATAGAAATGTTTATTTCCTCTCCTTCCTTATGTATCAGGTTCCTGCTTATAAATTCACCATAAATTCACAATCTGTTCTTAATTCTAATACAGACTGATCACTTCAAATTGCTCTAGTAAGTATTCTTTCTCGGCTCCTTTACATTATTCCCATTGATTTCAACTCCTGGCTGCCCCTCACACCCCTTAAAAAAGAGTACAGTGGAAAGAAAAAAAAATACTTTTGAGGTATTCAGAAGACATGTGCTCTTCCATAGCAAATAGTGACTTCCACCTATCAAGTAGAGCAATATATCTTTATCAATCTTAATAATCAAAGAGTCGGAGGTTGGGATCATAGAATTTTAGATTTGGATTTAGCTCATTTCAAAATGTTAATTATTTAGTGTATTTTATTATGGATTCCCTTCAGGGACAATGCTAAAGGAGATGTCTTTAAATCCCTCTTGTCCAGGCCACATAACCCCACTCCCCACTCAGTGAGCAATCCCTTCTACGGCTGACAGGTGGCTATCTAACCTTGGTTTCAATTCATTCAGGAGAGAGAGAGAGAGAGAGAGAGAGAGAGAGAGAGAGAGAGAGAGAGAGAGAGAGAGAGAGAGCTTGAGCTTCCTATCTCCCAGTACTACCTATTCCTTTGTTATTTAGTTCTTTCTACTGTAAATTGTTTCCTTATGTTTAGGTAAAATCTACTTTTCTATAACTTTGACCTACTGGTTATAGTGACATAAAACAAGTCTGCTCCCTCTCCTCCTATTAGAAAACAACTCTCTTGTCTTTCCCTAGCATTCTCTTCTCTAAGCTAAATATACCTATTTCCCTTAAGTGCGCTCCATAAGAAATGAGTTTTAATAGCATTAAAAAAAAAAAAAAGATTGTCTTATCCTGAAGTCTTTTCCTAATTAGAGAGTCAAAATCCCCTTTCTGAATACTGAGCTACCACTGAGGGCATTAGGGCAGCCCCTAGTGGATGGAAGCTAGAATGTGATTGGGAGTCATTTCACTTGTAACATTTAACTCAGGCCTTGGGTCATAGAGTCCATTGTTGGTATAGAATTGGCAAACGTTTGACCAGCTTGTTATCATTTTATCTCTGAAACCACTACTGCCCTTGCAGATATGTTGTGTTAATGACCAGATTTGGGGTTTTGTTTATCTTTTAATTTTGGTTTTGGTTACCTTATTAGCTAACATGAAAGAATAAATAAGGACACACTAAATGTCTAAGTTTCCAGGGAAGTCTAAATTGTATTTCTGCTAGTGGAAATATGTCTCTTCCTTCTAAAAAAAAGAAGGAAACAATGGAGATTTGCATTTCAAAGTAACTACTATATGTACCAAAATGTATGTTTCTGTTTAAAGAGAATAATGAATTTCCTACCAGACAAAATTTATCATTTTGAGTATGTGTATCTTCCAAAACATCAGAAACACCTTCCAAGAAGTCTCCCAGTGTTAGTCTATAAAGTTTTCCAAGAAATAAAAGAGAGAAAAGGTTCGATGTGCATTTCACTGGACCTAACTTTAGTTTTCCAATACTTGTTAGGATTAGTAGTAATTTTATTGCTATGCCCTTATGCACTGACACTCTAAAAATAAAATCTACCTTAAAAAAAGATAAGGACAATCTTTTAAAAAATATTCTTCTAAACCCCTCTCTAGCTTTATCTTCTATAATGAGTTCAGCTTTTCTTTTTCCCCAGTGCAGTGATGGTGTTGTATCAAAATTACATGCTTGGTACATCGGACAAATTCTAAATTTATTGACTGTTGCTCAGAAGCAATGAAGCAATTAACACTTCAATCCTGAAGTGGTATTGTAGAGCATGAAACTTATAGCTTATCAGTAGAGTTCCTATTTTCCTTAATGATGATGACAAGACTATATTGCCTAATTTTCCCCCTAACAGTATGAAAGGCTTCTGAGGACCAGATCATCAGCTTTATATCATTTATTGTGAACAAACTTCCTTGACAGGAGATGGTATATACTGAATCGTTTATCCATTTGGATTATTAAAGTTCAGCTTCTGAGGGTTCATTTTTCAGAATCATATTTATTAATATTTCCTTAGTAGCCATTGGGTAAATTGAATGATTCTATGCACTATGAAGATATATTTCCAATATCAGAGAAATCACAGCAGTGGCAAAATGAATGAAAAAAAACATAGTGCTCTAGTCTGCCACCACTACCACCAAATATAGATAAAAAAAGACATTAGAAAACATATATGTAAGGAGATAAATATGAATAGATTGATGATCCCCACCTACATTTTGGTGGAGAAAAGCAAAAATAATATTGGGATCAAGTGGGGATACTTATATTAATCTCCATTAAGACTATAGTTAAAAATACACAATTAAAGCAGTCATAGTGTAGCAGAACAGAAATAGGGTGTTCAGAAGTTACCCTGACCCAAAGAGTGATCTTATTGTGATGTACCTCCATCTGAGAAAAGATGTGAAGGACCAAATGGATCAGTAAAAACAAACAGTTAAGCCATTCTGTAGTCTGCCCTTGGGACTAGGTATGAGCACAGCCTCTATAAGCAGAAATGGAGTGAAAGAGAAAGTGACACAATTATCAAGAGAAACTACTCATCTCAAAAATTCAGACTGATTCTCCCCTCAAATGTAGAATATGTTTAGACAGAATTCTCCAGAAAATTGACTTTGCCTTTGCAAACACATACTTAGCCAAGAAAATTTGTTAAATATTCTGTAAATTAGAAATGGGGCCTGAATCTGTGATTGCATTTGGTATAGAGAACTCCCAGGTAAGAAATCTGCATTTATACATATCAACACCTTCTCTGCAGTTTACAATATAATCTTAAGAGAACTACACAGAACATTGAGGATTTGAGTGGTTTTGCTCTGGGTCACACAACCAGTATTATCCAAGGCAAAACTTGAATACAAGTCTTTCTGGCTTCAAACCCTGCTGGCTATCCACTCTACCATGATACTTCTCATGTACTTTAAAATGGGATCATTAATTCACCTGAGATAAAGTAGAAGCAAAGAGGTAAAGGAATTCTAAGTACAGAGAGATAAATGAAATGAGCTCTGATTTACACCAGCAAAAGGAAATCTGTAATTTTAAGTATTCATGTGTGTTGTGTTTAACTAACACTGAAAAGTAACAATGCCACAATTCACAAATACTATGCATTTATCAAAGGAGAAAAGTTATATTCTAAAGAAGTAGAATTCCTGGTTATTTAGTTTTCAAAAAATCCATTAGTTGGGTTTTATATTTAAAGTGTAAAGTCCCGAATTATAATAACACTAATAATCATAGCTTACATTTATATAGTGATTTAAGTTTTAAGGTGCCTTATAAATATTATCTTCATTGATAAATGCATATGTTCCAGAGAAAAACCTGCATGGTTATTCATATTAAACAAAAGAATGAAGGAAAATACATTGTGGAGGCATCTACAATCAGGCCAGGTAGACTTTGCTGGATGACATATGAGAGATGAAGTTTGCCTTACCTTAGGTCTTATTTTATGGGGCCATAAGGGGAAGTCAAAAAGTTGGTTGCAGTTCACAATATTCTCCTGATACAGTCAATTGGTTCCCTCTTCTGGCCAAAGTTGGAGGAGAATTTGAACTTTCTCTGCATCTGAAGAAAATATCCAGGATCATCTCCACTACAAAATTAATTCCTTAAACAATGAAACCTCAGTTTGTTTTAGAACTTTGTTTTTTTGGAATAGCAGAGCTAAAATCTGCATATAATTGAGATGCATAACTTAAAACTTCTTGGAACACTTTTGTGAAAGAAAGCTCTTGAATTTTTCATTTGTAAGAAATCTTATGAAGAGTAACTGAATTAAACCAATGTTCACAGAGCAACCTTTTAAAGTAAACCATAGGTTTTCCTTGCATGGAGGTCATTGGGGGTCAATATATTTTGATTTTCAACAAACAATATTTATAGACAGAGGAATACAGAATAGTAGTTCTTACAAGAAAAAAATGAGAAATCGCACAAATCAACTCCAGAAATTTTACCTCAGGTTCTAAAATGAAATACAATTCCCTTTTCTGAAACCTGTTTGGCATTGCCAGTAAGTCTGAAAGGCAGGGGGCAGACAAAAAACTGTATTCCTGAAATCAAGAATAGTTCCCTTAACCAGAGTAACTTAAATAGTTTAAGTGTTCATTAATGCTTTTTGCCATTCCACATAACCATGACCCTCCAAAAACTTATGCTGTTGGTTTTTGACCAAGGAAATACAGAATTATGTTATATCATGGGCACCTAATTCATAGGGCTATTGTGAGGCTCAAATGAAAAAACATATAAAAAGCTTAATATGAACACCAGATAAAAGTTGCCACTCTTGTCATTAAAAATTTCTATGGGAAGGAGGAGAGGGGCAGATAGATGGTGCAGTGTATAGAGCACAAGCCCTGGAGTCAAGAGTACCTAAGTTTAAAACCAGCTTTAGACACTAATTAGCTGTATGACCCTGGGCAAGTCACTTAACACTAATTGCATCAAAAAAAAAAAAACACCCTACAGTATGAAATACAGGCTGCTGACCAAATATAGTATGCCTCAACTTAGGAACATTAACCCTAATCATAACAGTTAATAAAAATCTCAAAATAACTTTAACATTACTAGTCACCACGCCCTCCTCTATCTTAAATGCACAGATAAGTTTTAAAGAAAGTAATTGTTCTATTTGAGGAATTGTCTAGTAAAACTAAGTTTTCATGCTGTTGTAAATTTTTTTAAAGCTTTGTGTCTGAATCCCATAATTTTGTAGATATCGGTTTAACAGTCAATCTTTAAGTGGCCAAAGTTAATATAAATTGTACTAAATGAAATTAAACGAATGACAATAAATAAAGCATGGACACCCAGTCCCCTAAGTATGGGTGTTTGAAAATACTGGTAAGGGCAGCTAGGTGGCGCAGTGGATAGTGCATTGGCCTGTAGTCAGGAGTACCTGAGTTCAAATCCAGCCTTAGATGATTGACACTTACTAGCTGTGTGACTCTGGGCAAGTCACTTGACCCCAATTGCCTCACCAAAAGAAAAAGAAAAAGACAGAAAAAAAGAAGAAAAAGAAAATACTGGTAGAGGCTGTGATGGTATTCTTTTGAATATTGTTAGTTTAAAATCAAAACATACTAACCCCCAATGATCTAAGTGCTAGGAAAACCACAAACTCCTATTAAGAAAGGCTGCTCAGTGAACAGTAACTGAATTAAATCAGTTACTTTTTGTAAAATTTCCTACAAATGAAAAGGAACTAAAGGAAATAAAATCTGGAATTTTGAAACATGTGAAGGGCAGATAGAAATTGTTGAAATGTCATTTGTTTCTCATTTAGATGGACATAGATATATTCTAAAATCTTCTAATGATTGATGAAAAAGGAAAAGAAGACAAATTTACCTGAGTATTCGAAAGTATATCAATGACAATTGCCTATTACTTATCACACAATATGTGTGCTTCTATGTTACCTAAAAGAGAAACTGGCCTTGAGTGTTGTCTAAACCAATGAGAGTCTATAAGGACCTTTCAGTTCTCGGGAATTGAGTTTATATAAATGCAAAGTGTTCTTACCATGTTGCCTTAAAGGTAGAATTTTTAGGAACTATTTTTTTTTGTTTTGATATTTTGATACATTCAGAAAAGCATACATATATGATGCATTTGTATTTATAATTATAGAGAAATATCTTTCCTGTTATATAATATACATGTAGTGAAAATGCCCAGACATTGTCTTGGGTCCTCATTTGCCCTACTGATGGTCCTTTGTTCTAGCACAGATGATAGAGTGAGCCTCAGAGTCCCCATCTGTAAAATGAGGGGTTGAACTAGATGGCCTTTGAGGTCCCTTCCAGCTCTAGATCTCTGATCCTCTATCTCTTTATAGAAAGAAAAGCCCTCTTTGCTGCCCACTGATGAGGACTTTGTACTGGATTTGGAAGCCTGAATGTATTGCCACGTGTGGAGGTACCACTTGTTACATATTATTTCATTGAACTTTATGAGAAACCCAACAGTCAACTCTCCATAACTAGTGAGGGTTGAGGTAACCCTCTACCAGAATGAAATCTCTTACCACAAGAACTTTGTTCAGTAGTAGGATTTGAACACCAAACCTGACCAAAGCCAAGTGCAAGTTCAATACAAAGCATTTTCGTAGGGCATATCATTCCCTGCCATGTTGGGAAAAAGGCAAAGGAAGAAATATTGAGTCTGAGTTTGTCTAAATCCCTATAGACCCAACCATTGGTATTTACTCATAATTTTGCCTAATCTCCCTTCTTCCCTAGTATTTGAACAATACAATACAACAAGGCTGCTATCATCACAGGAATTTTTTATCATGGGAGCCTCAGATGATGATTCTCTATCCTGTGGCTAACAAACACCTGCCTCCTTCCTCTCCTAATTTCTAGCTTATTAGGCAAAAACAAAAATAAAAATGCCTTCTTCTCTTCCCACTCCTACTGCTTCCTACCCATCCATCTCAGCTTTAACCCTCTCTAGTCCATATCCTATTCTGTCCTTCCCTTCCACTGTGTCCTTTGGAACTTCCATTCTATTACTAACAAATTCCCTTTGAGAAGAAGGAAATACTCCTTTGGAGTGTGCCAACACACCACAGTCATACTCTACTCACAGATATGGGTTTACAGTTGTCCTCTCTACCTCATCCTCTGTTCTCATACATTCAAATTTCAATTCACATATTGATGTACACTCAAAAACCCTGACCTCTCAGTCATTGCTCTTACCTTATTCAAGCTCAGCAATACACGGAGATAGGCAAAACCTTTATCTCATCATCATCGTACGACTGTTACCTCAAAAACTCTGAAATTCCTGTCTCTGATTACAACCTCCTATACTTCCATCTCTCCTGTCTCATATTTCCTAAAGTTATTCTTTGTCCAAACATATATATGTGTGTGTGTGTGTGTAACATATATATGTGTGCATATACATATATCTATTTATGTATACATATAAGTACATACATGTATATATAATATATATTCATTATCGAAAAGGACCATGACACTGGGGTGATATCATGACTTGCAGTGAATTTCATTTAAGTGAGGGAGGGCTGTACAAGATCACCAACCTTACTCTCTCCTCCAGAGCCATCTGGGTCCAGTGGCAAGATATAAATTAAGATGGAGATGGCCCCGGATGTTTAAGGCAATTGAGGTTAAGTGACTTGCCCAGGGTCACATAGCTAGTAAGTGTCTGAGGTGAGATTTGAACTCAGGTCCTCCTGATTGCACGGCCAGTGCATTATCCACTTCACCACCTAACTGACCAGTTCTCTGTCCTTTTTACCATGTCTAAATACTCTACCTCTCCCTTTTTTCCAATTTATCATTATTGCTCTGGTCTCATTTTTCCCCCTTCACAATATTAACCCTATAGTTAACAAATTCAACAAAAGCATTTTTCTCTACATTCAAATCCCTGCCTTTTTATATCATGCTTACTCATGTCTTACCAAATTCCAACCCTAGGCTACCCCCGCCATCTGCCTTCTCCACTCTTACTCGTGACAACTGAATCTTTTAATTTATAGTCTCTAATCTCAAATTCACTATTGCATGAGAACACATTTATTCTCAACTAACTAATGCCCAATAGCACTCCTCTTTGGGAAATGTTCCAAACACTCTTTTCTTTCTCTAATCCTACTTTACTACCTCCTTCTCACTCCCTCTTAGCAGAGTAACTTGCTTGCTACTTTATTGAGAAAACAGAGGTCATTGTCATGAGCCTCCTCCCAACCTATATTTGTGGCTCAAAACTCCTCCATATTATCTCAGTCTTCTCTTCTTTACTTCAGTACAAAACAAAGAGGTGGCTCACCTTGACAAGGCCAGTACTTCTAGTTGCACCCTTAATCACATCCCCTCCCATCTCCTCTCCTGCTCCTGCCTCAAACTTCAACCTCTGTCTACTGCCACTTTCCTTGTTGCCTACAAACATTTCAAGGTAGACTGGAGTCAAATTATGAAAGGCTTTAAATGCCCCAAAAGGAGTTTTTATTTTATCCTTTCACCTGTTCTTTAAAACAAACAAAACCCCTTCATTTGATCATTCTATCCCCTCAAGCTATTGATAGCACCCTCAGTCTACCTTGGAACTTGTGATATTATGAAGGGCCAGGGAAGCAGGATGAAGCAGCTGGTCCACCATAGAAGGAGGCAAAGGTTTAATTAACAGTCATGCAATGAAATACCTAGATGTCATATTCCCCTTCCCCACACACACATCCCAAGACATAATGAGGTGGGGAGACAAGGGAAAGAAAAGCATCTGAAGGAATTTCTCTCTGCAGTTGGTTTATCCTTGATTGTACCCTTACCATTCAACTAGCAATGAACAAGCTACCAAGAGCGATGAGTCCTATTGAGTCCTATACATACCTGCAGTAGGAATCAGACCCAGAGCAGGACTAGAGGTTGCTGCCTGAGGCAGACTTATGAACAGGAAAGCAGTATCACAAAGAGTGGATCTCTGAGTCTCCCGCTGTGATTCTGAATCTCCTTAAGGGCCTTGGGACTCAGTAGGAATATTTGGGCTTTAAGTAGAAAGACTTGGGTTTGTCTAGTCATCTAAAGCTGTATCTTTATTCAATTCCTGGGTTTGGCAGGAGCACATAGAATATTTCAGAATTAACTGGGTATGGGAGAAGTTCAGCACGGTAGCTCTTTTTAAAATATGTTTGATATTTCTTTTTTATTTCTTTAATCTTTATTAAAGAAATGGTATATAGTAAGAGTATAGTTGGGGCAGCTAGATGGTACAGTGGATAAAGCACTGGCCTTGGATTCAGGAAGACCTGAGTTCAAATCCGGCCTCAGACACTTAACACTTACTAGATGTGTGACCCTGGGCAAGTCACTTAACCCCAACTGCCTCGCAAAAAAAAAAAAAAAAAAAGAGTATAGTTAACCATGTTCTCATGGAGGAGGGATTTTTCTCAGGGGGAGTGAGGGCTCAAGTTGGGTAATTGGATAAATATGTACTAATCACACCCCTTATGCTAACTAGGTGAATTGGTAGCTCTGGAGAGATGGAGGCTATGGTTCCCATAGGGAGCTTGGATACTCTCTGGTGTTGGTGAAATGTAAGCTTTCCAGGGAGAGCCAGGAAGTTCTGAGGGCCTGGGTATCCCTTTGGAATTACATCTTTTATCTCTCCTTTCTTTCACTGCTAGAAAAAGCTGTTTATACTTCTCATCTACACTTTCTCTCTTTTCATTCACTTCTCAAACATTGCAATCTGGCTTCTGACCCCACTGACCTGAACGACACTGACTCCAAGGTTTTCAATCATTTTATTTATTTATTTATTTTTTTAGTGAGGCAATTGGGGTTAAGTGACTTGCCCAGGGTCACACAGCTAGTAAGTGTTAAGTGTCTGAGGCCGGATTTGAACTCAGGTACTCCTGACTCCAGGGCTGATGTTCTATCCACTGCGCCACCTAGCCGCCCCTCAATCATTTTAAATTGAAAAATTCAAAGACTTTTTTTTTCATTCCTCATCATTCTTAACTTCCCTTCCACTACTGACACTGTTGGCTGCCTTCTCCTCCTCGAAGATAACCTCTACTTTGACTTTCCTGTCATTGGAAGCAAATAAGGAAACAAGTACTGTGGCTACATGCCAGGCACTGTGCTAAGTGCTTTACAAATATTATCTCATTTGATTCTCACAATAACCATGGGAGCTGGGTTTTATTATTATCACCATTTTACATTTGAGGAAACTGAGGCAGACAAAGGTGAAGTGACTTGTCCAGATTCACACAACTAGTTAAGTGTCTGAGGTGAATATGAATTCAGCAAATCGTCACTCTAGGCCCAGCACTATATCCACTTTGCCACCTAACTAGAACCTCCTAATTCTCCCCTCATCTGCCTTTGGAAATGGAGCAATTGCTCCATTTTCTTTGGTTGTTTTGTTTTCTGTGCCCAAGCCCCCATATGAGTATCCCCCATATCCATACCACCATAGTCCTAATATCCTCTTCTCTTCTATTGATGATTTCACCAATTCCCAGTGATGCAATTATTTCTCTGCATGTGACATCTATATCAATACCTAGTCCTAATCTCTCTCCTGAGCTCCAGCTCACCAAATAGAAATTTTTATTTTTATTTTTATTTTGTTTTATTTTTTTAGGGCAATGAGGGTTAAGTGACTTGTCCAGGGTCACAAAGCTAGTAAATGTCAAGTGTCTGAGGCCGGATTTGAACTCAGTTCCTCCTGAATCCAGGACCAGTGCTTTATCCACTGCGCCACCTAGTTGCCCCTCACCAAATACAAATTAATCACTAAAATAGAAATTAATCATGTCATTCCTCTGCTCAAAAACTTTATATGGTTCCTATTTCCATATGCACTGCAGGGACAAGCCTATTTGAATTATCCCATAGGAATGTCATACTTAATATGTCCAAAACAGAATCTTCTCTCCTCAACTTGTTACTCTTCCAAATTTCCCTGCTTATATTGAGGGCACAATATCCTTCCCATCACCTAGGTTCATGTCTTCAGAGCCTTCCTCAGCTCTTCTCTCTTTCTCATCCCTCACTATCACCAATCAGTTGTCATGTCTTCTTTATCCCCTTCATAACCATCTCTCACATCTTTCCCCTTTTCTCTATTCACATAGCAACTACTCTAGTTCAGATTTCCATCACTTCTTTCCCAGACACTTACAACAGTCTCTACAATCATCTCCTCATTTCCAGCTCTCCTTTCTCAGATTCCTTTTCCTACACAGCTGCCAAAATAATCTTCCACACAGGCATGATCATGTGATTCCCATACTCAGGAATCTTCAGTCACTCCAGTGAATCTAGTCACGTAATTGCATTTGGAATAAAATATAAACTCTTCTGCTAGGCATTAAAAGTCCTTCATAATTTGGCTCTAGTTTATCTTTCCCAATTAATTTCACTTCACTCCTTTCCATGTTCTCTCCATCCCAGAAAAACTGACTCCACACATACCATTCCACCTCCTATCTCTTCATCTTCATATAGAGACTGTCTTCCATGCCTGGCATGCAGAGCTCCCACTTCTTAGGATCCCTAGCTTCTTGCAAAGATCTGGTGCCATCTTTACTGATTCCCCTAGTTCTCTTTTCTCTCCACTATTGTGCTGGCAAATGTTTAATAACCAGCTCCCTGGAGGGAAGAGGTGTATGCACAACACACTTTTAAGTTTAATCTAAATTATTTAGATTTTCTCCATCACTTTCTTAAGTCTAGATAGTAAAAAAAAAAATTGAGCTCTATTTGTAGCATTGCCAGTTTCTGAGATGTAAATGACCACAATGAAAATTTAACAAAGGCTCTTCAGAACTGCTTCTAACTGGCTCCAGCACACCTCTGGTTCTCTCCTCATAGGTTGTTTTTTTTTTTTTATAGTTATCTGTTTGTATATTGCAATCCCAGGTAGAATGTAAGTTCCTTGAAGGGAGGATTTGTTTTTTAATGATGTTGTATATCCACAAGGCCTAATATAGGGCACAAGTACAAATTCAGGTTAAAATTAATGTCTCCAACTAATGAAGTTTTCAACTAATGAACTATTACAATGATAACATCCCCATAAAAATGTATGAAATTTCCTTGATAGCTTTTTTTTTTTTGGTGGGGCAATTGGGGTTAAGTGACTTGCTCAGGGTCACACAGCTAGTAAATTTCAAGTGTCTGAGGCCCCATTTGAACTCAGGTCCTCCTGAATCCAGGGCCAGTGCTTTATCCACTGCACCACCAGCTGCCCCCCTTTATACCTTTTTAATGTCATGTGAATCCCTTGTGTTGTCTTGATTTTTCCCATTGATATTCCCATTTAGCATGTTTGGTAGACTTGTAATCAGTTAATATTCCTTTATACTTGGTATTTAAATGGAGAAATTGGAGAAATAGAAGAAAGACAGAGAACTTAGATCTGGCAAAGTATATAGAAAGGTGTCAATCAGATTGATTTTGTTCCCTGGAGAAATTGAAACCCGGGGAGACATATACTTCCTCCAAAGAACCATGTGTATTAAGGAACCAGCCTCAAATGAAGGAAACCAAATGGAGGAAATCCTTTTTTTAAGTTTACTTTTTTTTCAATTAACAAGTATTATTCTCTCCTCTTCCCTTCTTTTCTCTTTTCATATCTTCACCTTACTTCTTCTCATCTCCTCTCCTCTTTTCTTCTCTTTCTCTGTCTGTTTCTGTCTCTCTCTCTTCCCCTCTCTGTCTCTCTCTCCTTCCAAGTGGGAAAAATTTTTTTACAATGTTGTTGTAAATAAATTATTCTGGTTCTTCTCCCTTAGCTCTGTAACCCTTTGGGAACCAGTAGAGGCATTTCTGGTCTAAGAGAAAAAAAGGGAATCAGGGAAGAGAGCCAATATGTAGAGCATATATTTAGACTGGGACCTTTAATGGTACTGTGATTTATGTGAACAGTACAGGTTTTAGGACTGAGGGGGCAGAGGGTTACATCTCTAGTCACCCTGAGTACTACCCCTTGTGGGGAAAGCCTAAATCCCAAGGTATGGCTATAAATATGGAGGGCTGAATAGGTCTGTGAAAAGCAGGGAGAGGCATACGTACATTACTCTCTAAAGCTAAAGGATTACATTGATCCTTGATAAGGTGGAGTTGCCCAGGAAGAGAAAAAAAGGAGTCTTAGTTGTTAATGTTTTTAGATGTGAGTCTTGTGTTGTCTTTGGAGGTGCTAAATAAAGCCCTGGTGGTATAGTGGAACAGATTTAGTACCCTGAAAATATAAGTTCAAATCCTGCTTCTGATACTTACTAACTAGGTGACCAGGACAAATCACTTCACTTCTCTCAGCCCCAGCTTCCTTATCTAGAAAATGGGCATAATAGTAGCACCTAAGTCACAGTGTTATGGTAAAGATAAAATAAGGTCATATATATGAAGTATTTTGTAAACCTTAAAGCACCAGATGTGTTAGATATTATATTCAGTTTTATTACCCTGAGTATTTGCATGGGATCTGAGGATTATTTCCATATGTCATAGAGATTTGAATATAAGCCAAACTCTGATCCTCCCAAAAAGAAACCTTGGACGGTGGCATAAGCCAAAGAAAGGGTATTGAGGAACCCTAAAGTTTAAACTCTGTTTGTATATGTCCATAGCTTTATTTATCAGCTATAGTATAGACATGGATAGACATGGATAGACTCTATCAGATCTTGTAAGAGCTCCAACACATGCTACTATATCCAGAAGTCACTTAAAGAATGTAGGAAATAGTACACAGCCTGCTGGAAGAGACAGTTTTACTTCTCAATCACTCAGTTACCAAGTGACTCGAGAAGCCGGTTCTTTTGGTTTCTGCTCCTAGGCAGGTTCCTTCCTGGACCTCATTAGGGGTGCCAAGGTACTTTCTAGGGTTGAAATATATCTGCCCTTACCAATGAAATAGTGAAATCACAGGTTTGGACTTAAAAAAAAAAACTAATAACAACAAAGATAACATTTAACTGGGGATAAAATCCTTTCCTTTCACAGATATAAATAAAAGGCTAAAAATGCCCATTGAAGTAAACTAAATCACATGCAATTATAATTAACCAAGAAATTGGGAACCATAAATAGATAACAGATCTGTTCCCTTTTTAATGGAATAGAAGTGAACTGCAGGGCGCTAGATATCTGAAATAGTCAGAGAATTTGCCAGTGAGGTAGGAAAGGTGTACAGGAAAGAAAAGCTGAGAAATCCAACAGCAAATCTCAGACTACTCCACATTTTTTAAGCATGCCCTGGGTGTTTTCAATGGAGTGAGGAAAAATATAAACTATACTCAGAGAGAGCCTCATGATATTTGGCTATGAATGCTTATAGGTACAGCTCCCATGATTTCCAAAATTTTCTATTATTTTTTAACACAAATTGGTTATTAAAGGTCTGTGCTACTAGAGGATTTATTATTAAATCGAGGTTCATAAGGATGACCCTGAATGACTGAGAAAATATTAAATAATGTCTTTCAAATTCTTTTAAGATGATGGGGAAGTATATATTTTAGAAAGATTTCTACCAACTTTTGAAATGTGTATGTTATTTATAGAGTAAACTTCAATTACCTTGAAATTCTCATTGCTATAGAAAGTCTTAATTCCCTAACAATGCAGGAAAAAAATCAAGCTTGCTAAAACTTAATGCTATACATATTCACATGCACATGTGAGCACATGTGCACATACATAGATATTATTCATGGGATAGTGAAAAAGAACATGACTAGGAGTTATATTAGAAAATCTAAGTACCAGTCCTGGTTCCATCACAAGCTAACTCAGTGACCTTTGCCATCTCATGTAAAAACCCTCCTGCCTCAATTTCTTCATCTTTAAAAAGAAGGGTTGTTTTTGTTTTGTTTTGTTTTTAAGAGATGACCTCTAAATTCCTATGCTTCTCTGCTGGTAACTTGCTTTATTGGCCCTCTCATAATCTCATGATCAACCTGCAGCTATCAAAAGTCAGACAGTCACTTTCCATTTTATATAATTTGGCACATTTAGACTGCAGGAAAATTCCTGACTCCACTCTAGACTCTTGGAGAACTTGGGGGTTCATATAGCCATTCTAAGCCTGCATATTCTAACTGGGTCAAGGCCAAGGCAAGACATGAAGTTGCCCAATGGGTCCACTGTAGACCCAGGCCAGCTCTAGAAAGACTGAGAATTTTAAGTGAGAAAGGATACTCTTAAAGTTCCTCCTTCAGTGTACAGAAACCCCAAAGGGAAAGTCCCTCTGGAAAATTCATCACCCTAATGGCTTCCTGTATCAGGACCTACTCCAGTTTTCCTTGGCCTGCCCCAATTTCAGTCTAAATCACTGGAATGACACCAGGTCCCCCAAAAAGCTCTAGGCCTGGCCCAGGATTTACACCTCCAGCCTTAGGGTTTCTATGTCCCAAGAATTTTAGGAATTAAATGCCTGCTATATTTATAGAAAGAGAATTTGGTGGGAATATGGGGTGACACCCCTTATAGGCTACTCAATTCTCCAAAATGATGCATTTGGTTATTGACCTAACCTAACTTGATGAGTAATTGCAAACTTCTACTTCCTTTTTTTTTTTTTTTTTATGAATCAAAGATCTGGCTCTGGATTTCACATTCCACGAGATATTTCATCAGAGAAGAAGGCCAAGAAAATGAACAGAAAAAAGAATTACTCTAAAAGGAGATTGAATTAAAGAGCCTGCCAGGAAATACCAGAGTATTTAAATACCAAATGGACAAAAAGCCATTTTTTAAATGCCAAGTTTAATGGACACTAAGGGTTAAGCAACAGTCAAAAGGCATTTCCGGCATTGTAGTCCGTCAATCTAAAATAACAATCATAACCCATGTTCACATGCTATTTTAAGGTTTATAAAGCCTCTGTTTCACAATAATCCTATGAGGTGAGTGATACAAATAAAAGTTTTACAATTTTACAGAAAAAGGCTGTGAGATTCAAGTTAGTTTAGTGATTTGCCCATAGTTATACACCTAGTGTCAAAGCCAGGTCTTGTAACTCGCAAACCAATGTTCTCTCCACTACACAGTATTGCTTCTCAAGGACAAAGTAAATAAATATGATTTTAAAGTATACTTGAAATGAATGATCCCAGCAACCAGACTTGATCTTCTTCTCTCTTTCCAAACCTACTCAGTCACCAAGTCTTATAGAACCATAAAATGTTAGAATTGAAAAGAACCTTGTAAATCAACTAGTGGAATCCCTTCATTTTTCAGGGGGAAGAAGCTAAATGACTTATTGAGGGTCAGATACTACCACCATGGTGTCTCTCATATTGAATCATCATCTTTTTATTAAAATATCTACCATACGTAAGGCATTATGGTAGGCTCTGGGAATACAAAAGCAAATTATGAAATACCCCTGACCTCAAGTTTCTCTTCTGTTTTAGGGACTGAACCTAAATATAGGTAACTAAACACAAGGTAAATTGAGTAGGGAGAAAACATTGGCTATTGGTAGAACCTGAGAAGGTTTCATGGAAGAAGTAACACTTGCTTTCTGTTATCACTACAAATACCTTATTTCATATTATCTTTCCCTTTCACATATATCATTGGAAGACTATTATCTTTCCTCTAGATATACCCTAGACCCACCTCTAATCTTCCCCTTTTCTAAAATACAAATTAATCATGTCACTCCTCTGCTCATAAATTCTATATGGTTTCTATTTCCATATCCATGACCACCAAAAGCATCAGGAGGGGAAGAGAGGAAAATAAGCATTAAGTACCCCAATGTGTGCCAGGAACTAGGATAAACCCTTTACAAGTATTGTCTCATTTGATCCTCACAACAAAAAGCTATTATTATTGTTTATTTTACAGATGAGGAAACTCAGGACAGGGACTGCATTTTGTCTCTCTTTGTATCTCCAGAACTAATAAATGCTTAATAAGTGCTTGTTGACTGACTATAATCTCTTTCACTCCAGCAGTCCCTGTTACCTATTTACCAGGTGCATAAATGACAAATTGGAGGGAAGATCATAAGAATAATCACAATCACATAATAATATGTCATCTCTTAGCAATTTTACTGCCCAAAGAAGTATCCTTAGTCTCCAGAAGGAATCCAGGAATTATTCACGGCTTCTGACATTCTTTTGTCATCTGCTATAGTTCACTAGTTACCCATTTATTGTGTGCACCAGAGGGCGCTATGCAGCAAAAGTAAGTGACTTTTATTCCCCCTGATATCCTGTGACTTGCTTGTGAGTGTCCAACCTTCTCTAAGATGGAGGTTGCAGCAATAAAGCCACTGTATATGCAGTCCTGCTTGTCCCTTGCCTGTTTACTTATACTTGACAAGTGTTACTGAAAAAATTACATTGCCAAAATTGTATTCACAAGTTATCAGTAATCAACTCTGGAATAAATGCCATGCCCTCCACCTTTGGAAAGTAACTATGCAGGGATTAAGAATTGTCACTCAGAGCATGGAGGACAAACAGCGGGTAAATCAAGTGGTTTACTTTTATGGCATTTTGACAATGGCTGATTTTAGATGGTATCTCAATGAGGCATGACATAAAAGTAACACCATATGACTTGGTTTGCAGAGCTATCACGATGATGAAGTCATGAAGAGTAAAAATACTTTATTCTGAAATCTTCACAAAAGGTTTACTTTTTTTGTTAAAGTTCCTTTTAAAAATTTTAAACTGAGTATAATATGTCATTTCCATAAGAATTTGTTGCCATGGTTATAAAAGAGGCTTTTATTGTTCTGTTAAGATATGGATACAGACAACAGGTTTAGAGATATCAAGGGAATTCTGATCTAGACATTTCTTTGCCCCTATCCCAATCCACCATAACTAATTTTTTTAAAACTATTTTCAATTACTAGATCAAGAAGATGAACTAAAAAACTATCACTCCTTTGCTCCTTCACTTCCATTTTGGGAATGATCTACTATATGTCAAACTTGGATATGCCAAGCCATTACACTTCACCATCTGGTTAACCTTATCAGGAAAGCACTAGAAAATAGATCCAGAGCATTACAATTTCATCTGTGCTGTAGAGTTATCCCGGCCATAAAGAGTTACCCAAAACTGAGATAAATTGTTATGGAGACTGGAAATGGGTTGCATTAACTGCACATGATTGAATTCAAGCAACAGTACTGCACCTGCAACAAACCACAGTGCATGATGTTGGAAATAAGGGTACAACTGAAGAATCACAAATGCTGTACATTCAGCTGGCTTAACTAGTTAAATTTTCCCATCTTATAACCTGACACACATCAAATATGTCGAAATGTAAATGAATTGGGGTTTAAAGCTGAACAGAATTGGTTTTAGAGGCCGGGGCATCTCTGTGTGCAGTTGACCATGTTACTGCTATGTAATTTAAAGCTTACATTTTTCTATTCTTTTCTGGGTCAGATACTGCAAGAAGCAAAAGCCAGATAACTGTCAAGCATAAAATTGGAATAAAAACAAAAGCTTCTGTAAGCATGGGTAAAGACTTACCAAAATTCTTGGATTCACACAAGATATAAAAAAGGAACCACACACAAAAATGCCCAAACTACTATTTTAAAAAAATAGATTATATCTCCCTATTTTAACACAGGCTGGATCCCACTCTGATTGCCCAGGAGCTTTGACTTATTCTGATTCTAACCTGGGTCATATGATCAGGTCATCTCTTTGTAGGTAACATAGTATCACTCCTACCATGGGAGATCACCATATTAAGGACAAACATTGTAACAACTCAGTAGCTTAGACTTCCACATCTCAGAACTCCCCATCTCAAGAGATCCACTTGCCTCAGCCACTCTAGCAGCTAGAATTACAGCATGCACCACCGTGCCCAGCCCCCAAATACTCCTTCTAAGTCTTGTCCCTAGGGTGCCTCCAGAGCTGGGGAAAAATAATTAATCCACAAAGTTCTGGAAGAGTTGAAGAAACAGAAAGCACTCCTGGTTATTTAATCCTCTGCCCCATCTCCTAAAATTTTCTTGTAATTCCTTTAACACATGTCCTTTAAAGATAGGGTTTAGAATGTACTAGGTTGTACAGAGAAGCCATTTGGGGAATGAAAATTTGCTAAGGCTAAACCACAAAATTCATAAATCAGACATGGATAATTGAGAATCGAGTATCATGTGCATTTTAGGAACAGTAACCTGATTTCCCTTGTAGTTTACCTTTGGGCTAGCTCAGAAAAAAAAAAATGATCTTAGTATTCTTCTCCCCACAATATAAAAAAGATGACGTTCAGGCTCTACATACCAGAGTACATCATGTCATTCCCAACCAGTGTCATGGTTTTTTTTTTCCTTTCATGCCCATAGAATGCCAAGAACTTTCAAAATGCATTACCATGCAAATATCTTGGGTGCCTTTACTACACATTTATATTGCGGGGTAATCAATAAATTATTATTTCAATATTTATTGGAATCTCAGAATAAGAAAGAAGATAGATTACACAAATCCATCTTAGTTGATTAATGGAGACTCTAGCAAAAGGCACACACTGATGGAGTGGGTCAGTATGCAGACTATATTACTGAATATTTCAGCCAGGGCTGTAAATATAGTATCTGTTTCTCTTAGGGACTGTCACACTGAGTGCAGTATAAAAGGCAATAAATTTCAACAGATTAATTAACTCTTTGGTTACTGGGGCTGTGTGTCACCGATCCTGGCACCTAATAAAAAATCCTTTAATGCCAAGACATAAAGAAGGGCCTCTTTGGAAATGAGTTATTAACAGCATTTCGTGAATAGATGGAGAAATTGTAGGCTAGCCATTTAAGTGTCATAAAGTGCAGCAAAGGCTGCTGGAGGCCTCTGAGGGACGCCAGGCAATACCATAACAATCAAATCTGAGATGGAAGAGGGATTGAGCTGTCCACTCAGAATTTTTATATTGTCAAAGAGCAGCGAGGAAATAATGTGATCAAGAAGTGAATTAACCTTGTGTGTGAAAGGAAGGGGATGATCTGATGGAAAAGGCCGTAAAGTAAAACTCACTCCATAATGCCTCCATTGCAGGCTAGTCATGAGGGGCCCCTAATGTCTGCAGGCTGTCACCGAACAGATCCAACCCTCTAAGTACTATAAACCCATTACCTGCATTAGACTGTAATTGGAATACATTTATTCATGCTTTTTTAGTTCTTTGGGGTCCCAGTGTTGCAGACCCACAGAGCATTAATTCCTATAAATGTTCTGCCTTTGCCGACTCCTGCAAAGAACTAGACAGGCTTCTGTGGCAATTAATACTCAGTGAGGGAGGAAGGAATTGCTGTATATACAGCACAAGATTTGTATCCATTTTCTGTGTCATACAATATTGTTTAATTTAGCGCCCTAGGTGCTGCCTCCCCCAAAACACTCTCTGGGTGTTTTCTGATAAATGTCAGACTAGAAGAAGGAAAAAAAACTTCCAGCTTTTTCTTTTTTTTTTTTCTTTTCAGGGAAAGAGTTCTAACAGGCAGGAAATGGTAAATGCCAAAGGCTAACAAATTGTTTTTTAAGTAATGTTTGAGAGCCAGTCTGTCATGGAGCAGATCTCATTTTCTCTGATCAGCTTGCTTCTGAATATAAGGCCATTTTAAGATTCACTCAGAACTCATTGTGTTCAGGAACTCACAAACCTGCATGAGGTAATACAATAATCAATTGTTTAATATATTTCCATAGTTCTTTAACCAACAACTAGTCACTCATGTTCATAGGTAACAGATACTTTACAAATCTATTAACTCTTTCCAGTTAAGACTCCTAAAGTATTATTTAATAAATTATTATTACTAGTCAGTAATTAGCAGATGTATCTAGCTATAAGCTACTTGGCAAACCAAAAGAGTAACTCCTTCACTGGCCATGTCTTTATAATTAATTCATTAAATATAAAGCCACATGGATATAGATATGTGTGCATGCTTGTGTGTATTTTGGGTCAAATCTATAATTTTTGTAGTATAGAGACTTCCTAGTGAGGAAATTCTCTCTATCAATGAAAATCTGCACTTGCTATTCAACTTACAATCTTAAAGAGTATCTAACTATATATACATATAATTATACAACTATATAAACAGAATGTAGATTATGTATGTGACATGAACATAAAGTATTATGTAGAATATGTATATAATATTTTCTCTATATACTCTGCTTCTCTATATAGGCATATGCACATTGTGTATAAGTATATATTGCATAATAGTCTATATATGTTTATTATATATATGTAATGCACATACATATATGCATTTAGATGTCCCAAATGTCTTAGTGCAATTTTAAACTATTAAAACTTAAAACTGAAGGAAGATTTTACTTAAAAATGATATTTTTAAATTATTCAGTACTAAAAATGTCTTTTCAAAAGGTAGTGACTAGTCTTACTGGTTAGTTATAGCATAGTTAATAGTAAAGTACTATCAGTAGAGAAGAATTTCCTTCACATCCTTAAATTCTTTTAGTTGTAATGAAGAAGAGGAGGAGGAGGAGAAGGTGGAGGAGGAGGAGGAGGAGGAGGAGGAGGGGGAGGAAGAAGAAGAAGAAGAAGAAGAGGAGGAGGAGGAGGAAGAAGAAGAAGACGAGGAGGAGGAGGAGGAGGAGGAGGAAGAAGAAGAAGAAGAAGAAGAAGAAGAAGAAGAAGAAGAGGAGGAGGAGGAGGAGGAGGAGTCGGCAAAGGCAGAATAGGAGGAGGAAGAGGAAGAGGAAGAGGAAGAAGAAGAGGAAGAAGAAGATGAAGAAGAAGAAGACAGTTTCAAAGGAGAAATCACAGAGGTTAAATGCTGAAGTGAAGGTTCATTTATAGACAAGTATGAGAAGTGGAAGAGGGGGCAGGAAATGAAGTTTCAGTGCTGACAGCTTCAGTGGAAAAAGATAAAGCATAGTGGCTGTACATGGTCTAGGTGTTATAGATGGGATAACTAAAGTCACATTAAAGACCTGCTTTTAGGAGGAGAGAGGGCATAAGAGACAACCCCCTGAATATATTTCTAGCTTCAAACGGAATTCTTTCTCACACCAGTGTTATTTTGGATTTCTCCCCAGTTATTTTATTCAGTTTTTAGGCTTGTTCCTTTTTTTTCTTTTTTTTTTTTTAAATTTTACATGTTTTGTTTTATGTTACAGACATTTGCAGATTACTCACACTTCATGAGAGGTCTCTTATACAAAGTAAAGCAGTTATCCAAAACCAATGATAAAGTGATCTCATCCAAAAGTGTATGCGACATTTCACATCAGTTGTACTCCTACTTTTCTAATTTTAAAAAATTAACAGAAAGCTGTTTTCTCTCCCTTCTACTCCAATCCCATTGGGGAAAAAAGGGAAGGAAGGAAGAAAGGGAGGGAAGGTAGGCAGGCAGGCAGGAAGGAAGGAAGAAGAAAGGAAGGAAGGAAAGAAGGAAGGAAGGAAGGGAAAGGAAGAGAAGAAAAACAAATTTCTTTTTATGACTATATATAGCCAAACAAAACATATATGTTTAGGGGTGTGTGTCTATGTCTCATTCTGTACCATAATATTTCAAATCTGTTCCATCATGCTTCACAACACGTTTTATAATTGACTCTTGAAATCGTGAATGGTTACTATATTAATCCTAACTCTTATAGCTTTTAAAGTTGTTTGCTTTTACAGTATTATTGTTATTGCATAAATTGTTCTTCTGTTTCTACTCATTTCATTCTTCATTAATTTCTAAAAGTTCTCAAAGTTGTTCATTTTTATAACATTGATCTTATAGGGTAAAATGTTCTGATTCTTCTCACTTTACTTTGCATCACTTCATCTAAGTTTGTGTCTTTTTGAAATAATATATTTAAATGCAATTACAAAAAACTTTATAGAAGTAAAAACAACCAAAAGTAATTGGAAAAATATCAACTGCTCATGGGTAGGCCAAGTCAATATAATAAAATTGACAATACTACCTAACTAAATTCATATATTCAATGGCATACCAACCAAATGACCAAAGGATTATTTTAAAGGGAGGGAAAGAAGGAAGGAAAGAAAGAAAGGAGAGGAGAGAGGGAGGAAGAGGGGGAAGGAAGGAAGATTCAGATGAAGGAAAAAAGGGACGAGTTGCAAAAGAAATAATGGAGGAGAAATGGGAATGTAGAGGGCCTAGCAGTGCCAAATCTCAAACTATATTACAAAGCAGTAAGTATTAAAACAAATTGATATACTTGCTCAGTGGAACAGTTTAGGTATACAACATACAGAAGCAAATATTATCTATTTTCCTAGCATATGATAAACACAAAGACCCCAGATACTAAAAAAGAACTTACTATTGGGGGGGGTGGAAACACTTCTGGGAAAACTGGACAAGTGTAAGGATGAAATCATATTAGATCAGATTTAGATCAACATTTCACAGCATACATACAAAAACTTTTCCAACTGAGTATGTTACCAAGATGTAAAAGATCACATTACAAATTATAGAAATATGTAAAAATGCATATAAGATCCATAGCTAGTAAAAAAGAGGAAAGTTCATGAGCAAATAAGTAATAAAAAAAGAATCACAGAAAATAAAATTAATAATTTGATTGTATAATACTAAAAAGCTTTTCCATAAACAAATCTAGTAAGACTAAGATTAAAAAGGAAACAATTAACTGGGAAGAAGCTTGGCTTTGAGTATCTCTGAAAAAAGTCTCATTTCTAAGATATATTAGCAACTAATTAAAATTTATAAGAAAAGAGGTATTCCCCATTTGATAAAGGATATGAACAGATGGTTGTCAAGGTAAGAAACCAAAATTGTCTATAGCCATATTGGGGGGGGGGCGGGGGGAAATGCTCCAAACCCTACTAATTAGAGAAATACAAATCAAACAATTCTTAGATTCTACCTCACACCCATCAGAGTGTCAAAGATGGCAAAAAAGGAAAATGATTAGGGGCTGTCAGAAAATAGGCACATTAATATATGTTGGTGAACCTAGGGGTACATTATGGTGTAGAAGAATAGGTACAACTATTCTGAAAAGGAATTTGGAATTATACACCAAAAAAACCCAACAAACATTACATGCTATTTGACCCAACTATACTACTGCTAGGCCTATACACAAAAGAAATCAAAGAAATAGGAAAAAGTCCAATATGTATAAAATATGTATAGCAGCTCTTTTTTTTGTGATGGCAAACAACAACAACAACAACAACAAGAAAAACAAAACCCTGGAAACTAAAAGGATGTCCAGCAAATGAAGAATAGTTGAATAAGTGGTGGTATATGAATGTGATGGAATACTATTATATTTTAAGAAATGAGGAAATAGATGATTTCAAAAGACATTCAAAGCTTCTCAATGACAGTAGGCCACTCCTGTGGGACAGATATCCTGGTGCATTCTAAGAACTCAGGGGCTTTGGCCATCCAGCCCCTAGCTGCATCTTTAGGACTTCTGGACCTTTCCATCTTCCCTGCAGAGGAATGAACTCTTTTTCATGCATTGTCTTTCACAATTATACTGTGAGCTGCTTGAGAAAAAGAACTAGCTTCTGTTTCTATGGCTTTCCTCAGCACAGTGCTTGACACAGATAAATAAAGACTTAATAAATACTTTTTCAAAGATTTATTTTCATTTAAAATATATTATGAAATATATTAAAACCAAAATAAAAGACTGGCATAATTAAATTTAATTTGATGTTTAGGTTGTATGTCTACATGATGCCAAAATTCTGAAGAAAAATTAAAACAATTATTAATTAACTGATTAGCTAGGCATAAAGGCTAAAGGGCCCTCCTTAGCATCAGAAATATATGGGTTCAAGTACTGCCTCTAAAGCTTATTGTATGACCAAGAATAAGTCACTTAACTTCTCTGTGCCCTAAGAGATATAGACTAAATATTTTTTTCTTTTTGGTTAAGCTTTACTTTTCTAAATTCAATTTTGTTTTATTTTCAGCTACAAATTCTCTCCCTCTCACTTCCCCTTTCCCCATTGAGAAAGCAAGAAAAACAAGTAACATTGCAAACATGTACAGTTAAGTAAAACCAATTCACACATTAGCTATGCTCCTCCTCCCCCCAAAAATGCCTCAGTCTGCACAGAGTCCACCAGTTTCTGTCTAGAGTTGGGTAACGTGCTTCATCATGAGTCTTCTAGAATTGTAGTTGGTTCTTGTATTAATTTCTAAGTTGTTTATATTTATAATATTTTGTTATCATGTAAGCTATTCTCTTGGTTCTGCTCAATTTCTTTTGTAGAAGTTCATTCAAGTCTTCCTGGGATTCTGAAATTATACCCTTCATAATTTCTTAGAACACAATAGTATTCCAACACATTACATACCATAACTTATTCAGCCATTGCCCAAATGATAGGTACCCCCTCAGTTTGCTACCTCTGCAGACACAAAATGAGCTTCTATAAATATTTTTTACAGATGGGTCCTTTTCTTTCTTTGATCTCTTTTGGATGTAGGCCTAGTAGGGGTACTGCTGGGTCAAAAAGTATGCTTTGGGGCATCTTTCCAAAATGCTTGGACTAGTTTATAGTTCTATCAAGAGTGTATTAATGTGCCTGTTTCCCCACAGTCTTTCAAACATGTCATTTTTTTCTCTTTTGTCAACTCTGCCAATCTGATAAATGTGAAATGGTAGCTTCATTGCATTTCAGTAATTATTAGTGATTCAGAGCAGAGGTGTCAAAATCAATGGCCCATAGACTTCAAGCAGTCATACCAGTAGAGACAGAATTAGACTAAAAT
Organism: Dromiciops gliroides; assembly: GCF_019393635.1. NCBI lineage: Eukaryota > Metazoa > Chordata > Mammalia > Microbiotheria > Microbiotheriidae > Dromiciops > Dromiciops gliroides. The sequence goes on along the minus strand of NC_057861.1, from coordinate 169,268,217 downwards.
ATAATTGCAATAGCACATAGATAATGTTAATTAGTGATTTTCTAAGTCAGTATGTGGCTTGCAGGTATCTGTTTCTATTTTAGTTAGACACCACTCATTTGGAACATTTTTTCACGTGGCTGTTGATAGTTTGGATTTCTTCCCCTGAAAACTACCATTCCTATCCTTTGAGCATTTATCAGTTGAAGAATTACTGTTATTCTTATAAAGTTGACTCTGTTCCCTATATATTTTAGAAATGACATGTTTATTAGAGAAACTAGCCCCAAATGTTTTCCCCAATTTCTTCTAATTTTAGCAGCATTGATTTTATTTTATGGAGAAAAAAACTAGCTGGCCTCTTTGGCTTTATAAATGCTAGGCTACTATTCCATTGCCCTTTCTAGTTCTTAGAAACAAGTTGTTTTGATAACTATATAGCTTTGTGGTACTGCCCACTTCCTTCCCACTTTTTTTCATTAATTCTCTTGATATTAATGACCTTTTGTTCCTCCAGATGAATTTATTATTTTTTCTAGCTCTATAAAATAATTTTTTGGTAATTTGATTGGTAGGGCACTGAATAAGTAAATCAATTTGGCAGTGCTGTCATTTTTATTATATTATCTCAGCCTACTCATGAGCAATTAATATTTCTCCAATTACTTAGATCAACCTTTATTTGTGGAGTGTCTTGTAATTGTGTTCATATAGTTCCTATGTTTATCTTAGCAGGTAGACTCCCAAGTATTTTATACTATCTATAGTTATATTTTAAATAGAATTTCTCTTTCTCTTCCTGATGGATTTTGTTGGTAATGTATAAAGTGCAAATGATTTGTGTGGATATATTTTATATTCTTCAACTCTGCTGTTTCAATTAGTTTTTAGGATATTCTCTAGGGTTCTCTGAGTAAACTCATATCATCTACAAAATGTGATTTGTTTCTTCTTTGATTTCTTTTTCTTGTCTTGTTATTATTACTAGCATTTCTTAGCACCATGTTGAATAGTAATGGTGATAATGGATACCTTGCTTTATCTTGATCTTTTTAGAAGGGCCTCTAGCTTAAATCCACTACTGATTGTTGACTCAGTTTTTGATAGATAGTACTTATCATAAGTTCTGTATATTCCCATGTCTTCTAGTATTTTTAAAAGGAATTAATATTATGTCTTGTCAAATGTTTTTTCTGCATCAACTGACATAATCATATTATATTATCTTTGTTGTTTTGATACTGACCTGGTCAATTATGTTAATTGTTTTTCCTAACACTGAAACAGTCCTGCATTTCTAGTATAAATTCAGTCTGTTCATGCTGTATGATCTTTGTGATACATTGCTATAGTCTCCTTGTTAATATTTTATTTAAATTTTACAGCAGTAGTTTTCTTTCTTTTTTATGACTCTAGCTACTTTAGGTATCAAGACCATATCAAATTCACAGAAGGAATTAGGCAGGATCCCTTCCATTTTTAAAAAATATTTATATGATATTAGAATTAATTATTCTTTAAATTTTTGATAGGGATTCTTTTCATTGGGATTTCATTTATGGCTTAATTTATTTTTCTGAAATAGACTTATCCAAGTCTTCTATTTACTGTTCTGTTAATATAGGCAATTTATATTTTCTAAATATCCATTTATCTCATTTAAATTGTCAGTTATAGTATGCAAAATAGCATCTAATATTTTCTGGATTAGCTAGATGGTGCAGTGGATAGAGCACCAGCCCTGGATTCAGGAGGACCTGAGTTCAAATCCAGCCTCAGACACTTAATACTTACTAGCTGTGTGACCCTGGGCAAGTCACTTAACAACCCCAATTGCCTCACCCCCCAAAAAAAATTGTTACCAGTAATTTGGTTTTCTTCTTCATTTAAAAAAAGTTAGCTAAAGGCTTATCTTGTTTTAATCTTAGGTTTTTAGTTTTAGTTTTAAATTTTGGATTTTTAAGGATTTCTATTTTGGTGTTTAATTGGAGGTTTTAATTTGTTCTTTTCAGGGGTTACTTTTTAGTTGCAAGCCCAATTCATTAATCTTCTTTTTCATCCTTTTCTTTATGAAAGTATTTAAGACAGAATTTTTTCCCTAAGTAGGGACTTGGCTGCAATACAAAAAATGTTTTATATATTGTCTTGTTGTCATTAACCTTAATGAAATTATTGATTTGACCACCCATTCTTTAGGATTAAGTTATTCTTTTCCAATTAATATTTAACCTTTTTCAAAGACCCTTTAAGAGCCCTAAATGGTGCTTTTAATATTTCCAGTTTTCTGCATTTTTCCATAATTCTCTAATACATGGTAAATGTTATGAAGCTACCACAAACAATTGAGAAGTAGATATACCCTTCTTATTCCCATTCAATATTCTCCAGAGCTCTTTCCAAGCTGACATTTCTAAAATTCTGTTCAGGGCCTTCGTTTCTTTTTTATCTCTAAGATGAGCAACTTAGGTACCCCACTATTACAGTTTTACTAACTATTTCTCTCTGTAACTTATTGAACTTTCCCTTTGAGAATTTAGATGCTCTCATTTGGTACATACATACATAAGCATGTGCGCGTGCATGCATACACACACAGACCATTTGGTATATCTGTATATACCAAATGACATCATATACACGTATGTGTATATTTAGTATTGATATTAATTCATTGTCTATGTTACCTTTCAGCAAAATTAAGTTTCTCTGTTTATCTCTTAATTAAGTCTGGTTTTATATTGTTTTCTCTGAGATAATGATTGCTCTCCCTGTCTTTTTTACTTCAGCAGAATCATAGAAAATTTTTCTCTAGCCCTTTATTTTATCTCTGTGTGTGTCCTCTTTCAAATGTGTTTCTTATAAATAGTGTATTATTAGATTCTGGTTTCTAATTCATTCTGCTATCCTCTTAGGTTTTTTGGGTGAATTCATCCAATTCACATTGTTATGATTGTTATTTGTGCATTTCCCTCAATCCAATTATCTTATACTTTTTTTTTTGTTTGTATTGTACCCATTTTTAAGAGTTTGTTTGGCTTCTCACTAATTCCTTCTTTAACAGCTTTCCCTCCTATTTCCCCATCAAATGTATTTCCATAACCAATTGTACACACACACACACACACACACACACACACACACACACACATATATGTTTAAAGAGAGATTTCCTTACAATAAACCCATAATATTGATTTTTTCAATAATAATAATAGATAACATTTATATAGTACCTTACATATGACAAAGAATTTTCTTCACAATAGCCCAGCAAAGTACCATATGTTTTATCATCATCATCACCACCACCACTACCATCACCATCTTCATCCTCATCCTCCTCCTCCTTATCATCTTACATTTCTCTTGCCTTGGCAACAAATTTTTTTCAGTTACTATTACTGTGTTTCTCTCCATCCTATTCCCTCCCCATGATATTTACTCTATTTTCTATCTTCTCTCACCCTATACCTCCTCAAAAGTGTTTTGCTTCTCACTGTCCCCTCTCCCAATCTACCTTCCCTTCTTTCAACCCCGCCTTATCCCCTTCCCATCCTACTTTCCTGCAGGGTAAAAGATTACTCTACCCAATTGAGTGTGTATATTATTCCCTCTTTGAGCCAATTCTGATGAGAGTAAGGTTCACTCACTCCTTGGCACCTCCCCCATCTTCTCCTACACTCCATAAGCTTTTTCTTGTTTCTTTTATGTGAGATTTTACCCCATTCCACCTCTCCCTTTCCCTTTCTCCCAGTGTATTCCTCTTACCCTTTAATTTTATTTTTTTAAAGATATCATTCCTTCAAATTCAACTCATACCTGTGCTCTCTGTCTAATTATACTCCATTCAGCTGCCCTAATAATGAGAAAATTCTTATGAGTTACAAGTATCATCTTCTCATGTAGGAATATAAACAGTTTGTTAATAACCCTTTATGATTTCTTTTTCCTGTTTACCTTTTTATGTTTCTCTAGGATCTTGCATTTGAAAGTCAAATTTTCTATTCAGTACAGGTCTTTTCATCAAGAATTCCTGAAAGTCCTTTCTTCCATTGAATCCGCCTGAAATATTATACTCAGTTTTGCTGGGTAGGTGATTCTTGGTTGTAATCCTAGTTCCTTTGACCTCTGGAATATCATGTTCTAAGCCCTTTAATCCTCTAACATAGTAGCTGCTAAATCTTGTGTTATCCTGACTCTGGCTCCACAATACTTGAATTGTTTCTTTCTGACTGCTTGCATTATTTTCTCCTTGACCTGGGAGCTCTGGAATTTGGCTATAATATTCCTGGAGGTTTTCATTTTGGGATCTCTTTCAGGAGGTGATTGGTGGATTCTTCTAATTTGTATTTTACTTTCTGTTTCAAGAATATCAGGGCAATTTTTCCCTGACAATTTCTTGGAAGATGATGTCTAAGCTCTTTTCTTGATCATGGCTTTCATGTAGTTCAACAATTTTTTAATTATCTCTCCTGGATCTATTTTCTAGGTCAGCTGTTTTTCCAAGGATATATTTCACATTACCCTCTATTTTTAAAATTCTTTTTGTTTTTATTTTCTCTTGATTTCTCATAGTCATTAGATTCCATTTGCTCAATCCTAACTTTTAAGCAATTCTTTTCTTCAGAGAGCTTTTGTACCTCTTTTTCCATTTGACCAATTTGGCTTTTCAAGCTGCTGACTTTTTTTTTATGACCCTTCTGCATCACTCTCATTTCTCCTTCCATTTTTTCTCTACCTCTCTTACTTTATCTTCTAAGTCCTTTTTGAGAACTTCTATGGCCTGAGACCAATTCATATTTTTCTTTGAAGCTTTGAATGTAGAAGCTTTGACTTTGTTGTCTTCTTCTGAGGGTGTACTTTGATCTTCCTTGTCACCAAAGAAACTTTCTAGGGTCAGTATTTTTTTTTCTGTTTGCTCATTTTCCGAGCCTATTTCTTGACTTTTAACTTCTTCTTAAAGTGGGTGCACTGCTTTCAGGGCACACTGTCCAAAGCTTCAGGGGGTCACAGTTGGTACAATTTAAGGAGAGGCACGTTCACCACTCCCTGGCCTGTGCTCTGGTCTGCAAGAAATGACAGGCCTGTTTGCCCTCTGACTCAGAAGAGAATCCTGTTCCACTGTGGCTTCAGGCTCTGGCATACCTGTGCCCCTCCTGGGCTGCCCATACCTCGGCTGCCACTCAAGACTGCGACCTAGGTCCTAGATCTGGCAAAACAACAGAGTCCTGACTCAGTACCAGCAAAGAGATGCCTGTAATCTCCCCCTGGCCAACCTCTTGACGCCCTCACCATCCGTGGACTGAGTTCCAGAAGCAGCTGCCACTGCAACTGATCCTGAGGCTCCTCTGGGGCTGGACCTATGCTGGCACAGCCTGTACAGGGCTGTGATCCACTCCCACCCCAGCACAAGAGATGTTTCCTGCCGACCTTCTAAGCTGTCTTTGGATGGAAAGTGATCTCAACCCATCCTTTTGTGGGTTCTACTGCTCCAGAAATTGTCTTATGGCATTATTTGAAGGTATTTGGAGGGTTCTTGGGGAGAATTCTGGAAAGTCACTGCCTTTCCTCTGCCATTGTGGTTCCACCTCAACATTGTGTTGATGGGGGATCTGGGCTATACTTCTTCCTGCTACTCAACCAATTTAACTCTTCCTCACAAACTGCACTAAATACTCATGAAACAAACTTTCTTCTCAAAATGTTCTGTCATGAGATGTTTTCTACACTTCCATTTCTGGAATATTTTGATCCTATTACTTTTATTTTATAAACATACATCTCTTAACCTTTCAGACAGTAACTTCAAAATACAATACACATCATGAATACATTAAATTTTATGTGCCCAAATTTATAGTGAAAAATCCTCAGATTTGTTGATTGCTCAAAAGGAAAAAAATTATATAGAAGGCAGTTCTTCATCAATAATAATAACCCACATTTATATAGTGCTTTACATACTACACATTTTACTGATGGGAAAATTAAGTCTCAGAAAGAATAAGTGACCTTTATAAGGCCACATAGCTAGTATAGCTAAGGTAGGATTCAAACCTGGTCTTTCCAATTCTAAATTAATTTTGTCTTTTTCTATTCCATGCTGCCCCAATATGTCATAGATACTGTGGGAATGACAAAAAGTTTATGAGATTTACTATCTGACATCAAGGAGCTAACAAAATAGTTGGAAATTCGAGACATGAAAAACAACAGTTAATAAAAAGAACTTTATAATTTAGTGTTACCTTTTATGATTCATATAGCAAATGCTGTGGGAATTTAAGGGGAGATTAATTGGGGCTAGAATAGATAGTGAAGGATTCATGAAGAAGGAGCAGCTTAAACTAAATCTTGAAAAAATATCAGAATTTGGGTAAGAAAAGTTGAGAATGTATATTTCATCAAAATCAATGGCTCAAAGAGAAATGAACGTAGTGTATTCCTGGAACACTGAAGAAATTGACTGACTATTCAACAAAAATTTTATGAGTAACCATTGGGTGCAAAAGTGTATGCTAGACACTATGAGACAATACAAAGATATATTATATGGGTGCTGCCCTTACCAAGTTTAGTGTTATTAATCAAGGAAAACAGAGTTGTGAACATAAAAAGAATATTTAAAGAATGAAAAAGAAGAGAAAAAACATACAGCTCTATTCACCTTCCCTTTCTTCCTTCTTTACTCTCATTCCTTTCTAATTTTACTCTCTCTCATTTTTCTCTTGTTATGACTTAAATGACATAGTTTACCATATCAACCATGAAGGGAGCTTAACACGCCAACAAAGAAAGTTGAATTGACAAGATCAACATCTTTGATGTGAAGTTTTTGTTTGTTTGCTTTTTCCCCACTAACTATAGACATGGTCTAAATCTCACAAAGTCAAAAGATGTTAACTTGGCTGGTTTTTATTATTTTTTAAATGTAAAATTAAAAAAATATTTCCCTTCAGAAATTCCAAGAATATAAAATATAAAATATATATATATAAAATATTTTATATTCCAAGAATATAAAATATAGAATATAAAACTGCTAGGACATTTTGCCTATATTGAAACGATGTGCAGACTGAGAAATACTTAGTAGACAGGCAAGCAACCACAGCGGCTAGGTTTCCAACTCAGAGATTCTGACCATTCTCCCCATGCTATTATTTCCCCTGGCCTCTCCCTTTCAGATTGAGTCTTAGGAATGTGGAAAAAGGAAGGCACAGTGATCACTGATATAGTCCCATGTACCCTAAGAGGAATCTTTATCAGCCTTTTATGTTAGGTATTACTTAGCTTTGAAGTACGGTTTCAAGGTAATTCCATGAATTGGTATGGACATTATGAATTTAGAGACGTAATCTCATTTGGAGTATTTGGAAAAATTAAATATTTTGAGTTTACTACCAACTCTAGCAAAGCCACTAAGTAATATTTTCAATAAAATGATGAGGTTAAAGACCTAAACCATTTTTCTAGACAGGCAGATCTTATTGCAAGTCTGATGAACATAGATTATCCACAGAAAATACAGCCAATTTTTGTCCTCTGCCAATACTGAATGCCAATATATCATTGGATAACAATAAAATCATCTAATCACTTACTGGTATACCACTGGCAGATGGAAATTTACAGACATTAGCACAGCACCTGCCACAAATGTCCAGTGGTAAATCTATTCATATAGCAGTTGTAATACAATGAGTAGTATTGAAAGGATAGAAACTGCAAGAGATGAATGTGCCTGCTAAATGTTAAATCAGAATCATAGAACTGGAAGGGAAGTTATGAATAATTTATGCATTGTGCAGTGGAATTAGTGAAGACTTTGGAGGCAGAAGACCTAAGTTCAAATCCCAGCTCTGCCACTCACTCCCTGGGTGACCTTAGACAAATCATTTGAACTCAGTTTCTTCATCTGTAAAAATGAAAGGGTTAGACAAAATGGCTTCCCCTATCCCTTCCACAACAAAGTCTGAATCTATGAACTCTTTTATTCTACAAATAAAGAAAATGAGGCCTAAAGAAGAGATTAATGACACCCAAGATCACAATTTAATCAAGGAAAAGAGCAATGTTTTGCCACCAACTATGTGACTAAGAGTAACTGGCATCAGTGGACATGAGGCTAAGTCACCAAGGTATTCAATTTTTAGAAATATGTCTCAAAAATAGTTATTAGCTGCCTCATAGAATTAAAATAAAAGGTGATTAAAAGAAAAAAATTATTGAATTAAACCTCCAAACATATTTTGTTCATTTTCACCCGCAAATCAATAGATGTCCCAAACTATTCCAAATGTGCCATATGTATTAACACCTTCAAAATCAGAAGGACAAATCAACTATTTACTAGCTGTTACTTTGTTCTAAAAGGCTTATTAACAAACAAGCTGTCAAAGCCTTTGTCTTTTCCAAACAAGTATTCTAACAGAACCAGGGATGGATCTTTTCATCTTAGCCTTCTGTCTTATTTAATAGATTGTGTTTCAGAGGGACCACCTGGCTTAAAGGAGCTGATTCCATTCAAAGGCTGTGATTTGACTGTTCAATTTGTCTAAGTAAATCTGGTATCCCTTCTAATAGTGAATGTGGCAGCAAGAGTCACTGATTTTATGTTTGATGGGCAAGGCTTGAAGTCTTCCAGCATAACAAGCATCAAGTCCTGACAGGTAGAGGGATTCCAGATCTGGTTATGCAGTAGAGGACTGTTCCAAACTGAAACTATCTTGGCTATCTATTAGATTTGATAGAATAATGAGAATGTACGCATATCTTCCCGCCAACAGCAGTGATGCTGGTTAATGATCTGTGTAGACTGTCATCCAAAGAATCCTTAATGGGGAAGTGCCGCCATGTGCATAGCTCTTGGTACTCTCAGTGCTCCTATCACTAATGGCCTTTAAGATACTTTGAACATTATCTGTTACAGTGAAGCCCACCATGAACCGAACATCTCCACAGAACCAGGTGTTCTTCATAGTGCTTATGCTAAGTGGAATACTGTTGGAAGTACAGCTTGTGTCTAATGTTCAAGCACATAATGGTGCCAGCTGTGCCCCCAGTCACTCAGCCATCCATGCTGCTACAGGGGTGGTCAGAATGACAAGGATTGCTATTTTGTATGCCAGAAAAAACAGGCTGGTTGGATTTCATTTATACTTTTCTGATCATCGAACCTAAAATTAAAAATAGTAAAGCAAAGAGGAATGGCCTCTTCTCCATAATGGCATGCCAATGTTGACAAAACTGAAATGCTTCCAGTTTTTCTCTAAGCTAATATTGTTCCAGTGGGTCTTTTTTTTTCCTATGTAATAAATCCATCTGGTTCATGCTGCAAGAACACATCATCAGTAGTAACTGAAATAATATTTGCCTTTCACATTAACCCCATAGCAGGTATTAACAAATGGTCAAATGAACCAAATTCTAACAGATCAAAAGTTATCTGAATATGATTTTGATATGTTCACATCACAATAATCATATACCGGCAATAATAATAAACTGGCAGGTTTAATAAAGATGTATAAAATAGTACAAAAGAATACTTTTATAGTTGAAAAGAGAAGAAAATCACTATTGTAAAATCAGAGTGAATATATGTAGCTTGACTATTCTTTTATCATTTTTTGTTTCTGGTGATTAATGATTCAAACTACTTATGGGAGAAATGGTTTAAAAAAGGAGGGGCATACAGGGAAAGATATTTCTTATTATTGCCTTAAATTTAACAGTAGGCTTAGCAATTTATGGACTTGATTACACCTTCAAAATGAACACTAACCCAGTAACTACTGCAGTAGAAAGGTACTAAATTTTTATGATATAGGATAATCAGGTTGGCTACCAAAGATATAACAGACATGCTTCAAAGAAGAAACAATTCATGTTAAAATAGCTGAGTAACAAAATTCCTCTTAGAAAGGCAATTTTGACTTTTTGAGGATGTTTTTAATAGTCTTCCAGTTTATTGCTGGGGGGAAAACCAACTATATTGCATTAAACCCTACTCTTTCATTTCCCCCTTTCCCTCAAACAATGATAGTAAGGATGCCTAAGGATATCTTAAACAAATAGGTGAGCATAAATGGACTTCTGTCTCTTTTGACATGCTGAAGATAACATAGTGTTCTCAGCCATTCGGAATGAAAAGAATGCACCAAATATTTTATGCCCCTATTGACCCCTCATTGTAGAGTAATATAACCTTTTTATGGTTATCCTTATCATTGTTAAATACCCAATATACCAGATGGCAGACTAAAAACTACAATCCATGGTTGTTTCATCTATATATAATTATTGTGTCTGTATGTTTTTAAACAAGATCAACAGAAGAAACTAGACATCTCTAGAATTCATTTTCTATTCAAATAAGATAATTCGAGCAATCAGATATGTACTTAACTGAAACATTTCCTCAAAAAAGACATTGAATTTTTATATTAGAAGATTTTAAGAATACCATAACTGGGGGCAGCTGGGTGACGCAGTAGATAAAGCACCAGCACTGGATTCAAGAGGACCTGAGTTCAAATCTGGCCCTTACTAGCTGTGTGACCCTGGGCAAGTCACTTAACCCTCATTGCTCTGCAAAAAAAAAAAAGAAGAAAAAAAAGAAAAAAAAAACAAATAAAGAATACTGTAACCAATTATCTTAATGCTGTGGATTAAGTCCAGTCCTATCAGATTACGTGTAAAGTCTCTTCATGTCCTATAAACCTCTACTTTGAAATTTAATTTATAAGCAGAGAGAACACATAGTATGAAAACAATATGCTTTAAATTGTTATATAAGCAAGACATTTGTATAAACGATTTGTACATTTTCAGAATACATTTTCTGTGTTGTACTGCATATTTGTTGTCACATATTTAGTCATAAATAGCATGTTGTCTTTAATTACTATTGTGATTAACCTACTACCCATGAATTAATGTGATTTTTAGAATATCAACAGTTATATGGCACCCTTGACCCTATTTTTTTAACTAATATAGCAAAAAAAAAAGGAAAATAAAAATCTGACATTTTTATTTAAAGAAAAATAAAAACCCAATATATTATCACTTAAAGAAAAATTAAAATCTATTATGATTGAGTTAATGATAGCTTTATGCAGTGAGGATATGTACATAAATGCCTTGATTAAGTTCATATAATTAAATCATATTCAAGTATTACTGAATCCTTTATAGGTGAGGCTCCTTCATACAGATATCCCTTTGATAATTCAGTAAGTAAATAATTTCCCTTGGATGTGGCTCAAGATAGACTTGACATAACCTATTCTGTTCTGTATATTACAGGATTACACTGAGATCCCAGGGTAATTTTTCTGGGAATATTTTGCTCCCAAAATGATTCAAAAGTTCCTGATGTGGAAAGTCTGTGTCTCAATAAATCAATTTTCATCTATATGATAAGACTACCTTAAATATATTGGTTTTAAAATATAAATTATTTGCCACATGGACAGGAATAAAGATTTTATATGTACTAATACATGAAGTAGTAGTTCAGACTTTAAATATCTCTCTTATTAATCCCAAATATGCATTCCAGGATTTTTCACCAGAAAATGGATTCATTTTTCCTAGTTCCATCTCTTCATGTGACGTAATTTACTCAATTCTACCTCTCCCTTCCCTCTCCTCCCAGTGCAATCCTCTTTCTCACCCCTTAATTTTTTATGTCATCACACCAAAGTCAATTTATACCCATACCTCTATAATTCTTTTTAACTACCCAAGTAGTGATATTGTTCTTAAGAGTTAAAAGTATCATTTTCCCATGCAGGGATATAAACAGTTTAACCTCACTGAATAACTTATGTTTTCTCTTTCCTGTTTACCTTTTTATGCTTCTCTTGAACCTTGTATTTGAACCTTGTATTTGAAATTTAAATTTTCTGTTCAGCTCTGGTCTTTTCATCAGAAATGTTTCAAAGTCCTCTATTTCACTGAATGCCATTATACCCTAAAATTATGCTCAGTTTTGTTGAGTAGGTGATTCTTGCTTGTAATCCAAGCTCCTCTACTTTCTGGAATATCATGTTCCAAGGCCTCCAATTCTTTAACATAGAAGCTGCTAGATCCTGTATAATGTGATTATATGTGTGTATGTTGATGTGGTTCCTTGATATTTGAATTGTTTCTTGCTTTGAATAGTTGCTTGAAGTAATTTTCCTTGACTTGAGAGTTCTGGAATTTGACTATAATATTCCTGGCAGTTTTCAATTTGGGAACTCTTTCAGGAAGTGATTGGTAGATTCTTTCAATTATTATTTTACCTTCTGATTCTAGGATATCAGGGCATTTCTGCACTGGGGACTGGAGGCCTCACAGCTGATGCACTGTGTTGTTGGCCTGTTGTGCCAGAGCCACAGGGCCTCAGTTGCTAGTCTGTGTTGGGGTCAGGGGGACTCCCACTGGCTTGCCCATCCATGACTTGTACTGGGCTACAATCTCCCTTTACCCAAAGGAGAAAGATGTTTCCTGCAGTCCTTCTAAGCTATCTTGATCTGGAAAATTGTTTACCCTGTCTTTTTGTGGGTTGTATCACTCCAGAATTCATTTTGAAAGTTGTTTGCAGAAGATTTGGGAAGAATTCAGGCAAGTTCCTGCCTCCCCTAGTTTCATCTCAAATCTCTGTTTGGAAGAAGCACGGGTTTGTGCAAGCTATTTTTAAAACACATGAGTCTGCATTTACCTATGTTGAATTTAAGGAATTTATGAACAAATTATCTTACCTGAGCTTTTACAACTGGGCTTCATCACCTTCAAATAAATAGTAAGGTTAGAAGGATGACGAAACCATATAAAGATGCACTGAAGCAGACTGCTGAAAGAGAATGGAGATCAAAATTTGTCCCAGTTCTTGTCTTTCACCAGTCTATGTTCAAAATCAGGAGGCCATGTTGCTGGATAACATGGTAAGACTGAATCCATCCACACTTTTTAAGACAGGATCAAACATAGCTTGAATGATACTCTATCTGTACCTATTTTCAAATATTTTAAACACATAAGATAATATTTTAAAGAACTATGGGGCTAGATTTAGGTTAGTTCTAGTCACTATCATGAGGCCCCAGTACAAGAATCATATAAAATGCAGAGTATAATCTCAGTTACTAGAGTTTGATGGGTGATGGATGTGTTGGAAAGGAGATATTTGGAACCCAAAGGTTAGCCAGATATGCTGGTATGAGGCAGTGAGTTTGCAAGAAGTCAGTATTAGGAGGGAGTTTAGACAATATGTTGAGATATCAAAAGAATGAAATGAGCTGACAATATTTGGAGACCTAGATGGCTGTCATCAGGGAGATTCGATAGTAGAAAGATATGTTAGGTGTTTTTTTCTTGTTTTCCCAGAAAATAAGCATCACACATCTTTACAAGATAGTCCAGGTACAGTCAGTCAGAAAATAGTTCCAGCTGATAATCATCATGGAGTTCTAGTAGCATAGGTCTATGCTTTCAAGAATTAATTTAGTTCCTTGGTAAACCAGAAAGAGAAAGGCTTTGCCCCAGTCTTTAAAGAATTAGATTATGTATTAGGGTTATGATAAGACAGTAGCTTGGGGATCCATGTCCCATTGTTGGGTAACCCTTCCCAATGATGGGGAACTGATTGCTATCATTTAAGGTCAGATATATAACTCTGAGGCTAAATTTATAGGAACTGGCATCACTACTCAAATCCCCTCTGGTTCCCACTCTGTGTGCTAATTCTCAAACAGTTTATGAAGCAACATGGAGGACACTAAAGGACATATATACATAACCCCACAACCTGAAAAGAAGCAGATGTGGAGAAAGGAATACATACCTCAGTGCAAAGTTCCTGAACCTTACCCTACACTACTGTATAGCAAAAGGTTATTTCTTACACAGTGTTGAGTTCCTGGAGTGCTCAAAAACTCAGCCTTCTACAGAAATAAGTTCTTGAATAACTCCAGACATTTGGGAAGAAAGGGATACCAGAATCTAGACTTCTAGGGAGGAAAAAAAAAGGGTATTTATTGGTATTACAAGCCTCTTCATTAGAAGATTTGTATATGGTCCCAGGACTGAAAGAATAGCAAGAGATTGAGCCAGGATATATGAGAGCAAACAAATTTGACTTTGTTGTCTGCTATTACTGTTCTGAGACAGTCCAGGCACGAGAGTAGAGTGCCCTTACTTGTACTGAATCTTCCTGTTATTAAGTTGTCCTGCATGAGTGCTGGAGTGAACTAAATGCTAACAACCCTAAATTCATTCCATTCTAGGAAAAATCTAAGCCCTTATGAACTTAGCCCATGAGTCTGGATGTCTATAAGTATGCCTGGGGTAAAAGTGGGAGCCACCCAAATGTCATGGTGTTGCCTCTTTAGCAACCCCAAATTCATGTCACTTCTGAGGGAATTCCAAACCACAGGATAGCACCATGAACCACAGTGAGTATAGAATGGCCCTGGGGTAAATAAATTGAGACTTAATAGAAAAGAAAAAGTTACATTTGTTGTATATAGGCTATTAAAAATATTTTTTCCTCTCTTCATTTTCTATGGAGGTGATATAAAGGCTGTTCTACACCTAGAATCACAGGACCACAAAATTTAGAGTTGGAAAGGAAGTCAGTAATCTTCAGATCCAATTCATATCCAAAAAAGAGTCCCCACCCATCTGAAGAGTGTTCATTCAGCCTCTGCTCAAAGGCCTCCGATGAGGAAGAGCTCATTACTTCCTCAGGAGCTAGAAACCATATATAACTATATCTGAATTTATATTATGATATTGTCCAAAGGAATAGGGGCAAAAGAAGCCTAAGACATTCAGGGGTCGGGGTACCCATAAGACTTAACTCAGTATATCTATCCCAGAAATTGGAGAGGTCGTCCAGGGTTATGGCTGCAATAAACAAGGCACAAAATCTCATTTGCTAAATAAAACTAGGACAGGGGGCCTCCATGTCCTGTGAGTCCTTATTTTTCTCACCTGCCTAGAAGTAAGTTTATCCCAGGGCATTTGTCGGGCTAAGGCTATATTTGAGGGTTAAATGGCCCCGCCTGGAAGAATTATTAAAGAACTAAACAAGTGATTACATACAGATAGACTAGTTTGGCATCATCATGTTAATTATGTGCAAAAATGTTCTTTCCAGGGAACCTAACAACGACAGAACCATCAGGAACATAGCCTCTAGACCTGTCTGGTGTTAATTTTTAAAATACAAACCCTAAAGTCCCACCAAAGCCCCAAAGTTAAGAAGCAGTAATTCTATGACCATGGCAACTACTTGAGAGGAGTCATCTGGTATTTCTTTACCCATTAGTGTAACACAGTGACAGCCTCACAAATAAAACCCTTTTTTTAATTAAAATATTATGTTAGCCCAAGACAGAGGAGTATTGTGTATGTCGGATTTCTGTGGTACAATGTTTTATTCCCTTTGAATTCCTAGCTGTTAGTGACACAGGCACTGATACTGCTCTGATGGGCTCATCAAAGTCAAGCTGGGATTAGAAAAATTATTCCCACTCTTTCAGAGCCACTAAGCCTGAAAGGCTTAGTGAGCTATCCAAGAATCATGCGGAACTTGTGGCAAGGCAGCTGTGCCCATCAGAAGAAAAGAGCTGGACAGCATGGACCTATTTGTCTATGATCTGCAAGAACCAACAGATGTCCCCCATATATATCTAATTATCATTTCTATGAACCTGACCACCTTATCTCATGGAAGACATTCCAAGAATTTGTATTAATTTGGAAAGTCAATTTAGAATTAATATTTGGCAAGACCATATAGTTCAAAGAATACCTCATTACCGTATTAGTCAAGAATACCACCATTGCAGTTTGGGTGATCTATCCCTTTTTACCCTATGGTGAGTTGAATATTATCTGATCCAAGTTAAAAAAAAAATAAAAAGACAGAAAAAAACAACAACCTACAGACACTGGTTCAGGACAATGTTGTCTTTCTACTCTGAGATAAAGAGAATCCAATTGTGGGATTGCCACAGTCTTCATGTACTGAGAGAATTAGTGGTCATCAGGCTGTTTATTTTTAATAATATTCAGCACATCAGGAAAGAAATTAGAAATAGGCAAGCAGATAAGTAACTCAATAACAGATCTGTAATTATTCTAAGAAAATGACACAAATATTGCTACCTTTTGACCCAAAGATACTATTAAGCATATACCCCCCTAAGGAGCTCAAAAAATTGAAATAAAGTTTGAATATACACCAAAGTATTTGCAACAGTACTTTTTGTAGTAGGAAAGAATTGGAACAAGGTAGATTGTGGACTGGCTGAACAAACTGTTGTTTGTCCTGCATTCTTGAACAGGCCCAATGACATCATAAGTGTGATATCTTCCCACAAGTGTGGATTGAATGAGGCAGGGCTGCACATCAGCTCCGCACTCTCCTCCAGAGTCTACTTCCTTGATGTCTCTTGAAAAAAAATTCTTCATCTCACAACAGCAAGCAGTCTGTCCCCCCATGCCTAAAATATTCTCCCATCTCATCTCCAACTCTATACTTGCCTGGCTTCTTTCAAGGTCCACCTAAAATCCCACCTTCTACAAGAAGTCTTTCCCATGCTCCTTTAGTATTAATGTCTTCTCTCTATTGATTATCTCCAATTAGTTTTTTATTTCAGAAAATTGAAGGTTTTGCACAAACAAAAACAATGCATTTATCATTAAAAGGGAAATAGCTAACTGTGGAAAAAATCTTTCCAACACATTTCTTTGATAAAGGTCTAGTATCCAAGATGTGTAGGAAACTTCTACAAATATATAAGAACAAGAGTCATTCCCCAATAGAGAGATAACAGGCAGTTACCAAGGAAACAAATCTAAACTATCCAGAACCATAAGAAAAATGCCCTAAATCACTAATAATAAGAGAAATGCAAATTAAAACAACTGAGGTTCTGCCTCATATTCATCTGTTTAGAAAAGGTGACATAAAAAGGACAATGACAATTTCTTGAGTGGCTGAAGAAACATTTATGTACTGTTCCTGGAGGTATGAATTGGTCTAAGCATTCTGGAAAGCAATTTGATATCATACCCCAAAAGTTAGTAAACTATGCACATCCTTTGATCCATCAATACTAATACCAAGTATATACCCCAAAGAAATCAAAGATAGAAAAAAAGCAACATGTTTGCAAATATTTATAGCAACATTTTTTTGTTGTATCAAAGAACGAGAAATAGATTAGATGTCATCATCCAGGGAATGATTGAACAATATATACGAGAATTAAATGAGATATTGTTGTTCCATATGATTAAAGGAAGAGATTCAGAAAAAAACCCAGAAGGACTTTTATGAACCGATACAGAATGAAATGAACAAAACCACAGGAAAAAAATCTACAAAGATCACATTATTTTAAAAGAAAACTTTGAAAGAGAATACTAATCAATATCATTGACTCCTGACATGACTCCTGAAGACTCATGATGAAACATATTTCCAGAGATTTTCTAGTAAATGTTTAACAACCAGCTCCAAAAAAGTATACAACATACTTTTAAATTGAATCCGCAATATTAACATTTTTCCCATCACCTTCTTAACTCTAGACAAGAAACAATAAATAAGCCCTGATTTGTATCATTTTCAAATTGGTGTCTTTTTTTGTGGGGCAATGAGGGTTAAGTGACTTACTCAGGGTCATATAGGAAGTAAGTATCAAGTGTCTGAGGCCAGATTTGAACTCAGGTTCTCCTGAATCCAGGGCTGGTCCTTTATCCACTGCACTACCTACCTACCCCCTCATTTTCCAATTTGTGAGGTGTAATTGCTCACATTGAAAAGTTAACAGTTGGTTCTTAAGCCAGTATTAGCTGGCCCCAGAATACCCCTATGTATCTCCCACCTTTGAGAGTGGAGGTGAGAGACTGTAGGTATAGGATAAGACAGTCAATATAATATAAATATGTTTTTATTTATTATAGTTATTTGTTACAAATTAGAGCTTTGAGAGTGGAAGACTGAGAGAAGGTCAGTGGAAAGTGTGGGTGAAAACAATTATTATACAAAAAAAAGAAAAGAAAGAAAATTTTCAATGAAATATTTAAAAATACATAGAAGTCAAGGGCAGCTAGGTGGTATAGTGAATAAAGCACCAGTCCTGGATTCGGGAGGACCTAAGTTCAAATCTGGCCTCAGACACTTGACACTTACTAGCTGTGTACCCCTAGGCAAGTCACTTAACCCTCATTGCCCTGCAAAAAAAAATTATACACACACACACACACACACACACACAAACATACAAATATGCACATAGAAGAGAGCATCAGGAAGTTCAGAATAGACACAAACAGGAAAATATTAATATTACCACAGTATATCTAATACACCTGTAAAAAAGAATGTCTATATAATGATTCATACTTTCATATGTAATCCTTTTTCTTGTCTAAGTATATGTAATTATTCTTTTTAATGATTTTATAGTCCATAATTTTTAAATACACTGAAACTGAAGGTGATATAAAGATAAATAATATTTTTTAATCTATTATAGAAGTCCAAGAATGATGCAGTCCACGGGGACATGGAGAGTCAGACATGAATGAACAACTAAGCAACAATAACAAAATATTACTAATCATTAATCTGATTCTATTCACCAAAAAAACTCAAGCCCCCAAAAGACACAGATGTCTATGCTCTCTAACTTACTGATGAGAAATGCTCAGAAATTGCAAAGTTCTATATATTCTAATATATTTTAGTAAATGTTTAATACCTAAACTGTTGTCCTAGTTAGCTTTCCCCACACTGGGGACAGGTGACCACACACATTTAGTTTTACCCGTCACAGTTTTGGTGAGCCAGCCAGGAGTGCTGAACCCCTCAATCTTCTGATATTCACATTGGGTAAGAAATTTTCTCCTATTTCCATATGTCTTTCCCTATTAGTTTTCAAATGGCTTTCTTCAACCTCCTATCTACTTTAGTCTGGTTATTCAGATGGAGATTGAGATCATATTTACATTTGATCCGTTTGAATTTGAATATTCTATTCCTATTTTTATTTTTACCTTTTTTTTTTTTGTTTTGTGGTAAGGAAAGTTTTGAATATTGAGAAGAGGATTAGAAATAGCATACCCCGGGAAATTTCCCAGAACTCCCCATTAGGACAGCTAAATATGGATTCAGATGAAGGAAAACTTACAGTGAAATCAAACATAACCAAGGGAAATATTATCATACTATGTTTTATATGGCATAGTATATTAGAGGAAGAATGGCCTGAACATGGGTCATTTAATCCTCAAACATTGAGGAATTTGCAAGGAATCCTATGCCACTGGCCACCTAAACATGTACTTTATTGGAAAGTCTGTAGTAAAGCAAGCAGAAAACTGATCCACGCCTGGGTTTGAAACTGAGCCTTTTTCTCAGACTAGAATGCCAAATAGCCCAACTTCTATTTCCTCTACAGAAAATTTGCCATTAGAGGAGACAGAAAAGCCCCAAATTCTTCCCCTTCAAGAGATCTTTACCCATGACTAAAAGGGTACTGTAGTAAAGCTCAGATAATACACACCTTTTGGGCCCAAAGATTTTAGTTCATGGAAACGAGATATTCCTAAATTTGATGAGGATCCCACAACAGTTATCAGCCAGTTTAGAGCAATTTTCAGAGGATATCAGCCCACTTGGGGTGATGTTACTAATCTCCTGGAAACAATATTATCCCCAAGAGAAGGAGATGATATATTAGCTGCAGCAAACTCCTTAGAAACATCAGGAAAAGTTACTATTCGATGGCCTTTAGAAGACCCTAACTGGGACTCCAATATCTCTGAGCATTTTGATGAGTTGCAGGAAGCAAGGGAAACATTATTGAAGGCAATGGGATCCTGTGCTAGCAAGACTGATAATTGGCAAAAATTTATAGATACAGTTCAGGAACCTAATGAAATACCTAATAGATTCTATGATGGACTGTGTAAGAGTACCAAACAATATACTAGATTGGACCCATTAGATTCTAGAGATGCCCACTTTATCTCTAACCATTTTGTGCATCAATCCTTGCCAGAAATAAGGAAATATTTTGAAAGGCAGTATCTAGGTTGGAATGGCCAGAGTACTGACAGAATTAAAGAAATAGCTACATATATTTATGAAGGAAATGAGAGGGAAGAAAGGGACAGGCAGAGCATTTTAACTCCATTACAGAAAACCACAAGACAACAAGGTCAGGCAGTTGAGAATTGCTATCAACCTCTGAATCGCTATCAACCCCCTAGATTTTGCTATTACTACAATAGACAGAGACACACAATGCAGTACTGTAGAATTAGGCAAAGGGAACTTAGATGATGACTGGTGAATTTAGAAACCCATTCAGGGGCCCCTGGTAATAATATTCTCACAGATGTCTACTGGATTTCCAGTTTGAGATGTCTGAAAGACAGATGGAGATGGGAGACTGAAGGTCAGCGGAGAATTATGTGTGGCTGAAGTGAGGTGGAAGAATAACTCATGGGAAGTGAGTAGGTGAGGAACTGAGTAGTTAGGGAATTTGAGGGAGAATCAATATGTATGTTGAAGTCCCCTAGTAAGAAGGCAAAAGTTGGGAAGGTGAGAAAAATGGTAAGTCAGTTATTGAACTCATTGAGGAAGGAAAAGGAGTAATGAGGGGGCGGAGATGTGGTGGAAGATGGGGGAGCCTACAGACAAAAGCTAGCAAGATTTTGATTGGATGGTAGATATGAATAGCATGAATCTCAATGAAAAAGAGGTTACTGAGTAATGAAGGAAGAGAGAGAACCTGGAAGTGACATTGGGGAACAAGGAATATTCCAACTCTCCTGCTTTGATCAGATGGTACAGCCAAGTACTGGAAAGGATAGTCAGGCAGGTTGTGCCATAATGAAGAAGTCAGATTTCAGTAAGAACTAGTAAATGGTAGGAGTGGGAGAGAAATAGATTTAAGATGAAGGGAAAGGTAGGGGGCACCTAGGTGGTGCAGTAGATAAAGCACCACCACTGGATTCAGGAGGATCTGAGTTCAAATCCAGCCTCAGACACTTGACACTTACTAGCTGTGTGACCCTGGGCAGGTCACTTAACCCTCAATGCCTCAGAAAAAAAGGGGGCACAGTAGAAGGGTTGGGTGGAATTAAATCAAAACTTTGGGGTGGGAAGGTTCTTGAGGGTGGGATTGAGGAAGCAGATGGGAGGGGATGTGGTATGATGTTTGATTTATGATATACAGGAGTTCAGTCACCTGAACATGAAGGGTATAACCAGAAGGGAGAATATTAATCAATGAGTAGAGGACACCATTCCTCTGCACTCAAAGGACAGGTAGAACAGGAGATGGGAGGCCAGAAGTTGAAGAGAGGGTTGTTGCTCTTTTTTGCAATGGAGGTTCTCCAAAGTCCAATGCCCAATAGGGGCACAGTACTTGGAGAATGGGCAGTGTGCTCTGCCTGCAGTAGTATAGAGAGAGATCTCAAGAAATTTATGATCATGTATATTAGAGGGGATCTGCCCACTAGTTCATGAAATGTGCAGATATCCTTTGTGGTGATGAAAAGCTTCCATAGGCTGCTGAGTATATATACAAAAAGTATAAGCACGTGAAAGTTCATTAGCTCTCTCCTTGATAGCTTTTGAGTGAAAAGAAATAAATGTTATGAACCTATTTGGCTGGCTCTATGCTACTGCCAACTGTATTATCTTTCTACCCAAACCATATGGTCATGAATCTATGGCCGCTTCTGTTTCTTCCATCACCATTTGGTCTTTTTTTTTTTTTCCTTGATCTTAACTGTCAGAGATAGGACAGATCAGGTTATGATACTGGGATCTTCAAAAGGTTGAAAGTATTATGCTAGAAGACCAGTGATCAGAGTCCATAGCAGAACCTGCAGGTAAAAGGAGTAGCTAAATCCAGTGAAGAGCAAGTAGGAAGCAATAAGCTCGACCCAGCCCAGATGTGGATCAATGTAGCATCTCAGTAAAGCTGACAGGAACATGAGTTGAGAGAGTGCAGCTACAGGCTTACAGCTTCTAGTCACACTCCACTTCTATACAATATAAAAATGCTCTCAGAACAGAGAAATTTCATAAGATGCATCATATAGTTCCATTCCCCAGTAGCTGCTTGTCCTGAAAGCAGGAAAAGGAAATAGAGGAAGCAAAACATTTCCCAAATGATGTTCAACTTATAACATCCAGTAGGAACAATTACTAGATGAAGTACCAGGAACTTCAGATCTCACATGGGACTCCTCCTTTTGGTGGAAAGATACGGTCTTGGGACCCATTGCCAACGGAAACTATGGCTGGTGGACTCTTGTTTAAAGGCCTTTCAACAGCAACTTGAAAGGACACTGGCCAAGATTGTAGAGTAAGAGGAAGCAGTATAACCATGCTCTCCCTCACAACTATTCCAAGAAAAATTAAAGAACGCCAGACCAAGCAGTGATTGGGAAATCTAAGGAAGAAACACAGTGAATCATTTTTCATTAGTCGAAGGAGCAGGAATAGGAGCCAGCTAGCAGCTGTTTTTCTAACCCCAGAGCTAGGCTGCAGATCCAATGTAGACTTAGCTAAAAATCTGAATTTGAGCGCTGGCATGACTTGAAACTGTGTTCCAGGGCAAAGAGGAATCACACATCAAGCAGATCCAGCTCACTGACCTGAGGCTGAACAAAGAGCAGGAACTAAAGAACTAAAGGAAGCAGCAATTGTAAATCACTGTCAGCCCCCAACACCTGAGATTGAGTAATCTGGACACAGAGTTCAGATCAAGTGACAGTCTGTAGTTCTGTTAATGTAAATGTATAGGACCTTCCAGGTAGCTGACAGGGTTGGAGAACAATAACAGTCCTGAAACACCAATCAGGGGCAAGCATATAGTTGTGTTTCCCAGATCCAAAGAGGGATCAGAAATTTACAAAACTAAAATGAGAAAGGGAGCAATCAGACCACTTAGTTCTGAGCTACCTTGGAAATCCTTTAAGAACAAAGCACTCAATACAGAGCAAAGACGTTAGGATGCCTGAATCTATGGTATAGAATAGTTGAATCAGCTTTTTGTGTTTTGCAAAAGACAAAATAATAAACTGAAAATGCAACTTAAAAAACCCCTAAAATAATAAACAAACTCCAAATAATCATGCACACACACACACACACACACACACACACACACACACACACACACACAAAACAAACAAACAAAAAACCTTCCAGTTAGAATAGTCTGTAACCTTAAAGAGTTGGCTTGGATTGTTGGTGGAGTCCTGAACCATTCCAACCATTCTGGAGAGCAATTAGGAACTATGCCCAAAGGGCTATAAAACTGTGCATACCCTTTGATCTAGCAATAGCACTGCTAGGTTTATATCCCAAAGACATCCCACAAAAGAGAAAAAGACCTATTTGTACAAATATATTCATAGCAGCTCTTTTTGTAGTAGCTAAGATTTGGAAATCAAAGGAATGCCCATCGATTGGGGAATGGCTAAACATGCTGTGGTATATGATGGTGATGGAATATTATTGTGCTATGAGAAATGACAAGCAGGATGATTTCAGAAAGGCCTGGAAAGACTTTTATGAACTGATGTATAGTGAAGTGAGCACAACCAGGAGAATGTTGTGCACAGTGACAGCAATATTGTTTGATGAAGAACTGAGAATGACTTATTCTCAGCAATACAATGATCCACAAGACAATCCCAAAAGATTAATGATGAGGCATATTATCTGCCTCCAGGGAAAGAACTGATATTGACTGAACACAGACTGAAGCATGCTATTTTTCACTTTTTCTTTCATTTTTTTCTTTTATTCAAGTTTTCTTATACAAAGTGAGCAATATGATAATGTTTTACACAATTGTACATGTATAACCTATATCTGATTCATTAACATCTTCAGAAAAGAAGGAGGGGAGGCAGGGAAGGAGGGATAAAATTTGGAACTCAAAACATTAAATGTTTATTAGTAAAAAAAAAAAAATAGAGTTAGCTTGGGCAAGGAGAGGTTCAATGATTTGCCTATGCTAGTTTGTGTAAGCCAGAACAGAAGCTCAGGTCTTTCAGACTCTCAATATTGGTGCTCTATCGCTATTGGGTCTGTTATCCAACATTTATTTAGCAAAAGTATGTTGCAGTGGAAAGAAATTGAAATCAGAAGAAACTTGGATTTAAATCTAGCTTCTGACACCTCTCTGAGAATTAACTCTAAATTATCGGACAATAATAATACCTATCTTGGCAAGTTGGAATCCCAGAACCTGAATTTGAATCCCTACTTTCCCACTGACTGCCTTTGGAACCTTAGGAAAGTCATTTTTAACCTTTTTGGACCTGTTTTCTCTTCTATAAAAAAGAGGTAGTTGGAATTTGTCCTGTAGTAAACAGAGATGGGCCTGGAATCAGGAAGACCTGAGTTCAAATCCAGCCTCAGATTACTTACTAGTTGTGTGACCACAGGCAAGTCACCTGACCCGATTGCTTTAGTTTCATCTATAAAATGGGGATAACAATAATGTCTACCTCCCAGGATTATCGTGAAGAGCAAATGAGATAATAATTGTAGAGTGCTTAGGAGTGTCTGGCACATAATAGTTGCTATATAAATATTAGCAATTATTATCATCATTATCAGCCTCTAGCGCTATGATCATAAAGCATGTAAAAGGTTTTGCAAACCTTTAACCGTTACATAATGTCATCTAGTATCACTCTCCTGGATGATCTTCCGAAGGAGCAGATCAAGATATTGCTGGGGCCAAATCCTAGAAATACAGGTAAACTGAGGTACTCCATTTCCGCAAACCTTTAACTGTTACCTAATGTCATCTAGTATCACTCTCCTGGATGATCTTCCGAAGGAGCAGATCAAGATATTGCTGGGGCCAAATCCTAGAAATACAGGTAAACTGAGGTACTCCATTTCCGTACTCATGTGGCACCTTTCAGACCAGGTTTTCAGAGCAGTTGAAGCAAGAAATGGGAAGGAAAAGTCAGCGCCCGGGGGTGGCGAGGGCGGGACCAAGTGTGAGCTCTTGGGGGCCACAATTTCCCCTCCCCGAGGCACTGTGACACGCGGCTAAAGTTGAGAACGCCGAGTAGGAGGATGAGAGCGTTCGAGCCGATCGGCACTCCCCAGCCTCCCACGTCATTTTCAGGAGCTAAGTGAGCGGAGGCCGGCTCGCTGCCGCTACCTCGGCGGCCGCCTCCGCCGCGCTTCGTCCCTCATCCCGGCGGGGAGAGCTAGGAAGCACAGCGCGTGCCGGTTGCGAGGTAACGAACCCAGCGCGCTCCTCTGGGCCGGGAGAGGGGGGAGGTTGACCTAAAGGAGAGACCCCCCAACTATAGGGACGGTAGTAGGCGGGGCCGGCGCTGTTCTCGCTTTCGATTCTGCTCTATGTGCGCGCGCACATAGAGACCCATACGCGCTATGCACGTACGTACGCACGTACAACATATACACATGCGGAAGCGGGACGCC
Source organism: Dromiciops gliroides (assembly GCF_019393635.1). Lineage (NCBI taxonomy): Eukaryota > Metazoa > Chordata > Mammalia > Microbiotheria > Microbiotheriidae > Dromiciops > Dromiciops gliroides. The sequence goes on along the minus strand of NC_057861.1, from coordinate 169,242,725 downwards.
CGTTCCGGGGGATGCAGACTGTTGCGGAGGTGGCCGTGGCAGAAGGTGAAGCCGGCGGAGTTGCGGGGCCTGCGACGGATCCTCCTGGGCTACAGCCACCCTCCCAGGTGACCGCATCTGCCCCCGAGGCGGGCACGGCCTCTGCATCCTGCTCCACCTAAAGGGAGACACCCCTCCCACTCCCCCACCCCCACACACCTACCTGTCCTCCCCATAAGCCATTGGACTGTTACCCTTGCAGCCCAGTCCCGTGCTCCCACCCGGGCTCACGCCTGCTGGGGGGACCCGGACGGTCGCACCTCCCGCTACTTGTTTTCTTGGCTCTTCAAGGCTGGTGCAGGTTTTATGTTCTCACCTCCTCTACTGTCTACTCACTGAAGCCAATATTTAATCGCCACTTCCTGGTTCTAGGGCGAAAAGTACCTGTGAGCGCTTCAGTGTTGAGGACAAGCAAGTGTGGAAGATTGATGTTTAGTCCTACAGAGGGATTGAATTTTATGCCATGAAATTTATGTGTAAAAGTCTTGTTAAACTATCTGGTTATTGACTGCACATGAAACTCTTTTAAAAGCCTAAGTGAGCATTCTGTCTACCCATGTAGACATGTGTACGTATGTGTGTGTATAATATATACACACTATTGAGAGCCTTGAATATATGTGTGCATATGCTCTCACGTGTATATATGGGTATATGTGTATATATTTAGTTATTTTTAACGTATATAAGTCAAATCAGCAAGTCGGCGGTCGTTTGTTAAGCACCTGCTGTATGCTAAGTACTGTGCTAAGCGTTGAAAAGTTGAATGTCTTCTCAAAATAACTGGATTTCTGTCACTCGTATTTCCCACTCTCCCACACTTCTCAACTCAAGATTTTTCTGACCAAAGTGGTAGAATGTTTATTACTTGACTCATATAGGGGAGAGGGGAAACACTTTAAAAATCAGTTCTTTGGATTGGCTCTCCATACGCATTCAAAGAAACCCATAAAAGTTTAGACAACTGATATTTTCTGCTGTAAACGAGACATTTTTCAGACACAGCCCTCAGAATTAGTAACAAAAGGGATATATGTATATATACACATACATATATGTACATATATACATACACACATACATATACACATACATATATGCCAGGACTTCCCTATACTCATGAAATCACAAGTCCATACCAGGAAAAAAAAAATTCCTAAAAATAAGATTGGTGCTGAATTCTAATTGTACTTTGAAACAGTAGACAATAATAAAGTCATAATGATGTTAGTTTTGCATTAGTTAACTTGAGCAGTGGTTGTAAAGTAATGAGACCATTTCTACCACATGCCTCTTTTTCCCCTTTCCCCATACTCAGTCACATCTTACATTATATCATGACCTACATAACTGGAACCCAGCTTATTTGTGTGGAATGCTCATTTGTGACACACTACTATTTCATTGGTGGGAGGACTTTTTTCTTTTGAACTAAGGATAGAAAAAAAATGGGGCCAGATTAAGTACTGTGACCTTTCAAAGGTTGGTTTTCATTGTAGATACTATTAGTCTATCAAAAGGTGCAGTGTAATGTAGTAGACATAATATACTTGATTTTGAGGCAAAGGACCTGGGTTCAAATATCACTTCTGCTACTTTTACTCTCAATATTATTTTGACCAATTCTTTTCACCTCAAGTTCAGTTTCAATTCAATTTAGAAATCATTTAATAAATGTCTTCTATGTGATATCTATAAAATGAGGGGTTGGACTAAGTAAGTGCTCTCTAAGGTCTATTCCAGCTCTAAATTCTATGGACTTATGTTCTAGGAACCCTTCAACTAAAGAAATATCAGAAGGGTACTCTGCCTTTGGGAAATTTAAGTTCCTAAATTTCTTGGTTGACTTTAATAGTAAGCCTTAGGGCAGTGGATTCCCAGTCCTGGTTTTACAACATCTTATAGCACTACATCAAGGATCTATGTTTTCTTGGGTGTGGGAGCTCCCATATGATTACACTACTGAGTGGTTATAAGAATTGCCAGTTATGAGCATTGTGAAATTATAAAAGCAAATTTAATTTTGATCATTTTAATTTTTCAAATGAATATTATGTGAGTTAGGAATTTTCCTAAGCCATTTTAGAAATTAGTAGGGGTATGAAATAAAAGTGATAGGATTTCACAACTTCCCCAAAGTGAAACCATTGATCTAACCTTAACCTTAGGACTTCAGCCTCCCAGTCGACTTAACTAAACATTAGTCATACCAGTAAATGTTAGTGGGCATAGTTCCATGGTTTAATATTATTATAGAATATGACTTTATTTAAATAATTTTTGTTACTAAATAAGAACTGTATTAAGAGTCTTCTTAAGTTAACCAAAGTATTATTTATATTCAGGAATTTTGTTTCTTAAACTGTATACATTTGAGCTTTTAAAAACTTTTTTTTTTGTTAAATTTGTGCATTTTGCCCATTTAAGACCACCAAATATATACAAACTTGTCATTTCAAATTGTTCTTTGATTTCATGCATGTAATGTTAACAATGGTATAAATCTTAAGCTTCCTACAAGTTTGTGCTTGGAGTGTATATTATGTTATTATTAAATTTTATTGCATTTAGAGAGTGGCTTTTTGAACAAAGTTTTTCTATTACTGCTAGCTGAAAAGAGACCAAAAAAAAAAACCCCACCAAAAACTTTATCTCATCACCATACATCAATTAGGCGCCTTCCACCAGCTGCTTGCATTCACCTAAAATTCCTATTCCACTTTGAATCACTTGCCTCTGGTTTCCTGGTTTCCTTGTTGCCTGATTTGGGATCACAGAAACATGATTTTAATCTGGCTTCTTTGACTTCTTTTGCCTCTCTGTTTACATTACATTCAACAAAATGAATGTGGTATTGTAGTGTTAACTACCCAAAAGATTCTTCTGGGAAGAAGAGACTCCTCTAACTAAAACAACAGGTACAGGTATCAATGTTTTACAGCAACACAGTAAAATAAATTTTACTATTATTTAAAAGAGAGAAGTTCTTCCAAAAGTTATACATTTCAAAGGACTGGTTAATCTAGAACCCTGAAATATTGGATTGCTGTGCTGCTATACCTCCTTTCTTTAGATTGAGGGAGCTTCAGGAATTACCTTTCCCCAATCCTGGACTTGCCATCATTTTAAGTATCTTCCCTAGAGGCTATTAGCATATCCCCATCCCATATCCTGGCTTGAGAAGCAAGCCAGGGTTAGAGCTGTGCCATCTGTCATCAGCCATCAAGAAGTGATTCTAAAAAGTCAGGCCTGAGGTAGTATTTCCATTCCATCATTCCAGTTCGTGTTCTCTTATTCTCCCTCTCCCTTTCCCTCTCCCTCTCCCTTTCCCTCTCCCTCCACCCCTTCTCTCTAGATTCAGAAATTTGATGTACACTACATCAAACTCACATATGGGGTTTTTTTGCCTAGATACATTGTGGCAGGCTGATCTGGAAGTTTTTCATCCACTAGAATGTTGACAGCAATAAGCAACACTACTACAGCAGCAAAATTCTTCCTTCTTCCACTTCATAAATATTCTAGATGATCTGAGGATTTTGTACACTTTAACAAAGCAGGAAGTAGCATTACCACATGATATTCTCTCACCTTCCCCTAAGAGCAGGTCAGGATGCACAGAACTAGAGGATACATATCTATATAATTTAAGAGTGTGAAAATAGAATTTGTTACATAACATAACATTTTCCTTTAGGGATAATACCATTCTATACTTATACATAAAAGTAAAACATAAAGTCTAAATATGTTGCATAGGTTATGTTGGCTCAGTAATTTAATGTTATTTTATGACTTGTATCTGAGCTATATATTGCAGAATATGATACTGATTTTTTAAAATCTCATGGTATCTACATTACTAAGTATGTGTTTTGAATACAAGATGAGGTTTTAACAGAATTCTTTTTTTGATTACTATAAACATTGGCATGTTTGATTTAATATATGGGAGACCCAGCCAATTTGAGAATCAGTCAACTAGCATTTATTACGTCTGTGATGTGTGTCAGGCACTGTGATAACCATTTGGGATTCAAAGGAAAATAAAAGAATTTATAAATCACTTTAGGTTTGCAAAGAGTTTTTCAAACATTTTACCCTCACAACATAGAGGTAAGATAGAAGCTATTATCACCCCCATTTTACAAATGAAGTTACTGAGGCAGAGGTTTAGTGACTCACCCAGGATCACACAGCTTGTAAGCATCCAATGTGCCACCTAGCTTTCTGTGCAGGAACAATCCTTGCCTTAAAAGAGCTCAAGTTGCACATATGTATGGGTAAAAAAGATAAGTTTAAAAAAAAAAAGATAAGTAAAATACAAGGTAACCTTGGAGAGGAAATTATTAGGGGCTTAGAAGACAAGGAACAGCCTCCTTCAGTGAATGACACTTGAGTTGACTCTTGAAGAAATTCAGACATTCCAAAATGTGGAGATGAAGAGGAATACATTCCAGGCACGGGAAATAGCCCGTACAAGGAGAGATTGAAGCATTGTGGGGAATAACAAGTAGACCAATTTGGCTGGACCAAAGGAGAATGTGTACAGACTTGAAAGTAGATGTGAAGGATTTTAAATACCAAATAGAGCAATTGATATTTGATCTTAGGAGTGTTAAGGAGCCATGAGAGGAGGGGACTGACCATCAAATCTGTACGTTAAGGAAACCACATGGGTAGCTATAACGAGAATGAATTGAAATGAGAAACTTGTTATGAGGCCAGATACAAGTCTGTTGTGATCAGTAGGCTGGCCAAACAGAAGTGAGGCCCTGCACTGCAGTGGCAGCTGTGTGAGTAAAAAGAAGGGGTTCTTTCTGAGAAATGTTATGGAAGGAAAAGATTTGGCAACTAATTTTTTATGTGGAGTGATTAATAGTGAGGAAATGAGGATGGCATTGAGGTGAGCCTGAGTGACTGGGAGGATGATGGTACTCTTCAGAGTAATAGGGAAGTTTGGAAGAGAGAAGATCTGGGGAGAAGGATACAGAGTCCTGTTTTGACTTGAGTTTGAGTTACCTACAGGACATCCAGTTCTAAATACAGCATCCGATAGGCAGTTCATTTTGTGGGACACAAATTTAAGAGAGATTCTAGGGCTGCACAAATAAATATGGTAATCATCTGCATAGGAATGATAATTTAACTGATAAGAATTAATGAAGACACCAAATAAAACTTCAGAGAGAAAAGAGGAACCAGAATGGAGCCTTGACCAACAATCAGTGTTGGCAGACATGATGATGTCAGTCGAAGGAAATTAAGAAGAAGCAGCCACGCTGGCAAGAGGAGAACCAAGAGATAGAGCAGAGCCAGGAAAGTCCAGTAAGTACAGAGTATCCAGAATGAGAAAGTGATCATTAGTATGAAGTGCCACACAAAGGTTGAGGATGATGATTGAGAAAATAACTTGACAATTAAGACATCATTGGTGACTTGGAAAAAGAATTTTCAGTTGATTGATTAATAAAATGTGATTCCAAATTGCAGAACGTTTAGAAGAGATGAGAGGAGATGGAGGCATCAAATATAGTTGGGTTTCTCAAGGAGTTTACTTAAGAAAAGAAGGGAAAGATTCATAGATAATAGCAGGGCTGGTAGAATCTAGTGCTAATTAACATTGGATAGGATAGGAAAGATGAGCATCTTTTAGACATCAGATCTGATGGACATCGAAGGCAAACTTTCTATAAAATCTGGTATTTGATACAATTTGAGAATGGAAAAGTAGAGTTCTGATTAGTAACACTTTTAAGTAGAAATCAGTTAATCTGGTTGTTAAAGGAAGATTTCAAGATATTGCCCAGAAATCAATGAAGCTGTTACCCAAGGTAAATGCATGAATTTGTCAGTTTCATATCCATTGCTTTCTTTCTTGACCTAATCCATGGGAATTATTACTTTTTTGGCACAAGTTTTTCATCAGGTTCAGAGGGCCTTAGCTTCACATGTCCAACATAGGCATGAGGGATTGGAATACTGGGTAATAAGTATGGAGAGGGCAAGGGTGGGGGCGGGGTGGGGAGAGAACGCATAAATCAGGAATACTGCTAACTAAAGACATCAAATTAACAGTGCCTTGGTGTTTAATAAATATTTGTTGCACGTGTTCACATAGTAAGTGAGATCCAAGTTCCAAGCTGTCTGTATATGTCCTTTCCCTGTTGCTAAGTAAGGGATGCTGTCTCAGGGGTCCCACTGGTTCCCATAGCTGGATTTCCTGTCTATCAACTGCAAATAGTCCTGCTAGATGAGTCCTATGCCAAACCTCTCTTTTGTGATTTTATTATATTATCTGTATTAGTGAACTTATCTTTGGCATGGTTAATTTAATTGAATGTTAAGAGAAAGTTGAAAAGGAAAGAAAGTAATGATTGGTAAGGGGAAGGAACATACTACTGAAAGATAGAAAGAAAAAGACATTTTTTTTTTAATCTGAGCTCAGTAGCTATTTTATACATGAATTGAATCTGTAATGTCACGAATTTTTTTCTCATTAACTTTTGTGTATTTTGGCCTTACTCTTGGAGATTTTTTTTCCTGGATACCACACCAAGAAAACTAGTCTAAAGTCCTTAGGGTCATTTGAAGAGTAACTTATTACTGCCTGTATGCTTAATGATAAATTGTGAAAACTTTAGATAGCACACTTATACCTTCTATATATACCTTTTGAAAATTCTTGAAATTTGAAAACTCGTAATTGGAAACACAGCAGCTGGTTACTTATCATTTTCTTAGAATCTTACATAGACAGTACATTAAAACATTCATTAAAGTGACTTGTTTCTCTCTTCTAGCCAAATACTCTCTTTTCTCCTCTAATTTTTTTCTTCATGCATCTTTATTTTTCCAGTCATTTGGTTGGTTTTTCCATTTCTTCTGGACTTTCTCCTGCATGCCTTCATTAATTGAGTTTTTTTACATACAAGCAGAAACATGTTTTATCAACAAAAGCCTACTGAGTACCCAGGATTATGATAGAATAAAAAGAAAGTGGGGCAGCTAGGTGGTGCAGTGGATAAAGCACCTGCCCTGGATTCGGGAGTACCTGAGTTCAAATACGGCCTTAGACACTTGACACTTACTAGCTATGTGACCCTGGTTGAGTCACTTAAGCCCCATTGCTCCCCCCCAAAAAAAAATAAAAAGAAAGTGATTTGACTTTTTACATGGTTCTTTAAAGTTTGCAAAATGCTTTATACACATTTTATTCTCACAGTAACCTTATATATTTAAGGTATTATTTTCTCATTTTACAGATGAGGAAACTGAAACTCGGGTTAAATGACTTAATCAGGGTCACATTTATAGTTAATAATTGTTAGAGGCAGGAGAAGAGCCTATATCTAAGTTATTTTTTATACTATTTCTCTTTATTGTCCAAAATTTGATCCACCATATTACTTTTCAACATTTTTCTTGTACAGTTTTTTTCCCTCTTCAATATTTTCCCAATTACATGTACAATTTTAACATTTGGTTTTTTTCTGTTTTTAGATTTTCTGTTTAGTTTATTAAATAAAACAAGCATTTCCATAACAATACAATAAAAATATTATTGTATATGAAACTACAAATCTACTCTGCACAACTTGCTATTCCTTTCAAATATAAAAGTTATCATGTAAATTACTTTTGTCTTCTGTTCCCACCCCCCACCCCCACTCCCAGATATGAGTACCATTTGTTTTTTAAAATTTTGAGTTCTAAATTCTCTCCCTGGGGCAGCTAGGTGGTACAATGGATAAAGCACTGGCCCTGGATTCAGGAAGACCTGAGTTCAAATTTGGCCTCAGACACTTGACACTTCATTGCCCCACAGAATGAGTCTGGTCAGAGCATCTGTGAATCAAAGGATGCTAAAGACAGTTGATTACAAAGTTCAAAGTGTTCCTTGGATGAAGATTTTTATTGAGATCTCATCATAGTCTTCAACTGAGTTGGGCAGTGATGATTGGGCAGCTGGAATCCTGGCCTCCTAGCAGGAAAGAAGAGCACATTCTGGTGATGGAATGTCTCTGACTTTCAGAATTCTATAAAGGAGTAAGGAATGCTATCTGCTGGGACTAATGAGACAAAGTAAATTTCATTGTTGACACAAAGATAAATAGAATAGAATGTTATAAAACAGTAATTATCAAAACAATTTGGTGCTGGCTAAGAAGTAGAGTGGTGGATCAGAGGAATAGATTAGGTACAAATTACATTATAGTAAATGACATAGTAATCTACTATGTGGTACACCCAAAGATCCAACCTCTTGGAACAAAAACTCATTATTTTGATCAAAAACTGCTGGGAAAACTAGAAAACAATTTGGTAGGAACTAGGTATGAACCGACATCTCATACAATATACCAAGATAAGATCAAAATGGGTATGTGACTTACACATAAAGGTTGATACAATAAGCAAATTAAGAGAACATGTGGATAATGGGAGAATTTAGGACCAAAGAAGATAGAATATTATAAAATGTAAAATAGATCATTTTAATTATATAAAATTAAAAAGGTTTTGCACAAACAAAACCAGTTCAATGAAAATTAAAAGCAGAAAACTGGGGAAATTTTTTTGCAACAAGTATCTAATAAAGTCCTCATTTCTCAAATATATAGAAAACTGAGTCAAATTTATAAAAATATAAGTCATTCTACAATTGATAAATGGTCAAAAGATATGAACAGGCAGTTTTTAGACAAAGAAATCAAAGCTATCTATAGTCATATGAAAAAATGCTCAAAATAACTATTGAACAGAGAAACCACCTCATACCTATCAGAGTGGCTAATATAACAGAAGGAAAATGTTAGGTATTGGAGGGAATGTGGAAAAACTGAGACACTAAACCACTGTTAATAGAATTATGAATGGATCCAACCATTCTGGAGAGTAATTTGGAACTATTTGGAACTGTGTATGCCCACAGGGCTATAAAACTGTGGATCCCCTTTGATCCAGTTGATGAGGTTACCAAGAAAGAGAGTATACATTCTGTAGTGTGTGTGTTTGGGGGGGAGAGAGAGAGAGAGAGAGAGAGAGAGAGAGAGAGAGAGAGAGAGAGAGAGAGAGAGAGAGAGAGAGAGAGAGAGAAGGTTGTCTAGGAGAAAACCTTGGGGAACATCCATAGTTAGGTGGCATGAGTAACTGATTAACAAAGGAAACTGAAATAGGCAGGAAGAAAACTAGTAGAGCAGCCTCACAGAAATCCAAAGAGGAGACAGTAAGGTAGAAAGGATAGTCAACAGATTTGGAAATTAAGAGATCAGTTCATATCCAGCAATAGAACCATACTGGGAGACCTCTGGGGTGCTTTCAAAGGAGATTCTATGGTTCCATTTTAGTCAAGGTCAACAGGCTGAACAGTAAAAAATTGAGTTAAATAGATGACTTGTTTATTCATATGCTAAAAAAGAAAGATGAGCTTTCGTGTGTTTTCATTTCTCAAGTGAATTCTCAATTTAAAATGAATTAATACAAAGGGGAAAAAGTTATTTTTATACCTGTAGAAGCTATAGCTGTTCAATTATTTGGCGTCCCTACTGAATACAGCTTTATATGTAAGTTTTTAAAATAAAATTTTAGTGATCTTGTATTTTTACATTGCCTAAATCCCCCCTGTATTATATAATTTTCATCAATTTATTTTCTTTAAATCCTTTAATACTTAGATGAATCCATAATTTGAAGGATTTGTTAAGCCCTTCAATCAATGGAGATTACAGTTTCTTCATTTCTTTTTTCCTCATCCTGTGTGATATCTCTAAAACCTCAGAGGCCTTCTTTGGGGACTTTTCCTATTTTATGACTCCTAGTGAACCACTTGGACTGCTTATATATAATCCCAGATTTATAACATAGGCATCTCAAACTCAGTATGTTCAAAACCATAATACCCTCCCTATCCCTCATCCAAAGATACCTCCTATTCAAACTTCCTTCTCATTCTCAAAATTTATACCATCCTACCAATGAAGACTCAAAACCTCTGTATACTTCTCTCATACCTGCCTACCTTGGGTTGTCACATAGGGCTGTGTCTGGGCCCTATTCTCTTTTCTCCATATACTATTTCATTTGGTTAATATCATCAGCTTCAATGGTTTCAATTATCTCTATTCTGATGTTTCTCTCACCCACTTATCTAGCCCTAACCTTTCTGCTGACCATTTCACATTTCTAATTACCTATTGGAAGTCTTGAATTGGATTGTCTTGTAGGCATCTTAAAATCAACATGTCCAAAACTTAACTTATTACCTGCCCCACCCCCCAACCTTTCCTTCTTCCAAACTTCTCTATTACTGTTGACAGTAATAGAGAAGTTCCCCAGGCTTAAAAAATAGGTGTTGTCTTATATTCTTCACTCCTCTCCCCATATCCAATCAGTGGTCAAATCCCATCGATTTTATCCTTTTGACATCTCTCATCTAAGCCCACTTCTCTCCTTGGGCACTGCTACCACTCTAGTGTAGGTCCATATTACATCATGTGTAGACTACTTCAAAAGCCAGCTTTTTGGTTTCCCTGCCATAAGTCTTTTCCCACTAAAGTCCATCTCCCACTCAGCTTCCAAAATTATCTACCAAAGTGAAGGGCTGAACCTGTCATTCCCCTTTCAGGATCAAATATAAATTCCTCGATGTGGGCATTCAAAGTGCTTCATAACCTGCTTCCCACCTCCACCTTTCAAGACTTTTTACACCTCACCCCTTCTCATTCCCCATTTAATCTTTGATACAGTGGCACTTGTCCTTCCAGTTCCTTGTATTCTCTCCTGACTGCAGGCATTTTCACTGGCTGTCCCCAGTACCTGGAATTCTCTTCCTCCTTGTCTCTGCCTCCAGGTTTCCTTTAAATTCCAGCTACTATCAAAGCTCTATGGGAAGTCTTTCCAAATCCTCTTTAATTCTAGTATCTTCCCTCTATTGATTATCTCCAATTTAACCTTTTTTTGCTTGTTTGTACACAGTGTTTGAGTATTATCTCTTCCGTTAGGCTAGGAACTTCTTGAGAGTAGGGACTATTTTTTTGCCATTGTTCATATCCCCAGGCTTGAGCACAGTGCCTTGGCACAACATAGGCACTTAAAAAATGTTTAGTGATTGACCAACTGAAAGCATCTCATTATTATTGTGCAAAGGATGGATTCTGAATGGGTTTTGTGACTAAAATATTTAGGGTCTGTACACAGCGGATTTGGAAATGATTCCTACATTGATAATTAGTTATTTCCTACCTATAAAAATAGTGTCATTTTTGTGGTATTATTTTAATACTCGCCAGGTCCAGCAACTTTCAATTCTTTTCTTAGACTTCTTTTGACCTTATCTTTTTTATGATTCTTTTGTGTTGGTTAAACATTTCTATGATATAGTTTGTAACTACAGTTTTTGTCTTTATTTTATATACTTTCCATGTTTCAAAGTTAATGCCTCATTTGAGGATATTGACTTGAAGCTACTGAAGTTGAACACTGTCTTTTTCATCTTTGTTTCTTTTAATATGTTCTTAATTTTAACCTTAGCCCTAATTAGCTGATGATTTAACTATGCAAAGATAATTACAAAATTACTCCCATATTGGTTACCAGTTATTTCCTGTCTAAGATAAAGTTAGATTTTTTTTTTAATATTAGTATTTGGTAATTGCTGTCTTAAGCCTTTCAGTTTTCCTTGAAAAAAAATGTTTCTAATATACAGGCATGAGGCTTCTTTAATTCTTTTTTTTTTTTTTTTTGGTTTAGAATTTTATTTTCCAAATTACATGTAAAAACAAATTTTGACATCAATTTTTTGAAACTTTGTGTTCCAACTTCTCTTCCTCCCTCTCCCCCCACACAAAAAAAACCTCAAGCAATTCAATATAGGTTATATATGAGTAGTCATGAAAAATATCTCCACATTAGCTAGGTTGCGAAAGAAAACAGACAAAAACAAAACTTCAGATTAAGGAGCTATCAAAAAAAATGATGCTTCAATCTGTTTTCAGATACCATCAATTCTTTCTCTGTATATGGATTGCAATTTTCATAAGTCCTTCAGAGTTATATTGGATCATTGCATTGCTGAAAATAACCAAGTCCTTCACAGCAGATCATCTTACACAATTGCTTGTATTTTGTATACAGTACATTTCACTCTGCTTCAGCTCATGTAGGTCTTTCCAGGTTTTTCTGATAGCATCCTGTTCATCATATTTTTTTTTGTTTGTTTCCTATCAAGTAACTAACAAAAAAGAATTGTTTCAATTTGTATCCAAATACAATCAGTTCTTTCTCTGTAGATGGATTGCATTTTTCATAAGACCTTTGGAGTTGTCCTTGGATCATTGCATTGCTGAAAATAATGGAGTCATTCACAGCAGATCATCTCACAATAATACTGTTCTTTTGTATACAGTAGATTTCACTTCGCGTCAGCTCATGCAGGTCCTTCCAGGTCTTTCTGATAGTATCCTGCTCATTATTTTTTTTAATAGTAAGCTACAATTATATAGTACTTTAAAGAGAGATTTCCTTACAATAAACCAATGAGGTTGATTGTTGCAACAGTAATAGATGACTTTTATATAGTACCTTAAACTTGACAAAGAATTTTCAACTGTTTCCCTCCATCCTATTCCCTTCCCATGATATTTACTCTATTTTCTATCTTCTTTTGCCCTATTCCTCCTCAAAAGTGTTTTGCTTCTGACTGTCCCCTCCCCCTCTCTGCCCTCCCTTCTTTTACCCTTCCCTCCTTATCCCCTTCCCCTCTTGCTTTCCTGCTGCTTTAGATAGATTACTCCACCCAATTGGGTGTGTATGGTATTCCCTCCTTGAGCCAAGTCTTATGAGATTAAGGTCTTCCAGCCAATTCTGATTATTGTAAGGCTCATTCACTGGCCCACTCCTCCCCCATCTCTCCCCACACTCCATATGCCATTTCCTGCTTCTTTCATGTGAGATTTCACCCCATTTTATCACTCCCCTATCCCCTCCCCCAGTATATTCCTCTACCCCCTCAATTTTACCCCAAAAATGTCAACATGGGGCAGCTAGATGACATATTGGACAAAGCACCCACCCTGGACCCAGGAGAACCTGAGCCCAAATCCAGCCTCAGATGCAAGACACTTATCAACCCCTACCACTGCCCCCCCTCCAAAAAAAGAGAAAAAGTAAATGCTTTATAAGTATCATCCCTTCATAATCAATTCCCATCTTTGCCCTCAGTCTAAATTTATTCCTATCATCTTCCCTAATACTCAGAAGGCTCTTATGATTTAGGCATATCATCTTCCCATGTAGGAATGTAAACAGTTTAGCCTTTTAATATATCTCATGATTTATTTTTCCTGTTTATCTTTTTATGCTTCTCTAGGGTCTTGTATTTTAAATTCAGATTTTCTATTCAGTTCAGGTCTTTTGATCATGAATACCTGAAAATCCTCTTTTTTCATTGAAGTTCCATTTTTTCCCCTGAAAGATTATATACAGTTTTGCTGGGTAGGTGATTTTTGGTTGTAAACCCATTTCCTTTGCCTTCTGGAATGTCATATTCCATGCCCTCTGATACTTTAATGTAGAAGCTGCTAAATCCTGTGCTATTCTGACTGTGGCTCCACAGTATCTGAATTGCTTTTTTCTGGCTGCTTGCAAGATTTTCTCCTTGATGTGGGAGTTCTGGTGTTTGGCTATAATATTCCTGGAAGTTTTCCTTTTGGGATCTCTTTTAGAAGGTGATTGGTGGATTCTTTCAATTTCTATTTTACCTTCTGTTTCTAGAATATCAGGGCAGTTTTCCCTAACAATATCTTGGAAGATGATGTCTAAGTTCTTATTCTGATCATGATTTCCAAGTAGACCAATAATTTTCAAAGTATCTTTCCTGGATCTACTTTCCATGTCAGTAGTTTTTCCAAGAAGATATTTCACATTGCCCTCTATTTTTTTATTCATTTGGATTTACTTTATTGTGTCTTGGTTTCTCATAAAGTCACTAGCTTCCATTTGTTCAGTCCTAATTCTTATGCAATTATTTTCATCAGAGCTTTTGTATTTCCTTTCACGTTTGGCTTTTTAAGCTGTTGACTTTTTTCTCATGTCATTCCTACATCAACCTCATTTCTCTTTCCATTTTTTCCTCTACCTCTCTAACTTTATCTTCAAAGTCCTTTTTGAGCACCTCCATGGCCTGAGACCAATTCATATTTTTATTGGAAGCTTTAGATGTACTGGCCCTGAAATTGCTATCCTCTTCTGAGGTTGCACCTCGATCTTCCTCATCACTAAAAAAGCTTTCTGTGGTTTTCAACTTTCTCTGCTTGCTCATCTTGCCCATCTTTTGCTTTACTTTTAACTCCTTCTTAATGTGGGGTCCTGCTTCCTGGTTATACTGTCCCAAGCTTCAGGGGTTCCTGGGTGTTATGAATTAATGAGGGGCAGTTTCTTCACTCACCTGGCCTTTTCTCTGGTTCTTATATAACCATAGACCAAATTGCTAATTAATCAAGCAGCAACACTTTGTGTGCTGTTGGTTGTTAGCTCTGAACAGCCTGTAGCCCTCCCCCACCTGGGCTGCCACCACTCAAGATATCTTTCTGGTTCTCAGCTGGGATAGGACATCCAAATCCCCCCTTAGCTCCTGCATATAACGTGGTAGACTCCCCCCCCCCCAGCCAGCCGTTCAGCCCCCTCACCAGACCATGAGTTTAGTTCCAGAGGACACTGGCACTGCAGCTGATTCAGAGGCTATGGGGTAAGTTTCTCCAGCGCAACTTGCCTGTGGCTGGAGCTGTGTTGGCGCGATAGTGGGGCTGGACTCCAGTCCCCAGTCTGACTCCCTCTCCTGCCGAACTTCCAAGCTGTTGCTGGCTGGAAAATAATCTCAGCTAACTTTTTGTGGGTTCTGCTACTGCAGGAGTTGTTTTCTGACTGTCTTTGGAGGTTTTTTTGGAGTGATTGTGTCAGGAAGTCTGAGCGTTTGCTGCCTTTCCTTTGCCATCTTGGCTCCACCCCAGGCATCCCTGGCTTCTTTAATTCTTAATACTAGGGAATGCCCATCAGTTGGGGAATGACTGAACAAGTTGTGGTATACTATTGGAATACCAATGGAATATTCTTGTGCTGTAAGAAATGATGAGCAGGCAGATTTCAGAAAAACCTGGAAAGATTTAAATGGAGTGATGCTGAGTGAAGTGAGCAGAACGAGGAGAACATTGTACACAGTAACAGCAACATTGTATGATGATCTACTATGATAGACTTGGCTCTTCTCAGCAGTGCAATGATCCAAGACAATTCCAAAGAACTCATGATAGAAAATGTTCTCCACATCCAGAAAAAAGTAGTGTGAATTCTGAATGCAGATTGATCCATACTGTTTCTACTTTGAGGCCATTTTTTTTTTCTTTTTTGAGGTTTTCCCCTTGTCTTCTGATTCTTCTTTCACAATATGACTAATGCAGAAATATGTTTAATGTGATTGTACATATATAACATATCAGATTGCTTTCTGTCTTGGGGAGGAGGGAAAGGAGAGAGGGAGAAAAATTTGGAACTAAAATTCTTATGAAAACAAATGTTGAAAATTATCTTTACATGTAACTGGAAAATAATAAAATACTTTTATGATAAAAAAATTCTTAATCCTAAATTTAGCTGTTTTCATCTATCTTTATGTAATGTTACCAAGTATTATTTATAGATTGACTTTTTTTAGAGAATTTTTCTCACATTTTAGTAGAATTTTCCCTAAATCAGTTGTTACATAAACTGAAACTACCTTTTATGTACACTCACCATGAGTCCTTCAAGACAAGGTAACACAGTAGACTATTAAATAATATTTCTTGTTGCTTTGAGCATCTGATAGAACTATCTTTGCCAGTTACTTTCAAAAGCAAACTTACAAGCCATTCAGTTACATCTTCCTTCTGTCTCATAGTTTCCTTCCTAATATGAATGAAAGTATGGTTGGTCATGGTTCATTTCCTCTAGCAACATAGCTGCTGGTTGGTCAATTGAATAAAGATAGCATTTTTAGAGTACCACATTAAATTAATGCTTGAAGAGACTCTGAAAAAGGATTTGACTGAACAAACTGTGTCCTGCTCAGCTACCTTTCTTACTGTGGAAGTGAATGGGAACCTTTGAGGACTGTTTGGGTTTTTTTCAGCTTCATAGGTTACCATGATCAAAGACTTCATCAGCAAATGCACATATTAATTTTTTTCATTTGCCTTAAAATTTAGTACAATTAGTATTATGAATGAATAATTGCTGGATGTTTCTGCCACAGTCCAGTGTTTTTTTTAAGTAGATAAAAAAGCAGTAATAAAAATAATAGCTGGCATTTAAATCCCCTATCTGATTTGAAACTCACAACAACCCTATGAAATAGATACTATAGGCATTATTCCCATTTTACAAATGAGGAGACTGAGGCTCATAGAAGGTAAGTGACTTGTCCAGATTCACACAGGTAGTATTTGTCAGAAGTGGGTTTTGTAGGATTCCCTCTGGTGATAATGATTGAGGATATTGACAGAGTCTTTCATGGAAATAGTTAATGAGTTGGACTATTGTGCCATTAAAAAAAAAACTTTGTTTAAAACATCACATGAATATATAACTTCAAAAGTTATTTTCTGTCTTCTTTGTACTGTCTTTGAAATTTTACTTGTAAAAACTGGTATATTTTTATTTTTAAAGAGATTTCATAAAAATGAAAATATGATTTTTGTCCTTCATTTTGAAGCAAACTAATATAGGAAACAATGTATACAATAAATATGGCTGTTATTTGGTATGATGTTTGAAAACACAAATTTTATATATATGTATAGTATTTACTCTTTAAAATTCTGGGATCAAGTTAGTGATTCAGTGTTAACTATTTTGTTGCCATGGAAATGAGTATGATGCAGGCTATTGAATATTGTGACTTCACCATCATCTTATACAGAAGAAGAGGAATTGTGAGCATGAGCACATATATTTTGATGGTTATGAAAGGTAAATAAATTCTTTCGTATTGAGAGCAAGTAAGACCAGTTTATGGAACTTTAAAATATAATGTTTAATATAAGATAAAATAAAATTTTTGGCCTAATGGGAATATAATTTCACCCTGTGGTCTGTATTTCATACCACTGTTGTTTGTCTTATTCTCTAGGACTTTGGTCAACATTCCAAGGAGGAACTCAGCAATAAGGAAGGTAGCTTCATCAGCCCTGAATGCATCGAACCAAGAACAATGGATCTGAAATTCAACAACTCCAGGAAATATATTTCTATCAGTGTCTCTTCCAAAGCCCAAGCTATGTCACCACACATCAAGTCAATAGATGACATTGTAGTACTTGGCATCAATCTCAGCAAATTTAACAAACTCACTCAGTTTTTCATATGTGTTACAGGAGTTTTTGTATTTTACCTAATCTATGGATATTTGCAGGTAAAGAAAAAATAAGTACATTTTCTTTTTTTTTTGTTTATTGATGCCACTTATTTTTATGGGATGGTACATATGTATAAACAGTTTTACTGACAGTAAATCCTAGATTTTAAGTGGATCAAAGTTTTATCATATTTGCTTTTTACATCAATTTCCTATGATCTCTGATAAGATAGTTAATTCTATAATTCAAATAACTGAAAATTATGATTTTCATAAAAATTTGGGCCAGATTTTGCATTCATTACTATTAGTGATAGAAAAAGTTATGAAATTTGATAATAGACTAACTACAAATTTTAAAATTCCTTTGGAGGTATAAAAACGGTTTAAAGTAAATGTAACTAAGGAGGTTGTGCCCTGAGTAGCTTTAAGATCATTATTATCACTTAACAAGCCAGCCACTTAGTAAATATTAAGAGCCTACTATGTACCTGGGCATTGGGTTGTTCTTAGCTATGGGGATAAAAAAAAGGCAAAAGTCAGACCCTGCCCCACCAAAGAACTCATAATCTAATGGGAATGAACATTTAAACAACTATGTAAAAACAAGGTATGTACAGAATTAATAGGAAATAAATTAATAGAGTTAAAGCACTAGAATTAAGATGATTATGAAAGACTACCTATAAAAGGGAGGATTTTAACTGAGACTTGAAGGGAACCCGGAGGCTAAGATGAGGAGAACATTTCAGATGTGAGGGACAGCCAGCCAGTGGATATTTCTGAAGTCTTGTTCAAGGAACAGGAAGTTGACTAGTATCACTATATTGAAGGTTACTTGGGGTGTAAGGTATAAGAAGATTAGAAAGATGAGGAAGGGAGCCTACATCATACATCTAAATGGCAATTGGTTATTAAAGGCCTTGGACATCAAACCGGATTTTGCATTTGATCCTGTATGTGATAGGGAGTCACTGAAGTTTATTGAGTATCAAAATGCATCATGGTTGGACTTGCGCTTTTGGAAAATCACTTTGACAGCTAAGTGGAGGTTGGACGGTAATGGGGAGAGATCTATGGCAAGCAAACCAACCAGCAGGTTATTGAAATAATCCAGATGTAAGATGATGGGGGCTTGTCATGGGGGCATCGTCAGAGAAGAAAAGGAGGAATAATCGAGAGGTGTTTAAAAAAAAGACAAGTCTTGGCAACAGATTGTATAACGGGGTGTGAGTCGAGTATAACACCCAGGTTGAGAACCTTGTCTCCAATAATAAAGAATTTTAGAAGGGAGTGTGGTGAGGATTTTGGAGCAAAGCTAGAGTTCAGTTTCTGACATGTTGAGTTTAAGATGTCTACAGGGTATCCAGTCAAGATGTCTAAAATGCAGTTGGAGATGTGAGATTGAAGATCAGCAAAGAAGTTGGCTCTGAATAAATACATTTGAGAATCATTAACATAGAGCTGATAATTAAATCCATAGGAACGTTTGAGATCATCAAGTGAAGTCATATAGAAAGGAATATGAAGAGGGCTCAGGACAGTGTAGCAGGTATGACCTTGCATGTTGATCCAGTAGAGGAAACTCCTAAGCCTAAGTGCTCAAGCACAGTGCTCAGCACTGGAGATACAAAGAAAACAGAAAAATAATCTCTACCCTGAAGGATCTTCTACTCTATTAGGGGAGATAACCTATTTACAAATAAGCACATCCAAAATAAATGAAAAGTAAATTTGAGGAAGCACTAAGAGGTGAGGAGCATGGGGGTGGTCAGGAAAGGATTCATGTAGAAGGTGATGTTTGAGCAGTTTTGAAAGAAATCAGTGATTCAGAGGTAGAAGGCCAAAGGGAATTGGTCAGCTAGTCCATGCAAAGGAACAAAGACAGACTGAGTGTCATGTCAAGTACAGCAAAATGTTTATCAGATGTTTTTGTTCTTAAATCCTTAATACTTTGTAGTAATTTCACCAGATTGAAATGTATGGCTAAAGAAGTATAAAAATTAAAATAACCATCTTAAGAAGAGTTCAGGTACCAGTCCCATCCAGATTCTACTTTTTTAGCATTTCTTATAAGTACTTGTTTAAATATGTAGCACAAGAAATTTACCAGTAAGACATGGTTTTGATTAAAATTGGACTGCTACTGTTAGAAGGGTTGCGTGAGTAGCCTATTAGTTTCTTTATGGTTATTAAATGCAGCAAAATGTGAAGGCCTCTTTATAGTTTGAGGATGTTTTAACTATAAAATACCATTTTTACATAATGAGTTATACTACCATTATTGCCAAAGAACAGGAGTTGGCAGTTTGAACGATTTTATTGATGAAACATTTGTTTAAATAACAGAAATAAAAGGTGGCCATCAACATCAGCAAAAGTTACTTAAAAGCTCATCATAATAAATCGTCATTTTGCCATTTTTATTTTTGAAATTTACATTCCTATGAAAATATTTTTATACAGAAATAGGGTTAGACTTCATTTAAAGTTAACTTTTGTAATGATAAACAAGTTAATTAGAAATAGTGATACTCATATTTGATTTTGAATGCCAACCATACTTTGGAGAGCTATGGTTTCATTTTATGTTCTCTCATCCAAAAAAACAAAAACAAAACAAAACAAAAAAACCAAGAAATTTTACAGATTGAGGTGTACAAAGGAATTAATAGTTCCTTTTTGACAGTGATGCCAAAGGGCACCTTAAAATCTGTTTAATGATTTTAATGAAGATCTAATTCAATGTTTTATTGCTTTAGCTTTTATTTTTAAACAAAGAAGACTTTCTAGTACTCTTATCTTATTTCTATTTTTTTTAATTTCAAGAATAGTTGTTATTTATTTGTTGAGGACATTTAAAGCTATGAAGATTCACATTTGTAAGCTTATATTCAACAACAAAATCCTATTCTTGTAGAATGAGTCATGAGCATACAGATCTCCCAATTCAGACAAATTGTAGTAAGATCATCTGATTTCTTAAGGTCTGAGTTATAATAATGTTTTAAAGAAAATTGTTTTTAATTTTGTTTTTTAACTGTTTTGATGATAGGAAGAGACGTCTAATCAGTAAATTTATTATTTATAAGTTATGTGCTTCTAAAGTGCTTTAAAACAGCTTTCTTAAACTGGCTAAACATTCCCTTTCAAAAAAATTTTTTTAATTCCCTTTCTAAGGGGAATTGTTTATGCTGTTAACTTGCTTAGTATATTAATATTTGTAAAAGGCAAGCTAATTCCCATGCCACCTCTAAAATATTTCTGTTCCTAAGTTACCAGGATTCAGATCAATTAAATTTTACAGAATTCATGTTCAGTAAGATACATCTTAGCAATAATTTAGTTAAACTAATTGAGTGTCTTTTTAGAGAAGTATAATTATAATAAGCTTTATCTCAAATTTATATTTTAATAAACTATGCTATATCCTGAATCAGTGTCTTGAGAATGTTGGAATAAACTACTCTTTGTCATTTCAGCAATTTTTTCAATTGTAGTACTTCTATAGTATTAACCTTTCCGAGAGCAGATGAAATGCCACAGATTTTTTTTTCCATAAACCCTTTCCTTCTGTATTACTGGGAATTTATCTGAATATCAGCTAACATCTATTCTGTGGAGAGTAGCTTCCTTTAGTATTACTACTATCTTCTATAAGAGTAACTGTCAGGTTCTGTTTGATTGGAATCAGTTTGACTTGTATGTATGAGAAGTCATTATTTTCATTTATTTGGTGTTGTCATTGCATCTTCTTTGATCTCTGATTTTTAATTTTGTGTCTTGAGTTGCTAGTATTTTAATTATTTCTGAGTAATCATATTTGAACTTAATAATTTCATATGTTTCTTGACAGGAGCTGATATTTTCAGTGGAGGGCTTTAAGCCCTTTGGCTGGTACCTTACTTTAGTTCAGTTTGGGTTTTACTCCATATTTGGACTAATAGAACTTCAGCTTATTCAGGACAAAAGGAGAAGGTATGATTTTTTTTTCCTAGTTCAATTATGGATAAAATTTGATTTTGTTTCAGTTAGTCTTCTAAGCATTTTGCATATGAAGGTTACATTTGATACCCAAGAGTATAAAATAAAATTTTCACAAGAATTATTAGATTCTTAAATAATAAAAGTTCACTTTAATTCCCTACTTTTCTCTATTAATTGAACTGTTTTAATTCTATTGTTTACTTTTTAAAATAATTGTTCTTCAAGTAATTCTCATAGAAATTAACTGAGAAATATAAAATTTTGTAGTTGCATATTCCTAATAGATATAAAAAAATACATTTAGGATTTGAATCCTGATTCATTTTGCTTTCTTAAAACAGAATGACAATCAGTAAAAGTTTTGAAATTTGTATATCTTTAGTAGGTATAATCTATTTCAATAAAATTTGGTTTTTGAGTGAAAGTTTCAGTGAAGTCTGATTTCACAAACTGAACTCTGCAATACATAAAACTGCAATAAAATAATAACATTGAATTTCATTCTCACTTTTCACAGTTATAATTAAACTGTATTTGATGGGATGTGTTTAAACCATTATTTTTACACTCGTAACTTTTTTGTTTTTATTTAACCCAGCTACCTGAATTAGAAAAAAAATCTCTTAAAATTGTAAATATTATTTATAAACCATTTCTAAAACATATCAGGCTTCTAGCAGTCTCAGATCTGTGAAATAACCTTGGAAGTACTTATGCTCTGATGTTTTCTGTCATCATATATCTTTATATTTAAATGTATGTTTTTAGATTAAGAAAGCTGTAACTCATCCATGCAACAGTCCTTATTGGCGTTTGATATTATATAGATTGTAGTTATTAGCATTAATAAATATATCTAATTTTAAAGTAAAAACAAAAATCATGTTCGTAAGTACTTTATTACTAATATAACTGGATACAGCACAATACTTAATATAAGGAGAACAGCTTTTTACATTAGTTTTTTTATTTCTTCAAAAATTCTGCCTTGTTTAATTATCATGGTAGGAAGTGGATTGTAGCAATGATTATCACAATCCTTTAGGCTTCTAGTGTGCATTGTTAGTTCCATATCTAAAATTCCCAACCTCCAATGTATTGTTAGGGTTTATCTGAAATTATTGAAGTAGAAACGTATTACAGATACTTGTACTAAGACAATTGCAAAAATTTCAGTGCTTTTGATTTCCATTACTAATTTTGTAGAACCCCAGGGTATTGCTTTTTTCTTTCTTTTCTTTTCTGTTCTTTTCCTTTTCTTTTCCCCCCAAAGGGTAAGACAGAATTCTCACAATAAATAGAGATGCTTCTAGAAATATTTTGGGGATATTTGAAAGACACTGATTTCCTGGTTGCTCATGAAATAGAAGGTAACTGGTGCTGTTTTATTAAATGAAACATGATATGTAGATGATGAAAGTCATACTAACTCAAATTTTAACACTTAACTTGCCAAAAGAACTATTGTAGCTAATTTTAGCCTTATAAATGGCATTTAAAGAACTTCAAGACTTAATTTCCATAACCTTTAAGTATTACCCATTTGACAGAACCACATCACCCACAGAATATGTATTTTAAAATAAGAATATTTGATTTCATGATTTAAGTACAAGTGAAGAAATATGGTACTTTGTTGGAAAGAAGAACTTATGAGCTAAATAAACTAATTTATAAACTAAATAAATGTAATATTGAACTAAAATTTTTCATTAAATTTCTATTCAAGGTACATAGGACTTAGTAAAATACTGACAGCTCCTAAATTATAGCATTTCTCTATTATAAAATAACTATAATTTTAGATAATCATTTCTGAATTTTTTATTAAAGCCGATGCTGTTCTTTGAATCAGAAGTATAATTTACGAATGTTGCATGCCTTTTACTTTACTTTAACATTCTTGTTATGTGCATTTTGAACTATTTTATTATTCAGCACTTTGACCAAAGGCTGAAGAGAATCAAGAAAGAGAGGAAATCAGAACAATCTCTTTTTTTGCAATGGTCAAATATTCAATGAAGAAGTTTAAAATATTTGCCAAATAGATTTGATGACTAAGTATTTTATTTATTTATTTACCTATCCCAAATTCCTTTTGACCTGTGTAATTGAGACTGACTGTATTTTATATTTTCAGCTAAGTTATCTTATAAATATAATTGTTCAACATATGAACAATTATATGATCATGTATGTTTTAATAAAGGAAATTTTAAAAGTCAATATAGCCCTTTAAAAAGTTTCATCTGAAACATCTTCCCAAGAATTAAGAATTTATGAAAGTAAATTAATCCTGTAAAACACCTTTGGCTGGCAAATGCTTTTATTTTCTGGTTGCTGTTTGCCAAAGACAATGTGAATTAAAAATGTATATAAGTCAAAGACGCTGAATGAAATAGTTTAGTTGTTCTGTCTTGGGGCTTTGATTTTCTAATTCTACATTTATTAATTCTTGGCAAAAATGTGCTCTTAACCTACACATGGAATATATTTATAGTAAGTAAAATATTAGAGTGGTTATAGCATTAAATAAACCACCCCACAAGAAAAAGAAATTTTAGCGACTTGGGTGATTTTTTTTCTGCATTTTTACACAGTTTGTATATGTATACACAAAAGTACTGTGCCTCTTGAAGGATAACATTTCAGACATATTTATATTTTCAGTGAAAAAGTAAATTAATTGTTATATTTTGCTTTTTGTGTAACTGTATTCATAAGCATTTTTTTCACAAATGTTTCATTAATTTGAAATAAAAGTCAAAATTTTATTTTCCAACATATTTCCATAAAGTAGTTCAATATTCAAAGAGAATAAAAACATTCCCTGGCTTAATAAATGATATTTTTCGCTGTACTAAGCAAAAATTAGAAAATTATTTACTAAGTCATTTCCCTTTTGTGAACACATCTTGAATTGCTTCATTATTAATTTGGTCTCCAATCTTCATTTTGATGTTAATTGTGTTTCACAGGATACCAGGAAAAACCTATATGATAATAGCTTTTCTAACCGTGGGTACTATGGGTTTGTCAAACACTTCCCTAGGCTACCTGAATTACCCCACCCAAGTCATCTTCAAGTGCTGCAAATTGATTCCGGTTATGCTAGGAGGAGTTTTTATTCAAGGTAATGATTGATTTTTAATATTCCTTAGAGCTAATTAAAGATTGTCCATTAGAGTTTTTTTTAATAGCATCTGACATTAGAAAAAGCATTTAGCTTCCATTAAAAAGTGATAAATGTTAATTTTCAATTTTTAAACTATTGGTGGTATATTACAAAAGGAACATGATTATAAAAACAAAATACGACTATGTACCTTGTTCCCTGGAGTATTTGATGTACCTTTGGAAGTGCTTAACCTGGATTCAGGCAGTTCAAGTATCAACATTTTTTCCATTTTTCCTAAATGTAGAAAACCCTTTGGTTTTTATTAAATTATTTGAGAGAATTTATATTCATCTTTATTCTTGAATTTTAGTTTTTCTTGATTATGTGTAAAATAGTTTTTGATGAGGAAAGCCTATTACCAAACACATGAGAATGGTTCAGAATTGAAATTTAGAAGAATGAAATCAGATAGATTCCCTTCATCCTCCAGCTCTTGAATTATTCCCTTATATTCTTAAATTGTATATAACTTATGTAAATACAGTGTTGTATCTATTTACATTATTTAAAGTTGGTATTAAAAAGAGGAGACATTAGAAGAGCCTTCTACTCTTTCCATTAATAACTAACCAAAGCTATTTTATTTGTCCTGATGGAGTGGGGAAGTCCATGAATGTACAGAATACATGCCTGTTTCCTTTTGGAATTCACCACACTTCAATAAAACAATGAAGTGACTATGTAAACCTTATTTATCCTATCCTGTGCTTCCTCACCGACCTAATCTCAACAGTGCTACTTCTTCAATGCTGAAAGTGGACAAGATGGGGGCAGCTAGATGGCGCAGTGGATAAAGCACCGGCCCTGGAGTCAGGAGTACCTGAGTTCAAATCCGGCCTCAGACACTTAACACTTACGAGCTGTGTGGCCCTGGGCAAGTCACTTAACCCCAATTGCCTCACTAAAAAAAAAAAGAAAGTGGACAAGATGCACATTTAAGTAAAAAATTAACCCAAGCAAAGCTGTTCTTTCCCTGGGCTTCTTTTTTGATGCATCCTGGTCCCCATAGAACTGTTGTCTATATGTAGAAATATGAGTTAACAAAGGAAGTACTAGCAATAAGAGATTTAAGGCACTCTTTCAGATAAAGTATCCTAAAAATAATCTACCTTAAGATAAGCTGTTAAGTAACTTTTTTATAAAGGTTTACTTTTTACACACAACATTCACTTCTGGGAAAGAAATTTATAAATGAAAATGTACATAACAAAGCCATATTTCCATGTAATTTTCTTTGTAATTTACCCTCAAATGCTGAGATATAAACAATAAAACATTTGGTTTTATGGTCATTATATAGTATAGCCTTCTTTCATCCTCTTGAGTGGAAGAGTGATCTTCTGACCTCATAGAGTACTTTGTTTTGCAACTCTCTCATGAACTTTTCTTATACTGTTGAATATGATAGTTATCCATTTTGGTGTCTAACCCACAGAAGGTAGGGGATCATATTTTATGTAAATTTTCCATCCACCTACTACCTGGCACAGTGCTATGAAAGCAGCATATGGTTAATAAATGTTTGTTGATTGAATAAATGTGATAAAACCACTAATAATGTCTGTCAGTGCCTGAACTCATAAATTTAATTTCCCTAACAGTGAGAGTATATAATGATCTTTGAGTAATTTTAAAGAACATGTTATTAAAATATACCACGTAGCTATATCTCATTTAATTGGAAGTTTAGTGAATCTTATGAGACGAATATTTTAGCAGCCACACTGTGTAAATCATAACTCTAGTAATCTACAAAATTGACTAGCTGGAAGAACCATGTAAACATGTACATGTATGTGTGGTTTTCTTCAGAGTCTATAAATCATTGCACTTAATAGTAAAGTGCTCTCCTTAAGTTCATTGAAAATTCTTTCAGCAACTAGATTGCAAACTTGAGGAGAACAACCATTTTATTTATTCTCAACACAGAATCACAGAATTTCAACTTTAGAAGGGACCTCATTGGTCATCAGGTGGTCACAAGTCTAGCACATCAAGCCTTTGAATGAGCACATTGCTTTGCATCAAATGAATATTCAGTAAATGTTTATTGAATGGGGAATATCACTAGGTTTTCTCTAGAAATGCTAAGTATTGGGAAAACAAAGGCAGCCCATCTTAACTTATTTAGAATAATTATAGTGTTAATCCATTGGAAAATATTTGAAGCTATATTTGTACCTTGGCTTCTAGAGGCACTTTTGTATGATGATGTGAATGATAATGGAGTTGAAATCTCATATCAATTAATCTACCACATATATTGAATGCTTAGAATTGTGTTAAACTCTCTCTTAAGAGAGAAGTTATGATTGCCCAATATCATATACTTGGTATTGGCCAAATTCAAACTACAAACCAGCTCTTACTCTTTGATTCTGTAATGATATTTGAAAAATGGGTATCTGCTATACTTTATTCAGTACAGTACTTCATGGACTTGTGATTCCATTCCAACCCCTCCAAGTCTTCATATACAATTATTAAATATACACATACAATTAATTATTGCTATGGCCAGTACAGTTCATCAATTGGTAGCTAACCCTCTGCTGATAAATATCTGTGAACTTAGCTAGGATGGCCTTTGATGGTAGACATAGATGCCATGGCCGGGTCTACTTGGTAAGGGCCTGCCAGAGCTTATGTTCCATTGACATAGCCTTTGAAGAGCTATGATAATATATCAAAGGATTTATGTGGAAGACTTTATTAAGTACAAAGCACAAAACTGTCTTAAGTATATATACATAAAATGGGAGTATCTGATATTTATAACTCTTGCTCCATATAGGAAAGCGTTACAATATTGCAGATGTATCTGCTGCAGTGTGTATGAGCCTTGGCTTGATATGGTTTACTCTAGCTGACAGCACAGTTGCACCAAATTTCAACTTGACAGGTAAGAAACTCTTTGTACTCTTGGATTTAATAATTGTCTTTGCTTTTGCATAAGACTTCTTCAAATTTTATAAGCAATTTGGATGATGGTCTGGTACGGGTCCAGAACAATAATTCACATGATTGTGATATAAGCTTGTAATATGTTCTGTATGAATTATTAGATTACAAAGGTCATTGGAAGTAATGTAATTGTTTCAGCGGCCTTTGGATTCTGATTGCATGTGAACCATAGTCTTGCTCCGTGATCATAATAATAGTTGATATTTCTATAGAACTTTAAAATTTGCAAATTGTTTTACATACATTATCTCATTTGAACTGAAAAAGAACCTTACAAGGTAGTTACTCAGGGTAGACACCATCTCTATTGTACACAGAAAAAAGCTAAATCTCAGGGAGGCTAAGTGATTTGACTTTGGTCACTCAGTTACTAAGATTCAAACTAGACTTTTCTGACCTCTCCAACAATCAATACACTATGACATGCTGCCTTTATAATTTTAGATGATAATCATATACAAACACACTTTTTTGGGGGTGGGGGAACTAGACACAAATACATACAAAGTATTATAGTATGGATTTCCTTTGCCCTTTTGATTTAATAAAAATTCTTTAAATCTATACATTGTCAAGGAAAAATCTATTTACATCTTACTAGTTTGCCTAAGAAAGAGAATATATGCTACAAGATTAAATAGAATGGAAATTCCTTGCTGTCTTGTACATTTGATGATAAAACCCAAATGCATTTAGAATTTTCATTGGTTGAACACTTTTTCCCTTATCATCTATATAGAATTCTATAGATTAGGTTTATAGTTTAATAGGAACTAGGATAAATACTATTGAATATTTAGAAATAAATAGAAATTCAAAAATGTGGTAACCTCCAAAGCCTCATTGGTATTTCAAGAATATTACAAAAGAATTAATGGGGGCGGTTAGGTGGCTCAGTGGATAAAGCATAGGCCCTGAATTCATGAAGACCTGATTTCAAATCTGGCCTCAGACACTTGACAATTACTAGCTGTGTGACCTTGGGCAAGTCACTTAACCCTCATTGCCCTCCACCCCCCCCCTCAAAAAATGATTAAAATGTTATTTTGGATTAATTTGGGTATTTTGTTGCCTTTAATAGAAAGTATTGAATGTTTGGTTTTTACTAATAGACTGTAGGAAACATCTTTCCATTAAGTGTTCCCATATTAGCTTCAAAAAAGGTATATCTGGCAGAAATAAGAGTTCACACCCAAGTTTGCCCATGGAACCTTAAGAGAAAAGGAATTGATAGTATAATTGCATTCAAACATCATGGTCCATAGTCTAAAATAAGTAAAATTGAACTTCATGGGAATGACAATATAGGCCTAAACTTTAATGAGACAACCAAAAAGAAGGTATGTTATTTAGGTTACTACTAATTATTTAAGTGAGCTTCATTATCTTTTTTAATCAAGATTCAAAAAGTCTCTTGACTTTATTAGATTGCTTGCTTGCCTTGGCAACAGAAATGGGTTACATGAGTGGAGATGTTGCCCATTTAGGATTATAGTGTGTAGATATCAATCAGCCAAATATTATGTTATATGAAACGACCCCAAGAGCTAGACCCCTAGCCCATATCTGCTTCAAATTTCTGTGCTTTGGAGTGAAATTGAATCCTATTGCAAAGAGATTTCTGGAACCTTAGATGGCTTTATGTTGCTTACGAAATAAAGCTGAAACACCTTAGCCCAGTATTCAGGTCCCTCCCTATGTAATATGGTTACCCCTCTACTTCTGTCTGGTCTCCTTACTGTTCCCATGCGTCTGCTACTGCTGCTTCTTATACCTGGAATGTCGCTCTTTCCTCCCCTGTTGAAAGCCTACACATCCTGTAAAATCCAAACCAAATGCTATACCCTGTATGAAGCTTTACCCTATCCCCTTGTCAGTAATGATCATTTGGACCTTCACCTTGGACCAGTCCTTTTTTTTTTTTTTCCCACTCTCTTGATGCATGGAACGATGTATCCTTTTGTATTGTAGTTACTTATGTGTGTGCTATTTTCCCCTACTAAACTGTAAGTTCCATTAGGGTAGATCCCACATCTTAACTAAAATTTGTTTCTTCCTCAATTTCTGCCTAGCACAGTGGTTTCATAATGTAGTCACTTAACAAATGATTATTGAATTGAATTAAATCGAGTTGAAATGAGAGTCATACTCCTGAACAAAATTACAGCTCTAGAGTTTCTAAGAATGACCAGATTTTCAGATATCCATTCTTTCTATGCTTCAGGTACTTTAACCCAAAGGAAAGTTTTGATTTTACTCCTATTTTGGGTGGGGAAAGTTTATCATTAGGGGTACTGCTACTTTGAACTGCAGTTTCAGGTTTGTAGTTTGCAAGAGGTTCTCTCCCTTTCTCTGTATTCCCAGTGAAATAATCTCTTTAAAGGAAAACAAAAAACTTCTTGGACCTCATCATTTAGAACATGTATGGAGCCACTTAGACTGTTTAGGATGCCACTGTTCGTGCTCTGGGCTAGTTCTGCTATAGAATAAGGAAAAGCCTACCTTGTATTTATTAGAGGTATTCTGTCTACATGGAGATGCCAGAAGAAAGGAATATACCCCAAGATGTTTCCAAATCAATAAGATTACATTAGCATAGTAAGTAATAGGATTATTTAAAACACAGGCATGGAGACCAGACTTGTGCTATTATAAGGGCTTCCAGTGAAGAGCTCCCTCCAACAATGCAAACCAGAATGCCTCCTTTGCAGCTTAGAGCAGATTTTCTTTGTCATGGACCCCCTTGGCAGTCTGGTGAAGCCCTTCTCAGAAGAACATTTTTAAGTGCATACAATGAAATATAAAGGATTATAAATGAAACTAAACATGAAAACATAGTTATCAAAATATATTTTGAAACATTTCTAGACAAGTTCACAGACCCCAAGTTAGGAAGTCTTAGAGAGTTGTCTAGACTGTACCGAGAAGTTAAGTGACAAGGCTCACACAGACAGTATGATTCAGAGCTTAGACTTGCCCTCAAGTCTTACTGGCTCAAGAACAGCCCACCTATCCATTATGCTCCACTGCTTGTTATTTTAAAAATAGGAGAACTTGATGCTTCTAAATAAATGTTGTCACTTTAGGAAGCCAGACAGATGAAAAAAAATATTTTCATTGTTTGAATTTTTTTTTTGTCATAAATCCTGTTGAATGTCATCATTACTCAAGCCAAAGGATGTGATTTGGGGTTCAATACAAGACATGCTTTTTAGTAAGGAGGTCAGTCTTCTTGTATGACTCTTAAAGTATATGGCAAAGGAAATTGCATGTAAGATTTAAATGGACATGGCATTATGTGAGAATTCAAGTTTAAGGACGAGTTTTAAAACCTGAATACGTTATTGTGCTTCTTATATTTAAATAAGGAGACTTTTTTTTTGTCTTTTACTTTCTGGAAGGTGTGGTCCTTATCTCCCTCGCCCTCTGTGCAGATGCTGTTATAGGAAATGTACAAGAAAAAGCCATGAAGATGCATAATGCTTCCAATTCAGAAATGGTAAATATGAACTCTAACCCACTGTTGTATTTTCAATTTTTAATATTCAGATGTAAGAATGGATCTTTTTTACATAGTAGCTGTCTTTCTGAAAAGTTATTGGTGAATTTTGGTTTTGGTAGATCAGATCACTTTAAATACACTGGGAAGCTCACCATTTTAAAGGAACACTGATAAGTCCTTTTGGGAAGGAAAAAAATGCAATGGAAATAGACTACCCCTGTCTAATCTATCTTATTGGAAATGTATTTATTATACTGTCTTAAAGTAAGGTAAACTCTTAAAGTATGTAAATGTTTCTCTTTGGAAGATAATGTTTGGATTTATAATTACCCTTTTTCTTACTCCCAAAACATAGTATTTTTCTTATTTTTTATAGCTTGCAAAAGAAAATTGATATATGTGCTTATATCATCATATAAGTGAAAGGCATTTTGCTTTGTGGTTAGATCACTAGACTAGATCTCCAGACACTTAAATTCTGCTTTCTGGCTCCAACATTAAGCTTCTGTGTATATATCTGGATATGACATTGGAATTCTTCTCACTTTTCTTTCATAGCTGGAAATGTTAGATGATAATTCTTTAGCCTCATAAGCTCACAAGATAGTTATGAGAGTATATAATGTCTCTGAAGTAAAGAGTAATCATATAAACATAAAAGATATTTAGAGGGAATACTTTGGCTTTTAAGACTAGACAGTAATATTGCAATTATCCCCTAGTGTTCAACAGAAAACCTAGGATCGGGATCTTAAGGGCTGACCAATAGAATTAGATCCCATCCATCTCCTTTAATTTCAGAAAGGCTCCTTTTGAAGTATCAAGATTCCAATTTAAAAGGAAGTAGGGAATCTGCCTCATCTTTGATCTCTTTAAAAGTCATAGAGAAGACCTTTCTGCCTCCTGCCTTGTAAAGCTACATTTTTTTTTAGTTGAACAGTGACTAAAAGAAGAATACATATTTGGGAGAACAGGGAGGGAAGAAGTAAATGTTTACAAATTACATACAGGAACACACACATATAAAATATTAAGTCTGGTGTAAGGAAATCTTTATGAACATATAGTGAGAACAAGGAAGTTGTGCCCAATTTAAGTGACCCAGATCTTCCAGTTGTAAACAAACATAGACTCAGAAACCAGGCAATTGTGTGAAATCTCATTTTAGGACTAAATCCTAAATGTACTGTATCATGTAAAAATGAACCAGTAAGTATAAATATATTGTTGGTTAAGAAAGAAGTGAATATTTTGCTCAAGTATTTCCCTCTAGTTGCACAAAGAAGCAGTTTGATATTGCAGGGGTGAGGGGGCAGGGGATGCGGAGGTGGGAAGTCAGAGTATCTAGGTTCGAATCCTTACTTAAGGAAGGTCATTTATGTCCTATGGGCTTCACTCTAAGGTCTCTTCCAACTCTAAAATCAATGATTCAACAAAGAAATTTTAGAAATTAAAATTTCACAGGAAATAGTCAGGACTGGAAAATTACACATCATTAACATCGAATTTACTCTGGCAGTTTCTAGAGGTACCATTGAATTTTATCTGGAAGGACTCCATTTTTAGATAGTATTTTTAAAAATATATTTATAAATACATTTTGAAAGATCCTGAAGTATACATGTATGTACATGTAAATATGTGCACATGACCATTGATCTTATGAAGCAGCTCAAAGAGAAATAATCCCCTTTTACTCCTCCAAGTACATATCAACTCTAATGAGAAAAGAACTTTCTAGTACCTGAAAATTACAATAAGAATGACAGCCATCTATGATTGGAACCAGTCAGCAAAAACATAAACCTGGGAGGGGGAGAGGGGCTGAAAGCACAAAATTATATGGTAATTAGTCACAATTATAAAACTGGAGTGATCAATCAGTCAATCAGTAATTTCTTATCAAGTATGTACAGTGAACTTGGTGCCATGTGAGGCACTGAGGGTACAAAAACAAAAATTAAACAGTTGCTACCCCAGTTAAGGGAAATTTCTGAAGAAAGGCAAAAGCTTCTGGGAGATCAGGATAGGCCTAATTAGGATGTGGCATTGGAGCTGTACTTTAAAGCAAACTAGGGAGATGGGAAGTCATATCTGAGGAACAGTAAGAATAAGAAGGTCAAGTTTTCTGTACCCAAAGGTACATGAAGGGAAGAGATAAAATGACTGGAAAAGTAGGTTCAAATGAAGTTATGAAGGGTTTTAAATGCCAAAGGAATTTATATTTGGTCCTAGAGGCAGTAAGTAACTACTGGAGCTTATTAAGCTGGGGGTGACATGGTCAGGTGTGCACTTTGAAAATACCACTTTGGTAGTTGTGTGAAAGATGCATTAGAAAGGGAGGAGATGAGACAGACCAATTAGAATAGAGGTGTGTTGCAATTGTCAGGCAAGAAGTGGTGGTGGTGATGATGATAATGGTGATGATAATGATAACTGGTATTTATATAGCACTTACTCTGTGCCAGGCACTGTAAGGGAGTGGCTGTGTAAGAAAAGAGAGTCGGGAAGATTCAGGATATGTCATGGGGGTAGAAGCAGAAAGATTTTGCAACCACTTCATTGAGGGAAGGAGAGGAAGAATGAGGAGTTGAGAATGACCCCGGCATCATGGGTGTATATGTACCAAAAATTGGGAATTTAGGGAGAAAGGTAGACTTGGAGACAGAAATAATAAATTCCCTTTTGGACATTGTTTAAGATACCTGTAGGATATCCAGTGAAAATATTCCATAGATAATTGGCAGTTGGTGATATAAATCTGAACTATTTGGACCTAATAAGGTCACCAAGAGAGGTGTTAGAAAAGAAATGAGGGTCCAGAACAGAGCCTTGGAGCCATACCCACAGTTGAGTGTGACATAAATAATGGTCCTTTAAAGGAGATGGAAGACAAGTCAGAGAGGTAAGAGGCAAACCCAGGGAAAAAAAGTGTCATTGAAAACCAAAGAGGAGATAGCTTCCTATAAGGAGAGGAGAGTATGGTCAATTTTATCAGATGTTGGAGACTGAGAAAATGTCATTGGATTTGTCATCTAAGAGATGTTTGGTAACTTTGGAAAGATGAATTCCAGTTGAGTGATGAGATCAGAAGCCGAACATCAAGGAGTTGAGAAGTGAGTAAGTGAAGAGGAAGTGAAAACAAGTGCAGACAGATTTTTGCAGCTATTTAGTTGAGAAAGGGAAGAGAGATATAGGATGATAACTTGAGTAGAGTGACTGGTTAAATGAAGGTTTTGTTAAGGTTTTGTGTTTATGGGTCGTAGGGAATGAGCTAATCAATAGGTAGTGTTTAGAGATTAGAGAGAAAAGGATGATGATGATTGAGGGGGCAGTCTACCAGAAGAAGTTGTTTGTCCTTCATTCTAGAAGAGGACCATGACAGTGTGATGATGTCATGACTTGCAATGAATTGGATTCAGGTGAGGCAGGGCTGTCCAAAATCACCAGCCTCACTTTCTCCTTCCAGAGCCATCTGGGTCCAGTAGCAAGATATATATCAGGATGACTGGAGATGGACTTAGATTTTTTATTTTGCTTTTTGTTATTGTTTCTTTTTTAAAGGCAATTGGGAATGAGTGATTTGCCCAAGGTCACAGAGTTAGTTAAGTGTCTGAGGTCAAATTTGAACTCAGGACCTTCCAACTTCAGGACCAGTGCTCTATCCACTGTGCTGCCTAGCTGCCCTACCAGAAGAAATAGGATGGGAGAGGGTCAGTGGTACAAATTGTGAAGTTGGCTTTGAAGAGAAGAAAGACCACCTCCTAAATACTATAAGAAGATGGGGGATCATATCAGGAGGTGCTGAGATATAGAGTAAGCTCACACAGAGAATGGCCTCTGTTTCAGTAAAGTATAAGGAAAGGTCTTCAGCTGCAAGGGTAGGAGAGAGGAGTAATATGGGAAGTATCAGGAGGACTGAAGAGGTGATTTGGGACAGCAGCTGTGAGGAGTAGGAGAAAGAATCAGGGTCAAAGAAAAGCATTGCTTTGCAGCAGTGAGGGCCCAATTGAGGGCCTTCATAAATTGTGAATGGACCCATTTGGCTGGATTGTGTGACTTCCTCTGGCATTGTTTGGCAGCATGTGATTTGGATTGTAGGGAGCAAATTGGGTATCAACTGGATGCTTTTAAAGAGCAGGGTTAGGGGTTTTTTGTTTGTTTTGTCTGGGACTTGAGCAAGCTCATAGGTATAATTTTGGGAACTTGACTTGGAGCATTCTCTTTCCAGAAGAGTTCTTTTCTGGTTTTATTTAAAACCTGATTTACACCTTCCATTTGAGGGTATTCAGATTCTTTTAAATATTATGATCCTTATTTCACATACATAGGACCAACATAACAATAAGAAGAAAAATGTCAAATAACCTTTATCAGTCTGGGCAAGTCCAAAAAAATACAGTAGAAAAAATTTTTTCAGGCCAGTGAGTACAGAAAGTCGGTGAGTACAGAGATAAAAATGGTTACTATAAAACATTGTCTCAAGGCACAGCATAGAATAGGCCTATTTCTATGCAAAATAGAAAATTATAATGGATTTTTATTTTGATAAAAATTTATCTATATACAAACGGCAACAGAAACAGTCATTAAAACTTTACCTAATCAGAGTTAGTAGCTTTTTCTTAGTACTGAACTGAATTGGGTGATTAACCCCATTAGAAATTACTTTAGAAAATAATCAGAGCTTGTAAAATTAAGTGCTTTATCATAATGAGCAATATGGGATTTCAGAAGCTGAACAAAGCCCAGAAGCTCTTCATAGTTTTCTAGTGAACAGTCACCAGCTTTTACGGTCTCCATATTCTCCAAGTACCTGGAGAGAGATACAAAGAATAAAGCATTTGCTATCTTGTTAACATATTTCAGGACTGAAAAGAGAATAAAGTATCAATTGCCACAGAATTGAGCATGCACTGATAATTGAGAAAATTTGTAATTAAGAAAACTTCCAGAAGTCTTAGAAGAATGAAATAATTTTAAATAAATGATAGGTTCAGTAGGAGTTTTAATATCTATTGTCCAGAAAACAAAATAATGACCAAATTCATTAATGTGAGCCTGAGAATAAACACATTAAATGAGATTCTTTGGGTAGATTTTGAAGGCGTCATAAATTAGTTAAGTACAGTATGGAACAACTCCTGGTAATCTCCATAGTGTTTAAAGGATAAAAATAAATGTATTTGCAAGTGGCAACCACAACCCTTTAACCAACTTATATAATTAATTAGTTGAATCATTTTGAGAATTAATATGAAAGATGATAAACCAGTCAGTCAACTAACATTTATTAAGTGTCTGCGAGGTGCTAAGCACCAGAGATACAAAGAAAGACAAAAACAAAGAAACAAAAAACAATCCTTGCTCTCAAGGAGCTTACAGTCTAATGAGTGAGACAACATACAAACAAGTTTGTACACATAAAATTAATAAATATATGTGTATATATGTGTGTATATGTGTATGTATGTGTGTATATATACATACATATATACATGCATATATATACATATATATACACATATATGTGTGTGTATGTATATATATATGTATATATGTGTGTGTGTGTGTATATATATATATATATATATATATATATATATATATATATATATATATATATATATATATATATATATATATATATATATATATATATATATATATATATATATATATATATATATATATATATATATATATATATATATATGATAAACTTGAGATAATCTCAGAGAAAGGACACTTAAGATTTAAGGAGGAAAGCCTTGCAGGAGGTGGAATGAAAGAACCAATGGAATCTCAGAGATGGGAAGGAGGAAGAAGAATGTTCCAGTGGGGTCAGGCCAGTGTCACTGGATCACAGAGTGTGTAGAGGTGGGGGAGTAAGGAGCAAGAAGACTTGAAAGGTAGGAATAGATGAGTTTATAAAGGTCTTTAAAAGTCAAACACAAAACTTTATTCTGGATCCTAGATGTAATAGGAGACCCCTTGAGTTTATTGAATAGATGGGTGATGTGATCAAACCTGAATTTTAGGGAGAACTGGAGAGTGGTAGCCTGAGGCAGGGAGACCAACCACCAGGCTATTTCAGTAGTCTCAGACTGAGATGATGAGGACTGCACAAGAAATGATGATAATGTCAGAGGTCAGAAGAGGCTATCTAGGAGGAATATTACAGTAATAGAGAAGTTAGGAAGGTGAATTTGGAGCGTGGGGGGGAAATGAATTCAGTTTTAGGCATATTGAGTTTAAGATGTCTCTGGAACATCTCAAGCTATCTAAAAGGCAGTAGGAGGTAATAACAATACTGCTAATAATAGTTAATATTTATAGAGTACTTACTATGTAACAGGCATTGTATAATGCATACAATTACTATCTCATTTTATCTTTACAGCAACCCTAGGAGGTAGGTGCTGTTATTATTCCCATTTTACAGATGAGGAAATGGAGGCAAATAGAGGTTAAGTAATTTACCTAAAATCATGTAGCTGATGAGAGTCTGGGCCTGGATTTGAACTTGCCTTCCTGATTCTAGGCCCAGTGCTCTATTCACTGTATCAGAAAGCTACCCACATCCAAGATTCAAGACTGGGAATCAGTAAAAAGGTTAGGACTGGACAAGTAGATCCGAGAGTCATCCTCCCTTCATTCAGTTATTTCTTTCTCCCTTCCTTTTTCCTTTCCTCCCTCCCTCCCTCCCTTTCATTCCTTTCTCATTTCCTTTCTTCATTTCCTTGTCCCTCTCCTCCTTCTTCCCTTATTTTTTTTACTTCTTTTCTTTCCTCCCTTTTTCCCTCCCCCTCTATGCTCTCTTCCTTCTTCCTTCTTTCCCTTCCTTTCTTTTTTTTAGTGAGTGGGAAGATGTGGAAGGGATAAAAAATTAAATGATCATAGGATGATAAATTTAGAATTAGAAGACACCTTGGTATTCAGGTAGTTAGAACTCCCTGAACTTATAGATGGGAACACAGGCTCAGAGGTGTTAAGTGATAGCCTAAGATAAATAAAGTAGTGAGAGGCAGAGCAAACTTGGTTCAGTATACTTAAAAAGATTAAATGACTTGCCTGTGTTCTCATAGTTAATCAGTGTCAGAGCCTGGACTGGATCTCAAGTCTTCTGACTCTAAAGCTCAGTGTTCTTAATGCTACCCACCAGGCTGCCTAAAAGTAGCATCCCTGTCAGAATAGGGGGGTGTGGAGTTAACCACTTGATCAGGATGGTGACTGAGTCTTTGTATGATTTGATACCCCAGGCCAAGTGCCTGAAGCTATAATTTCCTGTCATTTTCCATACCTCCTCTCCAAGACCTCCAGACCTAGGACTGGACAGTTTTGGGTTTTTTTTGTGGGGTAGTGGGGGTTAAGTGACTTGCCCAGGGTCACACAGCTAGTAAGTGTCAAGTGTCTGAGGCCAGATTTGAACTCAGCTCCTCCTGAATCCAGGGTAGTGCTTTATCCACTGTATCACCTAGCTGCCCCTGGACTGGACAGCTTTAAGTAGTCTCCTGTGGAAAGCTGACATTCCCTTATATGAATGCAATCAAGAGACGTCTTTTTAAAACTAGTCAGAAGAAATTCTAGATCATCACCATTCTTACTTCAAATAAGGCATTCTTGGCCAGGAGGGAATAGGTAAGAAGTAACTAGTAGCATAATAATGGAGATTGTTAGCAAAATCTTGAGCCTTATAGGTTGATGGAGGAATAGAAAAGTTTTCATACAAAGTCTGTCATGTAGTGCTTTGCTATTTTCTTTTTATTATGAATTTATGTCAGTTTAAAGTATTTCTAGAAAGACTACCATTGCCTATGTATATTTTTCTTTAAATGTTGGTGCCCTATTCCAAAATGTCATCTTCTAATTCAACAGCTGCTCCCAGATAAGATAATATGTGCTACAAGACTTTGTTTATTTTTATTTAGTCTGTATGGTTATAAACAGTTACTACCAACCATTATTTTTAGTATGTTAGTCTATACTGTAACATTGATGTTAGCTTCAAAATGTTTTGTGCTGTAGACTTAATTGAATAAATTAATTGAGCCACATATTGAAAAGCTTTAATTTCCTATCTTTGGTTTGATAGTTCTAAGCACTAGTTAATCTTTTTTTTAACCACTTTATTTCATCCATTCCAGGTTTTGTATTCCTATTCAATTGGTTTTGTATACATTTTATTGGGATTGACATGCACTACTGGATTAAGCCCTGCAGTAGCATTTTGTTCAAAGGTAAATGCCAGTTAATCACTTTTTAAACAAACATCTGTCACTAAATATATATATATATACACACACACACACACACACACACACACACACACACACACACATATATATTTTTAAAACTCCCCATGTTGGAAAAGACAGCTACTAATGTAGTCTGTAAATTCCTTTAATTTAACCTTACCATGACCTGTGTTAGGACACCAGAAATTTAGATTGCATGATTTAGTGCGTTTTATCCTTGCTACTACCTAGCAAATTATTTTTTTAAATCACTATGCCAAAGTTGTAGATTTTTAATTTCATTATAATTTTTCCATTATTTAATCAAAATTAAATAAGAATCTTTGCTTGAATGCATTGTTGAACAGCTTATTATTGCTCAAGCAGTTGATTAAAATCTGTATTTTATTTCATCTTATAATACCTCAGGGTTTGTTTTGCATTTTCCTAACAGGTTTTTTGTTGTTGCAGCATCCAGTACAAACGTATGGTTATGCATTCCTTTTCTCCCTTACTGGGTATTTTGGAATCTCCTTTGTTCTGGCTTTGATTAAAATATTCGGTGCACTTCTTGCTGTAACAGGTATGAGTGGCTTTTATGCTTGATTTTTTTGATATAAGCATTTTAACACATTTCTAGATGTTATTCTCCAAAAACAGGAGTAGTATCTTCTTTTCAGTAACAAAAAGAGATAGCTTATTCCATTGACCTTTTTTCTTGAATAATTAGTATATGTTGTTAATTAAGCTTTCTAATGTTTGCTCTTTATATAATTCATAAGTATTTAAAATCTTACTATATTTGAAAATGAAGCAGGATGATAATATTTACTGAAATATCATCTTAAATGGATGATGAGAAGCAACATAGCATGATGGTGAAAGGCCCAGTTGTTGAAGTCTGGCAAACTTGAATTCGATTTATTCCTTATATATATTAACTATATGAACTTGGGCAAGTCACTTACCCTCTTAGTGCCCCAGGTAGTTTTCTAGGACTATAATCTATAGACCATTGGTCATCTGTATCCCTGGAAGGAGATTTTATTACTCCCTACCCACTCTACCCCCTGAAAAAATTCATGTTTTTATATATATATATATATATATATATATATACACACACATATATACATATATATATATATATACATATATACATATACATGTATATATATACACACACACATATATGTATGTACGTATATATATGTGTGTGTATATTTGTCTTTCATATGAATTTGTTCAGTTATTTTCATTTGTAAATTTTAACATTTTAGGATTTAAAGATAATATAATTATATTTTCCATCATCAAAATAATTAAAATATCATTGTAATTTTGTAAACCAATTAATTAGAATTTTCTTCTCCACTCTCACATTGTCATTCTTTTAAATTCTTCACAAATCAAGTCAAATCAAGTCAACAAACATTCACTATGCGCTATTCAGTCAGTCAGCCAAACTACCATTTATATGGCACTTAACATGTAACACTGTGCTAATGAACCTTGGAGATACAAAGAAAGAAAAAACATCTTGATCTCAAGAAGATCACAATCTAATGGGGGAGACAACATGCCACCTACCATGTTTACAGAAAATATATGCAGGTTATATTGGAGAAAATCTCAGAGGGAAGGTACTCATGTTGAGGGGGACTAGAAAAGGCTTCTTGAAAAAGCTGAGACTTGAAGAAATCCAGGGAAGTCGTGGAAAAGAAGCAGCAGCACATTCTAGGAATGGGAGGCAAAGAGGGAGTCACTGAAAAGGGACAAAGTGAAGAGATAGAATGTCTTGTACAAGGAACAGTGAGGAGGCCAGTGTCACTAGATCATAGAATATGTGTAGTAGAATAATAGCATGATGACTGAAAAGGTAGAAAGTAGCTAGGTTATGAATGTCTTTAGAAGTCAAACAGAGGATTATGTATCTCATCCTGAAGGTAATAGGGAGCCACTTTTCTTTATTAACTTCAGGGGGAAGGGGGTAATATGGTAAGACTTGTGCTCTAAGGAAATTGTTTTAAAGGATGAATGGAGATAGACTGAAATGGGAAGAGACTTCAGACAGGGAGACCAGCCAGGAAGTAATTGCAATAGTCCAGGTATGAAGTGATGAGAGCCTTTACCAGAATGGTAACAGTGTCAGAGCAAAGAAGAGAGTTTATACAAGAGATGTTAAGAAGGCAGAAATGACAGGATTTGGCAACAGATTGAATATGGAGAGTGCCAAGTCAAGGGTACCAAGGTTTAGGCCTGTGTCACTAGAAGGATGGAGGTGCCCTCAATAATAATAAAGAAGTTTAAAGGAGGGGAAAGTTTGGGATAAGACATGCAGTTCAAGATGACATGACTTCCTTTAAGTCCCAACTAAAATCCTACCTTCTATAGGAAGCCTTTCCTAACCCCTTTTAATTCTAGGGCCTTCCTTAATTATTTCCTGTTTATCTTGCATGTATAGTTTTGTATATATTCATTTGCATGTTGTCTCACCCATTAGACTGCATGCTGCTGCTGCTTTTTTTTTTTTTGCAGGACAATGAGGGTTAAGTGACTTGCCCAAGGTCACACAGCTAGTAAGTGTCAAATGTCTGAGGCCAAATTTGAACTCAGGTCCTCCTGAATCCAGGGCCAGTGCTTTATCCACTGTACCACCTAGCTGCCCCTGATTGCATGCTTCTTGAAGGCAGACACTGTGTCATATCCCCAGTGTTCAACACAGTGCCTGGCACATAGTAAGCACTTAATGAATGTTTATTAATTGATTGGTTGATCGATTGATATTCAGTAGGCAGTTGATGGCAAGACTAGAGTTTGGGAGAGAGGTTAAGTCTGCATAAATTGATCTAAGAATTATCTCCATACTGATGATAATTGAATTCATGGAAGTTGAATAATCTATCCTTTAATTCTGTCCCTCTTTTTTCCTTCTACCAAGCAAGTCCTATCCCACTTTTTTTAAACCAAACTTTATAAATTAATTGGAAAAACAGGTACCAGTTGAACACTGTCTTAGCTGTTTACCTCCCATAGGAGAGACTAGCTCCCTCTCCTTTGTTTATCACCTTTAAAAATATACCTATTATAATATTTGTGGATGATATTATTGTACATTATTCAGTATTCATTCATTAATGAATATCTCTTCAGTCAATCAATAAACATTTATTAAGGGCCTGCTATGTGCCAGGTACTATGCTAAGCATTTCACTTCCACTATACCATCTATATATCTATATATTATAAGTTCCTTGAGGTCAAGAAATGTGTGACCCCAAACCGGAATCACCCCTTCTGTCCACTTCCTCCACTCCTGCTCACATACTCCTGAACAGTTTGAGGAAGCCTCTCAACCATCTTGACTGAGTCCTCTATAATGACATGTTTTCTAATCTCAGTCTAGCTGATAATCACTACTTTTTACTCCCAACTTAATCTCTATCTTGTTCCCCAGAGTGACTGTTCCAAACCTGTTATTCTCGCAGGTCTCTCACACCACCCCATTCCCAACCCTCTCTACTGAGGACCTTTCCTCATACTTTCCAGAGACAAGCCATTTTCCATGAGCTTCCCTTTCTCTTCTTTTCTTCATTTCATTGCCCTTTGACTTCCTCTTCCACTCTCTTCTCCTTCTATCTCTGAAGAAGAGAGGGCCTTTTCCTCAAAACCAGTACCACTACTTCATAGGGTCATAGTTAGAGGTGGAAGGGATGTTTGAGATCCTCGATTCCAACCTCCTTATTTTACAAAAGAGGCAGGGAGCTTAAAGTGCCTTTGCCCAGGTCACAGCTAAGAAGTATCTGAGGGGGCATGTGAGTCCAGATCTAATTGATTCCAAATACACTCACTGTCCTATCCACTACTTGATAATGCCTCTACTTGATTACATCCTCTCCCCCTTCTCTAGCATACTGTGCTCCCCTCTATCACCCTCTCTCTGTCTTTGTCTGTCTCCCCCAGCCCAATCTTCATTCTTTATCTAGTTTTCCTTCCCTACTTGGAGACACAGCTAGGTTTTCCTTATCTTAAAAATCTCTCACTAGTTACCACCATCCCCTTAAGCTATTTCCCTATCTCCCTTCCAGGTTTTTTCAACCAAACTCCTAAAAAAAAGTTTGTTTTTACCTGTTGCTTCCAGTTACACTTCTAACACTCACTTCTCAACCCTTTGCATTTTGACTTCCAGTCTCATCACTCAAATAAGACTGCACTTTCCAAAGTTACCAAAGATCATTTAATAGACAAATCGAAGGGCCTGTTTCCAGTCTTTATCCTTCTTGATCTTCAGTATTTGAGGATCCCTCTCCTGAATATTCCCTCTTCTTTCTATGTTTTGGGGGAGAGGGGACATTATTATCTCTTTAATCTTCTAACTCTCTAATTGTACCTTCTCTGTCTTTTTTTTGCTGCATTATAATAGATAACTGGGACTATAGTTGTCCCTCCACATTTGCAGGGGTTAGGGGTACAGGACCCCCACAAATATGAAGAACCACAAATAACTCTAGGCACCACCTCAGAACTGTTTTTAATCATTCTGATCACATTTGTTTAATACACAAAACAAGTAAAACAACACACTGCACCCATAAAAAAGTTGCAGTTTCCATATGAGAGATTAGTATCTTGCACACTATAGTCTTTCACAGCAGCCCCTGAAGCTGCAGCAACTGCTTCACAGATTTCCTTCTCCTACTAAAAGCACAAGATACAAAGATCACTGCAAGAGAAAAGTCTCGTGACTGAGTTTGGATGGTAGAGTTCTAACATTGAAAAACAAACTCCACTGGTTGCCTGTTACCTCAGGGATTAATATAAATTCCTTTCTCTGGCATTTAAAGCCCTTTGCAGTCTAGCTGTGCCTTACCAGGCTTCTTACACATTTTACTCTTTGATAAACACTTAAGTCCAATGAAACTATATTTTACCAAGACATTCCATCCCTTGTTTCGATACTTTTGTGCTGACTCACTTATGCCTAGGAACATACTGGCAATTCGTCACCACACCTCAGAATCCTTAGCTTACTGAACGCAACAGGCAATTAAACAATTTCTGCCTGACCTATTGAAACAAGTTACTG
This sequence comes from Dromiciops gliroides, assembly GCF_019393635.1. NCBI lineage: Eukaryota > Metazoa > Chordata > Mammalia > Microbiotheria > Microbiotheriidae > Dromiciops > Dromiciops gliroides. The sequence goes on along the minus strand of NC_057861.1, from coordinate 169,198,343 downwards.
ACAAGAAAAATCGGGAAATGAATGGAAGAAAAGACATAACAGTAATTGTAATAATGTCATTATGAAGTTTAACATATAAATCAATTGCCATAACGATGAGACCAAAAGAGCCTAAATATTTGTCTAATTAATAATCACTTCATTTAACTATGGCACCTGAGTATAACACTATTATAAAATATATACCCATTTATAAAATCATACATAGCCTGGTGAAAGAGTATGGGTTGTGGGGGCAGCTAGGTGGCACAGTAGATAAAGAACCAGCCCTGGATTCAGGAAGAACTGAGTTCAAATCTGACCTCAGACACTTGACACTTACTAGCTGTGTGACCCTGGGCAAGTCACTTAACCCTTATTGCCCTGCCCCCCCAAAAAAAGAAAGAAAGAAAGAGCATGGGTTGTATCACTTTATAGGTCAAAATCTAAACCCTTCATTTTATAGATGAGGAAACTAAGGCCCAAGAAGGAAGGCTAAGTTACTTATCTAAGATCACAAAGGTAGAAAGTATCACATATCAGTTAGTACTGTCAGTAATTAACCGGCAGGATTTGAATACAAGCTCTTTGATTCCAGATCTAGCATTTTTTTCCACAGTACCACACTACACTGGAAAAACAACAGCAAAGGTGGGAAGAGCAACTGGGATGAATCAGATACAAAAAGAAGTCTGACACATTTTTGAGAGTTTTGAGGAATTAATTCTCAAAGTATCTGAAAGAGAGTAAGATACCAGCACTTAGTCCACATAGTATGCTCGTTGTAAATGCTTATAATACCCTGACTTGAATAAGTACATGAGGGGAAAATCTTGGACCCCCCCCAAGTGTTGGAGAAAACTTCAATGACTACTGACCCATATTCCTCATCTCTCATATATATATATATATATATATATATATATATATATATATATATATATATATATATATATAACATAACATTGTTATGAGAATGATAAATGTATGATCTCTACATATGTCAGATGCATCCTTAATGAGATAAATAGAAACAGATAGACTTTCTTGAGTGATATTCCACAAACCATGTCTTTTTCATGCCAAAGGTGACTGAAAGAAGTATATAATAAAAGATCTCATGGTGCTTATTATTTGTTGACTACAAAAAAAAATAGCATGTTATTTGGTAGAACAAATAGTCACCTTAAATATGCATATGTCAAAATCATACAAGATTCCCTGAAAAATAACTAAGGTAATCTTGTTCATATACTCTGTGATCATTAATAACAAGACATAAAAAAAGGTGAAATACATGCTTGCCAAAAGTGTTAGCCACTTTGTTGAAGGAGACACAATGCAAAGTCCAAATTGAAGAGGTATTCCTATAGATAGTGATGTCATGCAGATGTTCCTGTTTATTGATAATATATAATATGATCACATGAAAGCCTAGAACATCACAAAGCTTTCTCGGTGATATCCAGTTTGGTCTAACCATCCACATCAGAAAAATTGGGTAGTTTAAGAATGACTATTGTCTTCTCAGATATTCAGTTAAATAGAAAGCTATAATTCTTGTCCAGTTTTATATACAAATATATGTGATATATATTATAAATCGAGCTCAGCACTGAAAATAAGGAGGAGTGGGCTGGCTTCCCTTTGGGAAATTACAAAAGTTTTACCCAAAGCTTCTTTCTGAAGTAAAGGGCCATTTTAAAAATATCAGCATCCTTCTAGTGATAGTGTATGGCTGCACATCATTGAACACTATGATCTCTGATGAATTGAAATAAAGGCTTATGCAAAGGTCAATAGAAAAATACAGTTATATACATGAACAAAGAGCGACACTATATAAACAAGGAATTATGGGGGCAGCTAGGTGGCGCAGTGGATAAAATACAAGCATTGGATTCAGGAGTACCTGAGTTGGAATTAGGCTTCAGACACTTGACACTTACTAGCTGTGTGACCCAGGGCAAGTCACTTAACCCCCATCACCCTGCCAAAAAAACAAAAACAAAAAAACAAGGAATTATGAAGGAGAACTAGAATAAAGGATGCCATCAAAGAAATGTGTGATCAAAAAAAAGATGGGCTACACATGTAAGAAGAGGGCATATTATATAGCCTCCTTGCTCTTCATAATGGCAAGAGAACACAAAAAAGCCACAACTACCTTGTTGGCTGTACCTCCAGTAATAAACTTATGGGATGACATGGGCAAAAGTTGCACAGGATGGGCAGGCATAGATGAATTGTAGTGTGTATGGTTAAAAGAAATATCCATATAGATGAATCATAGACTTCTTTTGAGTATTTGATTATTTCTTTCTTCATAATAAGTTTAGCAATCTTGGGTCTAAATTTTTATGAATCTGTTAATATACTTTCCTTATCTACATTTGTGACAGTCATGAAAGATGCATGTGTGTATATTTATACCTACATATATAGACATATACAGAAAATAATATAAATACGTATGTATATATTTGCACAAATATATATATATATAAATACACACATCCATACATATACACACAAACTCAAACTCAGTAAAAATGACCTACTTAATAAAAAGAGTTAGTCTTTCATTAATTTATTTGTTTTCATTTCAGTTCAGTAAAGTAATATTTAATGAAGCTTAAAAATATAACATATTTCATGTGTGAGAAGTTTAAGTTTTGATTTTATATGAAATTTTTCTTAGGTTTTCTCTCCCTGATCTTAAATTTTAATTAAATCCTTTAAAAAAAACAGAAATTAGAAGATGTTTATTTACTGTGCTATGAAACAGTATTCCCTTGTTTTTTGCATATCCTTCCATTCTCATATTGAGTATGGGGACTGGTGAAAATCTTTAATGAAAATTGTATTTCTGTTAGGAAACTGAGAACTTATCAAACTTAATTGGAAAAAAAAGAACAAAAGGCATTTAACTTAGGAAATAGTTATAAATATTTTAATTAATAACTGATTTGGTGAAACAGAAATAATACTAATTAAAAACTGAAGTAATTTAAGTGTTTTTAAATTATTCATCTGTAAACTCAATTTTCTAATTAAACCTATGCTTTCTTATTTTGCTTTTTCCATGTAATGGAAAAAATCTTTTTTCTAATATACATAAATTCAAGCAATGTTACAAAACATTACTTAGCCTTAAAATAAGTAATGATTGGGTACATACCATGAATAGGCAAAGAATGTTCTGCAATTAGAAAATTTCATATGGAATTATCATGAAAACTTTAGGGTACAAAATGTTACTGAGAAATATCTATAGTTCTATAGTTTGCTACTCTACTTAAAATTCATAGGCAATGTTGTATTTGCTTTTAAAACTTTTGAGCATCTATTTGCCTACATTCTTGAATACTGACTTGTCATTCTATTAAGCAAACTTATAAAGTTCCTACTATATACAGAGCAGGAAGCTTGGAGTTAGGGAAGATACAAAGTTTAGAAAAGAGAGAATCCCTGCTTTTGTGGTTCCTAAAGACTAACAGAAAGACATAAATCTCCACAGCATATAACAGTTGAACTTAGAATTAAGTGACCAATAATTACTTATAAATATATTAAAAAGGTGCAAGCAGTTGTTGTGTGGGCAATGTAGAAAAGGTCATTACATACTTTGGAAATTTTAGAAGACTTCTGGGCAGGGATACCATTTTTGTTAAAGAGTTGAGGTAGAGACCACATCAACACGGACAAAGACATAGAGACAGAAAAAAACTATAAAAGGAGATAGATCAGTGTACAGCATAGAGATTAGTAATATTAATTGGAGCTAGAAAAGTAGGGTGGTCCTGGATTGCAAATGTCCTTGAATGCCAAGCAAAGGAGTATGTGTGGGGCTGACATTAAAGAGACATTTGAAAATTTTTGAGCAAGAGGAAAAATATGTAAGAAATGTGATTGGCCATAGATTATGATTTCTAGAGAGGAACAAGTAGAGAAGGAAATAGAACAGAATAAGAACCTCCTTCAAGAGGCTGTTAAAATAACTAAATGTTAGTAAGGACCTGTGTTAATGTGGTGGCCCAGCAACAAAGAATAGGGCATACAAGTAAGAAATAATGCAGAATACTCTTTGACCCAGTAATACCCCTACTAGGTTTGTATCCCAAAGAGATCATAAAAAAGGGAAAAGGACCCAAATGTACAAGAATAATTATTGCAGCAGGGGCAGCTAGGTGGCGCAGTAGATAAAGTACCGGCCCTGGATTCAGGAGGACCTGAGTTCAAATACTGCCTCAGACATTTGCCACTTACTACCTGTGTGACCTTGGGCAAGTCACTTAACTCTCATTGTCCTGCCCCTCCAAAACACACACACACACACATTTATAGCAGCTCTCTTTGTGGTAGCAAAGAATTGGAAATCAAGGGAATATCCATCAGTTGGGGAATGACTGAACAAGTTTTGGTAAATGAATGTAATGGAATACTATTGTGCTGTAAGAAATTATTAGCAGGCAGATTTCAGAAAAACCTGGAAAGACTTAAGTGGACTGATGCTGAGTGAAGTGAGTAGAACTAGGAGAACATTGTACACAGTATAATAGCAACATTGAGTGATGATCAACTGGGATAGACTCAGCTCTCTCTCAGCAGTGCAGTTATCTAAGACAATTCCAAAGAACTCATGATGGAAAATGTTCTCCACATCCGGAAAAAGGAACTGTGGATTCTGAATGCAGATTGAATTATACTGCTTCTACTTTTGTTTTTGTATTTGTCTTTTTTGAGATTTCTACCTTTCGTTCTGATTCTTCTTTCACATGACTAATGCAGAAATATGTTTGATGTGATTGTACATATATAACCTATATCAGATTGCTTTCTGTTTTGGGGAGGGGGGAGGGAGGGAGAAAAATTTGGAACTAAAAAATCTAATGAAAACAGATGTTGAAAACTATCTACATGTAACTGGAAAATAAGAAAATACTTTAATGATTTAAAAAAATACTGCTGAAGCAGAAATCAAAGGACATGGTCACTGTTAGGGCATGAATGGTGGAGGGAAAAGAAGGTAATAACAATATTTCAAATGTAAGAGACTGGTTGACTGGTAGCTCTAAAGAAATAGTAAAATCTGAAGAGCACAGGTTTGGGAAGAGAACTATTTTAAGTTCGCTTTAAGCTATTTTGAGTTTAGGTGCCCTTAGGACATCCCATCAGTGATAGTCTGTAGGCATTTAGAAATGTGGGTCTGGATTTGGCTGTTGAAAGAGAAATCAAGGCTAACCTTGGATTTTTTGAGTCATTTGCATAAAGGTATTAATTGAACCTTAGTCAAGTATCGTGATTCAGTGGAAAGAACACTGGACTCAGAATCCAAGAACCTGTATTGAAATCTCTGCTCTGCTATTTACTTCCTGTGTGACCATGTGGAATTCACATAACTTTCCTGGGAACTCAAGTTTCCTCAACGATAAAACTGGGGAATGGATGTGAAGGATTTGGACTAGATAATTTCTGAGGGCCCTTCCAGCCTTTCAGCTCTAAATCTGTGTTCCTATGACTGAAATTACCAAGGAAGAGAATGTTAAGTAAGAAGAGAAGAAACTCAAGGACAAAACCTGTTATAAATGTGTATTGTCTAGCTAAACAAATTCCCATGTTGGCAGCCATGCTTCCCCCAACCTCCACCCTCATCAAAAAAAGAGAGAAATTGCTTCATTCTGTACTTAAGTCTATCATAGAAGTAGATAGAATGTTCTACTATGGTTCCTCTGGAACGTTTGTAGGTCATTGTATTTAATTAGAGTTCCTAAGTCTTTCAAAAGTGGTTTGTCTTTATAATATTATAATTATCACATAAATTATTTACCTGGTTCTGCTCACTTCACTTTGCATGGTTTTGTTTTTATTATTGTATTGCATTCATGGACCACAATATGTACAACCCATCAGTGGGCACTCAATTTATCCAATTTAATTAAAATTATATTTACTTCATACAGGTCTTTCCAAGTTTCTCTGAATTCACGCCCTTCATTATTTCTTATAGCACAATAGTATCCCATTACATCCATATAGTATAACTTGTTAAGCCATTCCCCAATTAATGGTTACTGCCCCCCCCCCCAGTTTCCAATAATTTGCTACTAAGGAAAGGAGCTACTATAAATATTTTTGTACATGTGGGTCCTTTCCTTCTTTCTTACTCCCAAATTTAGTGAAAAATTTGTCTGGATTTCCTGACAAAATAGCTATCTGAACAGGAGGCAAAACACGCTGTTCCCACATACCTACTATAGCTAAATTCCAAAGTTCTCACTATACCAAATAATTATCAAGAAATCCATTGAGAAACTAGAATTTTTACAATTTTTTCCCCCTTCAAACCACACTGAAAGTCAGCCAGAAGCCCCAAGGCAAGAGGAAAAGCAGTCCCTCCAGCAAAACCAGAATGAGCATGAGCAGAGATAGGACACATGTAACCTGCAGGGTTTTGTGTTCAGAGGCAGCAAGACCAAAGGACTCCTCCGGGAATCAGGCTGATGAGTAAGCCCAAGGAAGCAGCAGCAGGCTGGGACCAGCATTGTGCTCAGACTGGGATACCCCAGACCCCCAGCTTCAGAGTTCTCTAAAGAGGTCCCTGAAAAGCTAATACTTAAACAATTAGCAGGACCCAGAAGGTGGAAGTTAAGACAAGAACCCAAAGTAAGAACAATCAAAGCTAACCACCCCTCTGAAAAGGGCAGTGGGAGGAAAGGAGGTAGGAAGGGTACAATGTTCAATCCTGGAATTAGAAAAGGAAAAATGAGTAAATCAAGGGAAATATCAACCAAATTAAAAGAAAAAAAAACATTTCAAGTCTAGAGTTTTCCAAAAAGGAATGAATAACTCTATAACAATTGCATAGTCAAAAGTTTTTGGGTTTTTTTTAATGGATTTTTCTACAATGACTACATTGAGTGCCAGGAAGAAAAGAAAAAAGCAAGATATAAAAAATGAAAAAAAAAAAAAACCTAAATTTTTCGAGGAAAGAATTGGAAGGAGAAAAAATTAGCTTAGAGGACAAAGTGGTTAACCATACCCAAAACGGAATAACTGAAAGCTAGAATAGAACAAAAAGCAATCAATGACTCCATGTGACAGCAATGAATATTAGAACAAAATCAAAAGGTTGAAAAGATAGGAAAAAGATGTAAGCTATCTGGTATCAAAGACAACTGACAGATCAAAGAAATAATGTTTAAGCCATTGAACTCCCTGAAAACTGTAATTATTTTTTTAAAGTCCAAACTATTTCAATAAATCATGAATGAAAAAAAAAGTCCAGATTAATATATATGGCAAGAAAGCAAAGATAGAAAGAGCATTCTGATCACTTCTTGAAAGGAACCCCAAAAGGAAAAGTCCCTGAAATGTCATAACCAAAAGTCAGAATCACACAAAACTTGGTGGCTTCTACAAGAAATAAGTATTTCAGCTGTGTCAGTAGTGGCCTTGTCTACCTCCCAGGATGGCTGCTCCTAGGCAGAGCTTTATTTTAAAAGTTTTGATTTTTTTTAATGTCACTTCCTAATATATCTTCTACCCTTTTTGTTATGCAACTCTTAACAAAAAAAGCATAGTTAAACAAACGAAAACTTTATCTTTTCTGACTGTGTAGGCTTTATCAGAGGCTACATCTCACCCCTTTTTCTTATCTGCTGAGAGGAGGAAGACCAGAGATAAAATTGATCTCTGCATTGGCCAGTTATTAGTAAACATCTCTTAATATTGTTTTCTTTTACATTGTTATAATCTTTATATAAATAGTTTTCTTGGTTTTGCTTACTTCCAATGTCAGTTCTTACATGAAAGGGATCCCAAGTCTTTCTGAATTCCTCGTAGTGGATTTTTCTTATATTACATCCATGGACCATAATATATTCAACCCATCAGTGGTCTCTTTATTGTCACAAGTAATTTACATTGGTTAAACTTCTGGAAGAAATTATCATGTCATTTCTGTTGTCCATTTCATATTTTTAAAATTTTCATTTGCTTGTTTAATTCACAGTTATTTCAGGGTTACTTCACAGCTTTTTTTTTCTTTCATATTTTTCTTTTTTTTTTTTTTTACTAATTATGATGATAGTTCTGAATCACTGTTCTGACTAAATATAGACAACTGACTCACGGATAAATCCATTATCAATAATAAGTCCTTTCCTATCTCTTAAAATCTATTTTATTTTAAATAACATTATATAGAACTAAATAGATTACATTTTTAAATGTTTATAATCATATTTTAGAGTTAATATTCACAGCTCATATAGAAAGAAATCTATTATATTTATCTTTCAATGGAGACCTTGTTAGATATCTCATTATATTAAGTTTCTGTTTTTATTGTTATAACAATTTCAATAAAAGTCTTGTAAGACATTAGCAAGAAAGTGGGAGCATATTAAACTGATCATTTGTTGTTTTTTCCCCTACAGTAACAACAGGAAGAAAAGCAATGACCATTGTGCTTTCTTTTATGTTCTTTGCTAAGCCCTTCACATTTCAGTAAGTACTTTGTCCTTTAGTTTTCTCAATATACATTTTCCCCTAAATAACATTAACTCTGACTTTTGTACTTTTACTCTATTTATTTGCTAAATGCCTTAATTTCAATAGTGTTTTATTGTCCTTTAGAAAATATTTTATAATGAATCCTTTTGCTTGAAACTCTTATTTGCAGATATCTCTATACCACTCTTGTAGGTACTACCTTAATTCACTTTTTGTATAAATGGATTCTATTGAAAGTAGTGAGTATAACTTGAAGTCCTGAATGCTAGTAATATAGGCTCTATATATTATTGGGAATAAGTTCTTGTTTTCTAAATCAAGAATTCAGGACTTTTCTTCCTAATACAGGGAAATCATGTAGATGTACCTAAAAGGTTGACTTGGTACTTGGTTCCTGTCATATATAATCCCTGCCGATTTTTCATTAAAGTCATTCTTTGATGCCTCCTCATGGTGTGGCAGCAGCCCTGAGTTTTCGAAGGCTGAGCCAGCAGAGTACAGGTTCTTGCACTTCTTAGGGGTCTTTTTCTTTTGTCCGAACCACAGCCAAAATAACTTCATCCCCAGGCTGGTCTCACGGGTGTGCTCTATATCCCTTCCAACTTGTGTCAATGTAGGAAATACCTATACCAATGAGCGCAGTGATCCTTGATTCCACTTGGAATCAGCATTGTCTTAAATCTACTCATAGAAGGAAAAGCTGCAACCTGCAGCTCCTAGACATCACACTCACTTGAATGTTAAATCTCTCAGTTGCCTCATTTTATAGATGAGGCAACTGAGCAAAACAGGGCTAAGTGACTTGCCCAGGATCACACAGCTAGTAAGTCTGGAGCCAGATTTGAACTCAGAAGGATGAGTCTTCTTGACTCCAGGCCTGGCAATCTACCTATCCGCTGCGTCATCTAAGCTGCCCTCATCTATATTTTTATCTATATAGAGATACAGGTTTTCTTGTTGTACTTCAGTTGTTGGTGAACACAAACACAGACCCGTTTGGCAAAATAGCTAAAGTATACAGTGCCCATGGGTATTTCCTTGGTTTCTCTTTGTTTCCTAGAGTTACCTTCTTTCCTAATTTTGAATCTCTCATCTGGTACTTTTTTCCAGTTTCCAATCTCTGAGGTCATGCACATAATTTGATTAGATTTTCCATACTTCCTGGATAGTTTGGATTTTGAACTTTGAACCATTATTGTGAAAAGTTCAAAGTTTATTAAATATTATACTAAAAATAAAGAATGGCTTTTCTCTAGAGATAGGAGAAAAGACCCACTACAGTAGAGAGATTTTTGTTTGTCCTTCGTTCCCAAAGAAGACCATGACATCGAGGTCATGTCATGACTTGCAGTGAATTGGATTTTAAGTGAGGGAGGGCTTTGCTAACTTAGATTAACTTCTTGGTCCAGTGTGTTTCCCACTCCCATGAAGATGTTATTTAATAAAATTAACAAATATGTAATGATAATATTAAATAATATAGTAATTTATGGGGCAGCTAGGTGGTGCAGTGGATAAAGCACTCGCCCTGGATTCAGGAGGACCTGAGTTCAAATCTAGCCTCAGACACTTGACACTAGCTGTGTGACTCTGGGCAAGTCACTTAACCCTTATTGACCTGCAAGAAAGAAAGAAGGAAAGAAGGAAAGAAAGAAAGAAGGAAAGAAGGAAAGAAGGAAAGAAGGAAAGAAGGAAAGAAGGAAAGAAGGAAAGAAGGAAAGAAGGAAAGAAGGAAAGAAAGAAAGAAAGAAAGAAAGAAAGAAAGAAAGAAAGAAAGAAAGAAAGAAAGAAGGAAAGAAGGAAAAGGAAAGAAAGAAGGAAAGAAAGAGGAAAGAAAGAAAGAAAAAGAAATAATATAGTAATTTACTAAACTTCTATCTTTGAAGGTAATTATTATGTGTGCCTAGCCAAGTTCCTTTGTTTACAGTGAATTGTTATATTAATAATCTTTTCCTTTTTTTCTCTCTCAGATACGTGTGGTCTGGTTTATTAGTTGTGCTTGGTATATTTCTAAATGTTTACAGCAAAAATATGGACAAAATCAAGCTCCCATCACTACATAGTCTATTAAATAGAAAAATGGAAGCCAGAAAGACAAGGACGTTGGCACAAACAGTATAGGCAGTAATTTACACTGTCTGAAATGGAACTTTTTTGAGAGGAAAAAAATTATCAATTCACTTTCCAAAGGGATCTTTATAAAAACCAAAGGAGTAGAAGGCAAGCTGTGCATTGTGGCTTAAATATGAACATTTTTGTATGAAATCAACCTTCTCTTCACTTGCGGTCACTTTACTTTTGAAACATTCAACAAAGCCAGTGTGTAGCACATTATGAGAATAAAATGTCAAGATGAAGGACCGAAGTACTTGTCAGCTTATTGAGAATTTCCACCAGAAATGGAATATTGCAAGACGGAGACCAATTTGGATATCATATTTGTCATCTAAAATACTATTAATATGGATTTGTAGATTGTCTTGTCTTTATTTTTTGGTTTGAGCTATTAAAACTGATTTTTTAATTATTATGATACCGATGACCAAATTTATACTTTTAAGTCTTAGAAGAATGATTATTTTAAATAAAAATATATTTAATTATTTGTAATGTCTTAATATAATTATGTATTAAAGTTGAAAATGGAAATTAGGTTGTCTTTAATGAAACAAAAAATTGGGGGATTTTTCTCTGACTTGTAATTTAAAAATATATTTTCCAATGACAGCATGCCTTTTAATTACTCTATGAAATGTGCCTAGGATATCCATATGAGTCACCTTTATGCAATAGTTAAATGCATATCAATGGAAAGAATTGTTTCTGCCCACTAGGACAGATCTGGAAAATTAAATTATCTCAGAAAGGTTTATTTAACTAAGGTAGAAAAAGTTTGTCTCAAAATGATAATAGTTTACTTTTCTCACAAAATGTGCATCAGCTTTGAAACAATAAAAAGATATGGTGAAGTTAAAGCAGTTGAAAGTTTGCTTTATTTTTCACGTACAAAAAATAATATGCAGACTCTTACATAGTAGAAAAAACTTATCTAGGCTATTTAATGTATTATTTCAGGTGTGATGACCTCCACTGAAATGCTATTTTAATGTGTCATTAAAATAGGGATGCAGCTTTAGGATGACACTGAGTTTTTGAAGGCGATGCCAGGTGGTAGAAACTCCGTCAGGTCATAACAAGAAGGCAGGGCTCTGCCTATGAGCCTAGTGCCAGCCTCACTGTTTGGAGTGTCTCATCATCAGGAAGGTGGCCACCAGATAATGTTAGTTTGAGGATGGGGGATGGGAGGTGGGGAGTGAGGGAGATGAAAGTTTGCTTTTCTAAGTCATAAAGAATTATAGTTTGTCGAAGTGTAGATAATATTTTATATTTTATAGTAGTAAAGTATCTCCAAAAAGACATAGGGTATTGCGTTCACCAATAGTTCACAGCCTTTCTTAGATAAATTCATAGTGCCATAGAGCCACCACTAGTCTAATTCCCTCCTTTTTCATATTAAAAACTAAGGCTGAACAGGGATAAGTGACTTGTCCACAGTCACACAAGTAGTAAGTATCAGAAATGGGATATGGACTCAGGTTCTCTCACTACAAAGCCATTGCCATAGCAAGCTATTGAGCCACATAGAGGTTAAGGGAATTGCCTGGGGATAGTTCATAAAAATGGTATCCTTAGCCAGGAATGAAAACTAAATATGTGTTCTTAACTACAAACCCTGGGACTCTATCCATTAAAGTATAAGTCCCCAAATCTGCAATTTAGAATTTGTTTACACTCAGAGTAATCTGACTGTTTAGTCATTTACTTTTAATTTAAAAACAGCTTTTCAAATGGCTACTATATGACAAAACCTATTTAAAACAACCAATGTACATTTGATTTCCCAATACAAATAATATTGGTCAAATCAATTCAGTGTCTGTTCCACTAGATTATTTCATACGTGCTTCTTAGATAGCAGTCAAAAAGTATTTATTAAGTATCTACCATATTATTAATACTGTGCCAAGCAATAGGGTTACCCCAAAAAAGGCAAATGATAGTTCCTACCCTTAAGAAGTTCACAACTGAATAAAGGATGCAACAAGCAAATAAACATATATGAACAAGCTATATAGAGGATAAATATATGATTGAGAGGGAAGGGACTAGAGTTAAGGGGGATTAAAAAAGGCTTCCTGTAGAGGTGGGAGTTCTTTTGGGGCTTGAAAACCAGGGAAGGCAAGAACTAGATATGAGAAGGAAGAGTTTTCCAAGCATGGGAGACAACTAGAATAATTACCTTGGGCCAAGATAGTGTGTCTTGCTTGGTTAACAGTGGGGAGGCCATTATCAATGGATCAGTGTATAGGGAGATTATAAGGTGTAAAGACTAGAAAGGTAGGGGCTGGATTAGCCGATAAAGGGCTTTGAATGCCAGAGGATTTTATATTTGAACCTCTAGGTGACAGAGCCACTTATAGTTTATTAAATGGGGGAGAGGGATTGACATGGTTTGACCTGTGGTTTTGGAAAATCACTTTGGTCCTGGAGGACGGATTGGAGTGAGGAGAAATTTAAGGCAGGCAAACCCACCAACAAGCTCTTACAGTAGTCCAAGCATGAGGTAATGAGAGCTTGCAACAGTATGGTGGCAACAGTATCAGAGGAGGGAAGGGGATATATTCGAGGGATGTTGCAAAAGTGATATCAACAGGAAAGACTGGATTTGATTATTAATTTTGTCAATGGTTATCACTAAGTTTCTGATGATGGATGAAGAAGTTGTAACTTAATGGATAAAGAAGTTGTAATAACATCTAATATTTCAGATTTTTACCTTTTTAAAAATTAGTCACTTAGGGGTTGAAAAGTTGAATTCTAATCTTCCAAAATTGATATAACTGACATATTATATGACTTTTAACAATATATTTGTAATTTTATCATATTGTTTTGTAAACAAATAGATAAAAAAATCATCTATTCCACCCATCTTGCCTTAGAAGATGGATAAATAAAATGGTCCTTTTGAGGAAAAGTGCCTAATAAAAAAATATGATTACACACAATCCTCAATAACCTGTTGTATGGTTTCAATTGTGTCAAAACATTCTCTTTTACCGAGACTAATTGCTTAAGTTAAATTGTTGTGCCCTTTCACAGCATTCATATATAGTAAAGCCTCATGAATTTGAACTTACTATGGGAAATACTAATATGAAGTTATAATCTAAAATGTAGATTTTTAAAAAAAGAAATACAGTTGTATCATTACTTACAGTAGCACTAATTAAAGACTAACAAATTGTTGTCAAGTAGAGGTCTTACTGTAACTACTTTAATAAATTATTAAAATTTACTTACAACTTAAATATTAAATACCTCTTTGCAAACAGATAATAGTGAATATCAGAAAACATTTTCTTAAACAAGTAGGATAAAAATTGCCCCTGTAATCTTATTTGCATTATTGTTATTTGCATTATTAGCGAGTTAAATTTGGCTAATATAATGGAGGGTTGACTCATGGTTCCTTAAGCATTTCATTCAACTCTTTCCTTTAAGAACCACGCCAATTTCAAATTAAGCTCTTATCACTGTGTTATCCATTGTAATTTTTAGATTCTATTTCTGCTTCTTTTTTTTTCAGCACATAGACCATTTTCCCTATATCTGAGCAGTTTGGTTTTTCCCTCTGCAGCCTCTCTACCTTACACTTCTTATTAAATATCAATCTGCTTGTTTCTGATCCCTCAACTCCTACTCAGCTTTTCTGAGTAGGAGTTTTTCTCTCTTCTTTCATAGTTCAACTCAGGTACCACCTTCTGTAACAATTGGAATGATGCCACCTGCAGGAGACTTACTGTAGGAAAGCTCCAACATGAGGATAGGGCTTCTGAGGGCAGGACCATGCATCTTTTCTTTGGCGTCAGGAGTGACGTTTGCTTGTGGGAGGAAGAAGGTGGAAGCTGGCACACTGACTAGCTCTTTCTTGAGGACTCCGGTGGAGAAAGGAGCTAGAAATGCGCTCTCCCTTTAATAGATAGATGAATCTAAGCCTTTCTCTTCACCAAATTCTTATTCTCCTTAATAAATGCTTAAAAGTTTAACTCTTGCTAAAGCTTATAATTTATTGGCGACCACTCAGAGATTTTAGATAGTTTAGCTAGAATTTTAGCCCCTTACACTTCTTCATAAGCCTTCCCTCAATCTCCTCAGCTCTTAGTGCTTTCTACTTCCTTGAATTACTTTTCATTATTTGTTCATAGGTTATAGCAGTGTATGAGAGTGAGTTCCTTGAGAGATGGACTACTGTCTTTATATCCCAGAACCTAGCATTGTACCTTGCATGCAGAAGGTCCTTAATAAATAGTTATTTTTATTAGATTGTGCTACCTATGAAGACTACTTGAAATTTGACTCAATCGCCCATATTTCCTACCCTTGCTCTAGAAGGTGGCATCTTCAGAATGGCTTAAATAGGCATTCTTTTTTTGGTTTTTTGTTTTGTTTTTGCGGGGCAATGAGGGTTAAGTGACTTGCCCAGGGTCACACAGCCAGCAAGTGTCAAGTGTCTGAGGCTGGACATGAACTCAGGTCCTCCTGAATCCAGGGCTGGCGCCTTATCCATTGTGCCACATAGCTGCTCCCTTAAATAGGCATTCTTGCTAGTGACCCAGATCATGATGAAAATGTCAGTGATAGTCAGCTAGAAATTACACTTCCCAAAATATCACCAGTATCCCTCTTATCCAAATACTGAACTTTGCAGTAGAGTCACCAAAAACACTTTTATGATCTTCAATATATTTCCTGAGTGTGATATACTGTCAGGTACACTGGATTTGGAGTTTGAAGACCAAGGGTCAAATTTCACTATCTTGAACTTAACTTCTGGGTCTCATTTTCCTTATCTGTAAAATGAAGACATTGTACCTAAGATCCCATCCAGTTCTAGATCTATGATGCTAAATGACTTAATAACTATTATTATTATTATTATTATTATTATTATTATTATTATTATTATTATTATTGGTGAGGCAATTGGGGTTAAGTGGCTTGCCCAGGGTCACACAGCCAGTAAGTGTTAAGTGTCTGAGGCCAGATTTGAACTCAGGTCCTCCTGACTCCAGGGCCATTGCTCTATCCACTGTGCCACCTAGCTGCCCCCAATAACAATTATTTTATATTAATTAGCCCTTAATGAAATTCCCTAAAGACCATATAGATTACATGTTGTCTAAGATTCTAACAGGTCATTTTTACCTTAAATGAAATAGGATTAGCACAGCAGACCTTGAATTTTATGAAGCCATTCTGGTTGCTAACCAGTACCATGTTTTCTTAAAGAATTTAACAGATGATTTTTGACACCTTCCCCTTTAAACTATCCCTAAATGGTTTAGGATTAAAGTTTAGAAGTCTAATAACCAGGTTTGCTTTTCTCCCCTTTAAATAATGTGTTGGCTCTTAAAATCTTCAGAAACTTCCCTAATCTCTAAATTCTCAAACATCATTGCAGATTTCTCTCCCTAGTCCCATACCACCACGATATTTTTAGAACCATAGAATATCAATAATCAGGATTTCCAAATTAGGTAAATCTGTATGATTTAGTCTGTCACTTGTTCATCATCGACTTAAACCTGATTTACAAATTTCCCAATCTCTATGTTCTGTTGGTATTTGTTAGCTTCCAAAGAACTGCTGGTATAAGTGAAGGGATTTCTTTAATCATCACAAGTATTTGAAAGATTTGGTATTCATTACTTTCCCTATAAATGTTTGTTACTTATAAAAAATTCTTTGTAAATGTAAGATAGAGCCATAATTCACTATGAGTCATGGTCTGTTGTTTTAATTTCATGGCATGTAGTTAGAATGCTTTTTATGCTATGGTGTAGTGACATTATGAAAAAAAAAATTCACTTCCATGAACTGTTGCTTCAGAGTAAGCTCTGTATTACAAGGGCTTAGAAAAGCTTCAAAGCATTGTGTGACTGAACACTTAAGGGTTTTTTTCCAAGAGTTTATGCCCAAAATGTGTATCATTCAATAATTAATTATATAACATAACCAACAACCAAATCTCTTAAACATAAATGATTCCTACTCTATGAATTGCTTATTTCCATTAATGCAGCGATTTGAGGGTAATGACAGAGATGCATGATCATTTAAAGAGCAGCTTTTTAAGCTTTGGTCCTCCACTTTTCTATCCTGAGGGCAACCACAGATGGCTTCATCAGTTATTCCAATCTTAATACAAGATCTTAACACACAGTACTATTTGGGGAATGTTTTTGGAGGTAAGCAGCATGACATAATGGATATTGTGCTGGACTTAGAACCAGGAAGACCTAGGTTCAAGTCCTGCCAATACTTACTAACTATATTACCTAGGGCATGTCACTTAACCTCTTTGAGATTAGTTTTCTCATCTATAAAATAAGGATAATAAACAATATCACCTACCTACTAATAATAGCTGACATTTGTATAGTGCTTTAAGGTTTGTAAAGTACTTTACAAATATCTCATCCTCACAGCAACCCTGAGAGAGAGATGCTATTATTATCCCCATTTTACAGATGAGGAGACTAAGGAGAACAGAGGCTGTGACTTCCCCAGGGTCACAAAGCTAGTAAGTATCTGAAGAAAGATTAGAACTGAGGTCTTCCTGATTCTCTATCCAGTGCTGTATCCAGCTAGCTACCTTACAGAATTATTAATCAAGATCAAATTAGATAACTTTTGTGAAAGCCCTTTGCTAACCTTAAATTGAGCTTTTATTATGTCCAAATAGAATTACATTAACATATATCATTGTTTACATCCTAATCTACTTACATTAAGTCCTATAAATATAGTAAATACTCCATACCAAGGTAGACCCTACCTTAACAAGTGCTCCTATTCTATTACCTCTCTTCCAGCAGATTGCACCCGCTATGATCCCCACCCTATCACTTATCTTCAATCTCTCCTCCTAATTACTGCCTACAAACATGCCCATGTCTCTCCTATCCTTGAAAAGCCCTTATTTAATCCATCTCTCCCTGCTCTGTACCATCCCAAATCTCTTTTACCCTTTGTGATTAAACAGCTTGAGGACATCAACAGTAGGTGACTCCACTTCTTTAACTCTCTTAACTCTCTACAATCTGATTTCTGACCTCATCCTTTTCCTGAAACTTTTCTCTCCAAAGTTACCAATAATCTCCTAATTGCCAAATCCACCGACTTATTTCCAATCCTCATCCTTCTTGACCTCCTCAGTCCTTGACATTGATCATCAGCCTTTTTCTCTGATCCTCTCTTTTCTCTAGGTTTTCAAGACACCATTCTCTCCTGGTTCTTCTCCTACCTATCTGACCACTGCTTAGTCTCCACTGTATCTTCATCTAGATCATGCCTACTAATAGGAAGTGTCCCACAGGGCTCTATCCTGGGACATCTTCATTTTTCCCTCTGTACTACACTTGGTTATCTTTTCAGAGTCCATATATTTAATTATCATCTCTCTGACGATGCTTTTCAAATATACTTATCCAGCCCCAACCTTTCTCCTGACCTCCAGACTTGTATCTCTCACTGCCTTTCAGACATTTTGAATTAGATGTCCAGTGGGCATTTTAAATGTGATATATCCAAAAGGGAGCCCATTATCTTTATTCTTAAACCCTTCCAAACTTACCTATAGCCTCCAAGGCTGACAAACCACATCTTTCTCACACACTCCTCCCCCATTATCCAATCTGTTGCTAACACCTGTTGATTTTACCTTTGTAACATCTCTCAAATATGCCCCCTTCTCTCCTCTAGTACTGCCACCATCCTGAACAGACTCTCATCTCCTCACACATGAACTATTGCAATAGCCTGCCACAAGTGTCTCGCTACCCCATTCCATCCTCCATTCAGCTGCCCAAGTGATTTTCCTAAAGTGAAGGTCTAACCATGTCACTTCTCCCTTCTCAAACTCCAGTGCCTCTTTCTCCTCTCCAGCATCAAATACACAATACTTTGGCATTCAAAGCCTTTCATAACCTAACTACACACAGCCCCAAACCTTCCCAGACTTCTAATTAACTCTCCACATACTTTTTCATCCCGTGACACTGGCATCCTTGCTGCTCCATGAACAAGACACTCCCTCTCTCAGCTCTGGGCGTTTTCTCTGGCAATCCTCTAAGCCTGGATTGCTCTCCTTCTTCATCTCCACCTCCCAACTTTCCTGGCTTCTTTTATGTCTCAACCGAAATCCCACCTTCTTCAAGAAGCATTTTGCAATCCTTCTTAATTCTAGTGTTTTCCCTTTGTTGACTTTTTCCTATTTATCTTATACTGAGCTTCTTTGTAAATAGTGATTTCCATATTATCTCAACCATGACTTTGAGCTCCTCAAGGAAAGGGACCTATCTTTTGCCTTTCTTTATATTCCCAACACTCAGCACAGTGTCTAGCACATGGTAGGTGCTTAATTAAAGCTTACTGACTGACTGTACTTCAAGAATAAAGAAGATTGAGATGGCAATAGGTCTTAATTTTCTCAGTATGGAAACATTTTTGACTGAAAAAATATTTCTGAGCAATAAGTACTCAGAAAATTTTCCAAAGCTCAAAGGAGGTCAATGAGGCCTTTGAGGAGATTATCACCTGATAAAATACAGCACAAACGAAATTGATTCAGATGTAGAGAAAACCAAGATGACCTACACATGGCTAAGTAAAGGGTGTTTCTGAGTTTACAGAAGGATAATGTGGATTCAAGTGATTAAACACACCTTTGGAAAGTTAATAGAGCTGTATGTGGGAGAGGCTGACCATCAGGGGGCTGTCACAGTACTGTTGAAACCAGGTTCTTGGGGCCTGAATAGGACTCTGCATATTGAAAGATAGCTTCAGATTAAAACGAAAATCCCTCATCAAAATCAGAAGACATTAATTTTAAAGACATACTCTAATAGCTACTAAGTACACTTCTAAAAAATTTCTAATTACAAGATGACCAATTTCTTTGTCTATCATTCCCATAAAAGCAAAGTAATTGAAGGTAGTATCTTCTACTCTGGGTGCATACCTGTTTGCAAGAAGGCAAGATCAAATCTCTTAATGTTGCTTTTCTTTCCAATAAGGTGTCTAACCCAAACTTTGTTACTTTTGATGAAAATTAGAAGCTAAATCATGATAACAATTTAATTAGTTCACCTGTTTGATTACCACACAGTAGACTCACTGCTTTACCTTTCTTTAGTGTTCCTAGTCTGTCATTAAACAGTTGATTCAATCCATCACCTTTTTTTAGTTTCATGATTTAAAAAAACCATGTTATTGCCTTGCAATGTCCTTCAACCTAATGTGATATTAAATGGAAGGAATGTAATTCTTCATATTTAGATCACTGTCTCAATGGACTTGATATGGTTTTTATGATGGAGAACACGTCTTTTTAAAAATTTAAATAACTTGACTGACTATTCTAAAAAAACAAATTGAAATGCCTATTTAGTGTAAAACACTAAAGGGCATGTTCTCATATGAGGTGGAATTTATGGACAAAATTCTCATTTCCTTTGACCTTAGAACTGACTATAGAATGTATGTAAGGAGGCAGCATGGCATAGTGGATAGTGGACCTGCTTTGAAGTACAGAAGATCTAGGTTCAAGCTCTGCCACAGACACATCCTGGCTACATGACCACGGACAGATTATTTAATCTTTCAAGCACTTTAGGAGGCTCTAAGTTGCAAAATAGTTGCTGATCATTAATAGAGGAAATTTCCTGAGATTTTACTATATTAATGAAATAATTAAGGACCAAAAAAATGTGTTTCAGATATCAGAGACACTAATTACTAAGTCCAGATTAGTCAGAACAAAAAGGAATCAGAGGAATTTGACCCACCATTTTCAGGTCCTCTTATAGATAGATCTTAATGCTATCTGTAGCTTTGACTTACTGAGGTCCACCAACTGGACCCATGTTTTGTAGTTCTATTGTGAAGAAAGTTAGAGATAAAAATCTTACACCTTTATTGAAACTAATATAAAAATATTGAACACAACTATCACTGTTAGTTTGATA
Source organism: Dromiciops gliroides (assembly GCF_019393635.1). Classification (NCBI taxonomy): domain Eukaryota; kingdom Metazoa; phylum Chordata; class Mammalia; order Microbiotheria; family Microbiotheriidae; genus Dromiciops; species Dromiciops gliroides. The sequence continues at coordinate 169,177,755 of NC_057861.1, read as the reverse complement.
TTTGGAAATCCACGTATACTTGCAAAACCAAACCATCGTGGGTATTAGCATGGTGTCTTAGGAGAGCCCTGAGCTGGAAGTCAGAAACCTTAGCGGCTTGGCCATTAACTGACTTGACTGATGATCTCAGCTAATCTTTAACCTCTCTAGATTCCAATTTCTGCATCTCTAAAATGAAGGAGATAAATTAAATTGTCTTGAAGGTTTCTTCTAGATAGGATTCTAAATTGTTTTGGTGAAAACAATTGATTTAAAAACCAATAAATTAATTAATAAACATTTATTAAATGCCTACTAAGTTCCAGCAACACAGGACTAATCACTGAACTCCAGTTCCACACCAATAGTTGCTTATCACGTATTTTGAAATGGATACCATGGGCATCTTAAATTCAACATGTTTGAAAAAGACCTCATCATCTTTACCCCCAAACCCAAAGTTTCCCCATTCCTCCAAATTTTCTTTTTCTGTAAAGAATATTAACCATTCTTCCAATCACCCAAGTTCACATCCTCAGTCATGGTCAACATCTCATTCTTACCCCAAATATGTCATCAATTGCCAAGTCTTATCATTTGGCCATCTTTTGCTTTTGTCCCATTAGCTCTACTCATAAAACCATCACACTCTGAGTCTACCATCACCACTCATGTGAATCATAGCTTCCTAATTTGTCTCCATACCTCAATTCTCTCCTCTCCAATCCATCCTCCACATAGCTATCAAAGGAATTTTCCTAAAACATACCTCTGACCATGTCATTTCCTATTGAGTAAACTTTAGTGGCTATGCCCTTTAGGGTCAAATATAAACTCCTCTCTCTAGCACTGAAAGCCCTTCACAACCTTGATCCAACCTACTTTTCCAGTTTGATTACATATTACTTCCCTTTGTGTACTCACAGATCCAGCCAAACTGCCCCTCTTGTTCTTTATACATAACACTGCTCCTGTCCCCATTCCTCCACATACGTCATCCACCATCCCTGGAATGCTCTTCCTGCTCATCTCTGCCTTTAGAATTCCTGGTTTCCTTTAAAATTCAGCTCGTCTAACCTTCTATAGGCAGCCTTTCCTCTTTTCCCCAGCTGCTACCATCTCCCCTCTCCAGAAGCAGGAAATCAATATGAATTTATCAAGAGTAAATTGAAATGACGTTCCTTTCAAATGATGTGCCTTTGGATGCACAATAAAACCAATTCTTTCAACTTATTTACCACTCCAAGGAGAAAGGCTGAACTAGCTTTCAAATTACAAGGTTACAACTGTAACTTCCTATTGTCTTCTGCTTTCATGTGTAGTGAGAATGTTCAGATTAATAATTTCATACTTCAGTAGTATAACGGGTTGGACCAGCTAATGTGAGGGGTCAGTCCTTAGAACATGTGTGGTTTTTCTCAGGACTTTTGACTCCAGGCTCAATATTGTGGCAGCCTAGTTGGTTGGATCAGTGGAAAGGCCCCAAACACTGTACTGGACCATCTGGTGAGGATTTATGAGAGAACATGGCTGAGAGTTGTACAGAATAATAAGATATTGATAGGGACAAGTGAAGTTAAGATGGCATAGTGCTGGGTCGCCTTACAATGAGATCCTGTCCACAAACTTCTCCAGACAATTCTGGAAAATGCACCAAAATGAATCTTGATGTGGAAATCTAAAAGTAGTCTTTTTTCCAGGCCAGCTCAGCAGAGAGAGAAAGAAGGAAGGTCTGTGGGTACTGGAACCTGGATCAGTCAGGTGCACAGTACAGGTGAATACTCCATCATCCAAGGAGAGGATGTGAGCCACAGCAAGAGGTTCTAGAGTAGCACCAACTAGGAAAGGAGTAAACTAGAAGCTTTGTTGTCTGGTACCCAAGTTCCAGGTCACAGATCCAGGATAGACTGAGAAAGAGACCTGTGTATGGAAATGGCATTCTGCATAGGGAGGCCCTAGGTAGCATAGGAAGTTCAGAAGTCAGCAGCCACAGCAGTAGTGTGGATCAGAACTCATTGAGTCTCAAACTCACTTCCAGCTTCTAGCCCAGCCTGCAGAGGAATAACCAAGGAAGGAATCGCAGACCAGAGGGGAACTTATAATGCTGACGCTGAACCAAAAGAACTTTCTGGTTGGGTGATAGGAGTTCAGCAGCAGTCTACTCTAGCACAGACCCAAATCTAGGTCAGGAACTTGCAGAGCTCATACCTGGCTAGATTAAGAGAAGGATCAATCTGATGGGGTGTTCAAAAATTGGGAAATGGATGAACAGTTATGGTAAATAAATGCAGTGAAATACTATTTTACTTAACTCTTCTTATCCATGTAGTAACTAACCAGAATCCCAAAAGACTAATGATAAAGCATACTACCCACTTCCTAATAGAGAGTTAAAAAATTCAGAAAACAGAATGAAAGGAAGTTTTTTTGACATGCCCTATGTGGAAATTTGCTTTTACCAAATAAATAGATAAATAGATAGATAAATAAATAAATGAATGGGCAAAATAACAAATGAAAGAATGAATAAATAAATGAATAGATAGATAAACAAATAAATAAATTCATAAGTAAGTAGGCAGATGAATGAATAAATATATATAATGTATAGTGTGTATATATACACACATATATTCAAATATACATACATACACATACACATATATGTACATACACACACAAACATATATATATATATATATATTTGTAATGGATTTTGTTTTTCTTATGCTCTCAGTTGTGTGTTTAGCAGCAAGGGAGGATGGAGGGGAAGGGGTAAGAACGGGGAAAAGGTAAAATGATGAGAAAGCAGATCTCATTATTAAAACAAATATTTTACAAGATGAAAGAGGAATGAATAGGTTATAATTTGCATGATTGGAAGGATTACTCTATAGCAAAGACATCACAGACAGCTGATGAAATGATGTTCACCTGAGAGAGGGGTAATGATCTAGGATTAGAAATTGTCTACTTGATTTTTTTTTTTCCTGGAACTGTATCTAATTTAATGATGAGATGTGATTTTTCAAGTTAATTTTCCAATGAGGGCCTGATAAACACAAATTTCTGAGCTTTTCCCAAACCTTTTGGGTTTTTAGATGATAAGCAGTATGTATTCTAAAGATGCACTATGCAAAACTGGAATTGTGAAGCAGCCAGCCTTCTCTAAACAGATGCAAAGCTTCACTATTATTACACATTCAAACAGCATCCCCCAAATGGGCATGAATATGCAAATGAGCCTGCTGTCATGTCAGAAAGCTTCATTACAATTATATGAATTTGAACTTAAAACTACCCAGAGAGCTTTTCTGCAAGCCTGTTTCCATCCCCTTCCAGAGACTCCAAAGCTAAAGACTGCACTGGGCTGCTGGGACTCCACACTACTTAGACCTTTCACTAGAAGTCTTCACACTGGTTCATTCTCTATTTCCTACAGGCTGGGAATAAGTTCTTACTTCTTTTATACCCATTTAGTTTTACTTTGCCAACACATTCTATTCTATGGACTTCTGCATGGTGTGCTTTTCTTTGTAGCTCTAAATCTATGCTCCTATGTTTTGGGGTTTTTTTTTTAAATATATTTAATAGTTCAGCATTTTGTTATTTTCCAGTTACATATAAGGATAGTTTTCAACATTTGTTTTCATCGGATTTGTAGTTCCAAATTTTTCTCCCATGCACCCTTTCTTCCCTCCCTCCTCCCCAAAATAGAAAACAATCTAATATAGGTTATATATGTGCAATCACTTTAAACATATTTCTGCATTAGTCATATTGTGAAAGAAGATTCAGAGCAAAAGGAAAAAAAAACAAAAAAAGGAAAAAAAAAACCCAGCCTCAAAATAGAAACAGTATGGTTTAATCTGAATTCATAATTCACAGTTCTTTTTTTCTGGATGTCAAGAACACTTTCTATCATGAAGTTCTTTGAAATTGTTTTGGACCATTGCATTGCTAAAAAGAGCAAAGTCTATCACCATTCTTCATCACTCTATGTTGCTGTTACTGTGTACAATGTTCTCCTGGCTCTGCTCCTCTTAGTCAGCATCAGTTCATGTAAGTCCTTCCAGGTTTCTCTGAACTCCTCCTGCCCATCATTACTTTTCACATTGATTTTTTAAAACTTTGTGTTCTAAATTTTCTTCCTCCCTGCCTCCTCATCCCTCCCTATGAAATCTGCAATTCAATATGTCATACATGTGCAGTTATGAAAAACATCTTCTCGTTAGTCAGGTTATGAAAGAAAATAGACAAAATACCTTTAGAAAGAGGCGCTAACAAATAAAATTATACTTCAATCTGTATTCAGATATCATCAGTTCTTTATCTGTTGATGGTCTGCATTTTTCATACATCCTTCTGAAATCACCCTGCTCATCATTTATTTCACAGTTACTATTGCTGACTGTATTACCCTCCATCTTATTCCTTCCCCTTGATATTTACTCTATTTTCTATCTTCCTTCACCCTATCCCTCCTCAAAAGTGTTTTGCTTTTTAGCGGGCCCTCCCCCAATCTGCCCTCCCTTCTCTACCCTCCCCCCATCTCCTTCCCCTCCCACTTTCCTTCAGGGCACAATATATTACTATACCCACTCGAGTGTGTATGTAATTCCCTCTTTGAGCCAATTCTAATGAGAATAAAGTTCATTCACTCTTCCACTCCTTCCCCATCTTCCCCTCCACTCCTTAAGCTTTTTCTTGTTTCTTTTATGTGAGCTACTTTTCCCCATTCCATCTTTTCCTTTCCCTTTCTTCCAATGCATTCCCCTTACCCCTTAACTTTATTTTGAAGATGTCATCAGGGGTCACCTAGGTGACACAGTGGACAAAGCACCAGCCCTTTGACCTAGGAGGCCCTGAGCCCATATCTGGCCCCAGACATAAACCATCCCACCCTGTCTGCCCCACAAAAAACAAGGATAAACAACAACAAAAAAAACACTTTATAGATACTATCCCTTCAGATTCAATTCATACCTGTGCCCTCTAAGTATATATAGGGCAGTTACATATAAGGATAGTTTTCAACATTTGTTTTCATTGGATTTGTAGTTCCAAATTTTTCTCCCATGCACCCTCTCTTCCCTCCCTCCTCCCCAAAATAGAAAACAATCTAATATAGGTTACATATGTGCAATCGCTTTAAACATATTTCTGCATTAGTCATATTGTGAAAGAAGATTCAGAGCAAAAGGAAAAAAACAAAAAAAGAAGGAAAAAAAACAGCCTCAAAATAGAAACAGCTGCCCTAATACTGAGAAAGATCTTATGAGTTAGAAGTATTATCTTCCCATGTAGGAATGTAAACAATTTAATATTTTAATATCCCTCATGATTTCTTTTTCTTGTTTGCTTTTTTATGCTTCTCTAGAGTCTTATATTTGAAAGTCAAATTTTTTATTCAGTTCAGGTCTTTTCGTTACAAATGTGTGAAAGTCCTCTTTTTCATTGAAGTCCCGTTTTTCCCCCTGAAAGATTATATGCAGTTTTGCTGGGTAGGTGATTTTTGGCTATAGTTCCAGTTCCTTTGCCCTCTGGAATATCAGATTCCATGCCCTCTGCTCCTTTATTGTAGATTCTTCTGGAACTTGTGTTATCCTTACTGTAGCTCCACAGTATTTGAATTCCTTTTTTTCTAGTTGCTTGCAATATTTTCTCCTTGACCTGGGATCTCTGGAATTTGGCTATAATATTCCTGGAGGTTTTCATTTTGGGATCTCTTTCAGGAGGTGATTGGTGGATTCTTTAAATTTTTATTATACCTTCTGTTTCTAGAATATCAGGGCAATTTTCCCTGATAATTTCTTGTAAGCTGATGTCTAAACTCTTATTTTGTTCACAGTTTTCAGGTAGTCCAATAATTTTCAAATTATCTCTCCTGGATCTATTTTCTAGGTCAGCTGTTTTTCCAAGGAGATATTTCCTATTGCTCTCTATTTTTTTTATTCATTTGGATTTGCTTTACTGTGTATTGGTTTCTCATAAAGTCACTAGCTTCCATTTGTTCAATCCTAACTCTTAGGCAATTATTTTCTTCAGAGAGCTTTTGTATTTCCTTTTCCATTTGACTTTTCAAGCTGTTCACTTTTTTTTCTCATGACCATCCTGCATGACTCTTGTTTCTCTTTCCATTCTTTCCTCCATCTCTCTAACTCTTCCTGCTATCCCTCCTACTTTCTGTTCAAAGTCCCTTTTGAGTGCTTCCATGGCCTGAGACCAATTTATATTTTTCTTGGAAGCTTTGGATATTGGAGCCTTGACTTTGTTATTATCTTCTTCTGAGGGTGTATTCTGATCTACTTTGCCCCTCAAAAAGCTTTCTATAATCTGCTGCTTTCTTTGCCTATCCATCTCAACCTGGAAGCAGATGTCTGATTGAAATCTGATTCTCTGTGGCTGGAAGCTTGGCATGCCTACACCCCTCCCCTACTGGGCCCCCACCACTCGATTTGGCCCACTGGTTCAGACCCAGGGTGCTTTGCCCCAACTCCAGCAGATACTGCCTCCACTACACCCCAGTCAACCAATGAACCCCCTCACCAGTCTGTTAACCGAGCCTCAGAAGAAGCTCCTGGCGCTGAAGACTCTGAGGCACTAGAGGCATTGTCTATTCCTAGCTAGGTCCAGACTAGGTGCTGCCTCAGGACCCTTGAATACTTTGGGCTAACTCTGTTCTTGACATGGAATAACAGACTCTTGGGTTGGTTGATAGAAAGAACCACATCAATCACTGCCATAGCCCATTCCACTTTTAGAAAACTCTAATTATGATCAAGTTTTCCCTTAAATCACAGCTAAATTTATTTTGTTGTAATTCCCACCTATTACTCCTAGCTCTGTCTCACTGAAACCAAGCAAAAGCAATATAATCCCTATTCCACCTACCAGTCCATTAAACACATTAAGACAGCTATAACATCCCCAATAAATATTCTCCTTTCAGAGTAAACAGTTTTAATTCTCAATCAATTTTCATATAAAATGAACGTGAAGCCCTTAACCATCCTGGTTTCCTTCCTCTGGACACAGAGGGAATGCCCTCAATGTCCTTCCTAGAATGTGGTACCCAGTACTGAATGCAATGGTTCAGAAGTGGACTAATACTCTGTGTAGTTCAAGACACTATGGATATCTTGAAGCAACCTAAGATTGCACTACCTTTCTTGGCTACCACATTAACTATTTCCTCTACACCTAGTATAGTGTCTGACACATAATAGGCACTTAAACACAATATCAATAAATAAACAATTGTTATCAACCATTTTTTTCAAACTTCAGGTCTTTTTTCTTCTTCAGACAAAGCACTATAAACACAACTCTCCCTTTTGTACTTCTGAAGTTGTTTTTGTGAACCTATCTTTGATAATATTTACCCCTATTACATTTTGTTTTATTAAATTCTGTATAGTGTCCTTCTTGGAAAAGAGCTTTCAAGACTACATTTTGATCTATCAAGTCAAATATATATAAATATACATATATATGAATATATATATACACACATATGCATACATACACAAGCATATTTACATATATACATATATATGTGTATATATATATACATATACATATATACACACATATAAACTAATTAATGAAAAATCCAAAAGATTTAGTCTCTGGGCAATTAATGATCAATTTATAAATTATGGCTAGCAAATAATTAATAGATTGATATTAGTGACTTTCTCTTGTAAACCAAAGACACCCTCCACCAAGAACACAATGTTTAAAAAACCTTTGGAAAAGGGGATATACCTAAGGGTGGAAATCAACTCTGGTTATTTAACAAAAAAAGGGGATGGACATATTCTTGAGGAGGTGGGCAAAAAGTCTTCCGCTCCTTCTTCTGAGAACATGACTTGATCACAATCTGGACAAAAGACTATTCCATCTGGTTTTCCCCTTCATAAGATGGTTCACCCAAAATTCTAATGGACAGTTCCAATGACAAGGGCTTATTTCCTAAGGGTAATATTTCACCTAGGCTGGATTCTATTTGTAAGATCTTTAAGGTGGGTGCGGTCCCACCCAAGATCAAAAAGCATGTACCCAGAGGATTTTGGCAATTTCATCTATCAGCAGTGTCTTTCAGACTAAATAACCTAAAGGAAGCTGGTTTCTGAATGAAGAAACAGGAAGCAAAAATCTTAATCTTAATTTAATAACTGGTTGTTAATATGAGAGAAATAGTCATTTCTCTCAGATAGCATGTCTTTATATGTGTATATGCATAAAACATGCATAAATATATTTGTCTATGTGTAATATATGTCATATATGAGCATGCATAATTAGTCATTTCTGTTGTGTCTGACTGACACCATTTGGGATTTTCATGGTAAAGATACTGGAGTGGTTACCATTTCCTTCTTCAGCTCATTTTAAAGATAAAGAAACTGAGGCAAGCAGGGTTAAGTGACTTGCCCAGGATCACACAGCTAGTATGTGTCTGAGACCAGATTTGCACTCAGGTCATGCCGACCAAAGGCCTGGTGCCACCTAGCTGCACATGCATATATATGTAGCATATGCATATATGTATACATATGCTATATATATGACTATGTATAAGTCATATTTATGTGTATGCATACATATATAATTATTATTATATTTATATACTATAGATATAGATATCATATATCTCACACATGCCAAATACATGATCATTTATGTCAAATAGATGAGCATATATACATACACATGCATATAATCAAACAATAAACAGAATGAAGTTTTTTTAAAACTTTGTCTCTTTCATCTAGTATTTTAAATGGTCTTTCTAGTTTTTTGCTACCGGCAAATTTGATGAGCATTCTATGACTTCATCCAAATTAGTTTTTAAAATATTAAATAACACCTAACCAAGCACAGATCCATGAGACACTACCTCCTTCCAAGTTGACTAAACTATCTGACCACTTCCAAATCCACCAAATTGTATTATATCTTAGCCTACATTTCACCCTGTCCCCTCCTCACACACACAGAGAGAAATACTAAAAAGTTTTGTCAAATGTTTTACAAAAAAATCAAAGGGGAGGGGACCATGCTATAAAAGGAGGATAAAACCAGTCAAGATCAGAAAAAATGTAATAGGTTAAAGCTTCTATGCCAATCAATATTGAGATCAGGCTTATAAGTAGCATTTGTACTTCCAACTTGCGTGTGTGTACATATACACATATGTATATATGTGTGTATGTGTATATGTACATATACACACATTTGCTTGATGGAGAAGCCGGGGTTTATTGAAAGTGATTTGGAGAAGGACCAATGACATCATGAGTGATGTCTTGAATCTCTTGTGAATTGGATTTAAGTATGGCAGAGCCGTGCAAAGTCATCAGCCTCACTCTCTTCCCGAGTCAACAAAATCCAGTGGCAGGACAAAAGTCAAGACGATTGATTGGCAATGGCCCAGGATGCAGTGGGTGTCCTTGGGATATTTGATGCCTAATCAAGCTCTAAGTAGACAAAAAGCATTCTTAGTAATAATAACTCACACTTCTGAAGGGCTTTCACATTTGCAGGTAAAGAAAATGAGGCTAACTAACTTGCCTCTACTTATATTTTGAGCAAATATCTGATGCGAGATTTGACTCCTGATTTCCTGACTCCAAATCTGACATGGTCACTTTCTATTACCATTCACTTATTTGTTCTTGTATGGATTGTTAGATTGTATCCCCTGTCCCTGGAGACCTGGACTCTGATACATGTTTTTTCACCTTATCTTGCTCCCAACCAGACTGCTGCACCAAATGCCAGCGAGCCCCACAACATGCTGCTGCATGTTTACATTTGAATATCACCTCCATCTTCACTTTTCTTCCAACCCCAGCTCCTCTATATTTATATTTAAGTTTTTAATAAGTTCTTTGAGGGTGGTGACTCTTTTGCTTGCTTGTATTTACATACAAAGTTTTAGCCTGGCATATAAGTGCTCAATAAATTCTTTTTCTCTCATTTATTCCTTCTGTTGAGTAACTGGAGATCTCCTTGAGGAGGATTTGTAGAGACTTCTGGGTCATTTAAGCACTTTTCCCAATCCTCTCAAATGCTTTAAATGACCCAAAATAAGAATTCTGAGCAAGAGAGAAGGTGATTGTAGCTGTGTCCCTAGGCCAAGACATCAAGGAGTCTAATGATGAAACAATTGGATGAATTAATGAAATAAAATCATTAAAGCTTGTGATGAAATAATGGGATTTAGCAGATACTCAAAGACCCACCTGGAGATTAATCTGTACTGATTGAATCAAGTGAGAGTGATTGACTGCTAATTAAGCCTACTTCAAGTTAATTGGATTGTAATCACACCTGGCTATCCCTTAAGAAGGTATTGTTCTCAGAAACTAGACTGTGAACCAACTTGAGAACACCTTCAAAGACAATGGATTTGGATGACCCAACCAATCACCTTGAAGCAGTGTGTAAGGACCGCCTCTGTTCCAGATGTATAAAAAAGCTTCCACAAACAGCTTGCGAGGGGTTCCTGATTAAAGCAGGCTCATGGAGGAGGACTTCAGGAAGAACCCAACCAGGCTGGAACTCTAGGCTAGACTGGAGCTGAAGCTTCTGATTTAAGGCTACCACAATTTAGATTTTAAACATCACAAGCTGAATTTATAGCTTACATAACTAAAATAATTGGAAAAATAGAAAAACCTGGATTCACGGTGGTATCTCTATTTGGTAGGAACAAAACATAGAATAGCTGACTGGTAATGCAGATACAAAGAAACGAAGTACAATCTAGAAAAAGAGAAGCAAAAAGCATTAATGTAAAAAAAATTATCTCTATATAAACAAAGCATATTGATCTTGAAGACAGGATGCAACTTAACAATTATATGTCTCCCATGTGGCATTTAAAATCTAAATGTGAGTTCTAATCTGCCCCCCAGTTTGGGGGGGGGGAAGCTGGCTAAAATCACTGATAAATTCAGCAAGATTTTAGGCCTTTAGGTAGTTATTAAAGTGTATTAGAAATTAGTGAAGAGAGAGAGAGAGAGAGATTGAGAACAGATTCCTTATAGCATGGAAAATCCTAGCTTAGATCTATTCGGTATAGCCAGAGAGAAAAAATCTTCCTTTCCCATCATCACATGTGAAGTCCCTCATCACACCAAAGTCCTAGATGAAAAGGCGAGGCCCTCCTGTTCTCTGTCTCTCATCACTCCAGTTCCTCAACAAAAAGAGAGAGAGATCCAGCGAGCTAACCTCTGCTTCCTAGTTCCTGCTTCCTTCCCCAAAAGGGGAGGTCCTTCAAGCTAATTGGTTAAGAGTGGTCTCCTATTGATGGCATAGTCCACAGCCTCTGAGAACAACACCATGTGGGTTGGTCACATGTGGTCTCAATTTAATCATTCTTAAGTAGATACTCAGAAAGTTTCTCAGTCTCACCCAATTCAATCTTCAGGTGGGGCCCCTGGGCATCTGGCAAATCCCATTATTTTATCACACCCAGAAGAACATAGCAAGTCAAAACACATGAACTATGCAATAAATAAGAAAACTGACCAAGTTTTCCTGAACATAGAAAACATAATGACAACCAAAAGAATCCACAAATCATCTCCAAAAAGAATAAAATAAAATAAACAAAAAACATGCTGCAAGTTCCAACACTATGTGCTTAACATAGCACATGACACATAGTAAGTAGGCAATTAAAAATCCTAGCTGAATGACCAGTTAAACTGAACAGTTCTAAAGACACACAGTAAATTAAGCAAATAGTCATGGGAAAGACTATCAAATATAAAGGAAAGGAAATTCAGTACTGCAACTGCAGAAGGAAATAATGTGTTCCAAAAAGCAAAGGAGCTCAAGATGTCAAGCTGACATATCTTATAAATCTAAGCCTACTTATCACTGAGTAGCTACATGGGGAATTGGATAGAGTGCCAGGCCTAGAATCAGCAAGACTCATCTTTCTGAGTTCAAATTTGGCCTCAGACACTTACTGACTGTATGACCCTGACCAAGTCACTTAACTCTTTTTTTTGCCTCAGTTCCTCATCTGAAAAATGAGCTGGAGAAGGAAATGGCATACCACTCTAGCATATTTGCCAAGAAAACCTCAAATGGGGTCATGAAGACTCAGACATGACTGAAAAACAACTGAAAAACAAAGTCATCAATAAAAACAAACAAACAAAAAAACCGATGGACCTTCTGTAAAAGAGAGGTATTTGAAGAATTCTGAAAGCAACTAAAAAAAAGACATTGGCATGTTGTTTTGCAAATGCTGCAGACAACAGAAACACAAGGTAGTTCAGTGGATAGAACACTGGACCTGAAATCAGAGGCACCTGAATACGAATCCAGCCTCTGATACTTACTAGCTATGTGACTCTAGACAAGTCACTTCAGGCAAGTCTGCCTCAGTTTCCTTATATAAAATGGGAGTAATAATTCACCTATATCATAGGATAGTTAGGAAGATCAAATAATATAATATTTTAAAGCACTTTGCAAACCTTAAAGTGCTACATAATGTTAACTATTCTTATAAATATAGCTAACAACAACCCCCCCCAAACCCCTACAACCTGTTACCTATGGAGTTAAGAGCAGCAGCAACAAAGTAACAACAAAGTGACCATTTAGATTTTTTTTCAAAAGTGCACAAAGAGATATGGATGAAAAAAAACTTAAATAGAAGTGATGGTGGAGGAACTGGCCTGAAACACTCTGGACTTAAACTTCACAACATCCCACCTGCAGGTCAATCAGTGTTTATGTTCTTGTTTTTGTGAGACTAAACTGCAGAATGGAAGGGCACATACAAGGGGTGGGGGATGGAAGACTATGAAGGAGAAAGTCCGATGTGTCCTAATCAAGTCAGTGGTTAAAATGAAGAGAAAAACACTTGTAGTCTCAGTAAAACAAAACAAAACAAAAGAGGCTACAGGAGAATGGGTAAGGAATATATCAGGACAGATGAAAGGGGTAAATGTAGATTCAGAGATGAGAGAGGATCTAACTGAAGAACTCCCACCCCACCATCTGGGGGATAGGGAAGGACATTCTCTAATGAAAGATAGGACTGGACAATGAGTATAATCTGCAGGGATTTGGTGCTTAGAGAGACAGTGTTGTACTTCTATGGACAGCATCCTACCTCACCAAAGAGGAATCAGAGCTCCTGGGGACAGTTGATATCTAGAAGGGTGGGAACACATGAACCTAGAGAGGAGAGTTTATGGTAAATGGAAAAGAAAATGATCATACGGTAAGAGAGGGGTTAGAAAAGGACTACACAATCACTAACATAGAAAAAATTTCTACACGGAGCTTCAGCAGGGGGAAGGGGAAAGAGCAATACTCCTTTTTATTTTTATTTTTTTATTTTTATTTTTTATAATTTTTATAATTTTATTTCTCCAATTACATGCAAAACCAATTTTAATGTCCATTTCCAAAAGTTCAAGTTCCAAATTCTCTTCCTTCCTCCCTTCCCCCCTACTTAAGAAGGTAATCTATTTAATCTATTTAATAGTCATGCAAAACATTTCCATATTAATCAGGTTGTGAAAGGAAATAGACAAAAAACCTCTAGACAAATATATTTTTTAAATTATGCCTCAATCTGCATTCAGACACCATCAGTTCTTTCCCTGGAGATGGATCACAATTTTCATTTGTAGGGGCCAAATTTAATATGGGGAGAGTTAATTGGGTGGCTCAGAAAATAATAAGGGACCTCTAGGTCCAAAGTTTCCTCCCTTCCAAACTGCCTTTTTAAGTTATTTCTCTCAGGCTAACAAGAAATGAGATTAACAGCCTCTTTTCCACAAACAAATCAGGTTTTATTAATGGGAATAAAATATATAACAAAGGTGAAATTAATAAAGGTAAGGACATGGGAAGAGGGGAAGAGAAAAAAGGATAACCTCCCTGGCTCGAGCAAAGACTGACACAATCCCCAAACTTGCTTCAGCTCAGCTAATTCAAAGAGCTGGCTTCGTTTCTATTAACTCACCACCTGGGGTTCGTAGTTTCTATAGGAGTCAGCCATGCAGCCTCTCTCCAGTCTGCTCTCAGAAGCTCACAAGCAGGAAAGAGAGCTCCCAACCTCAGCGTTCTCTTTTCTACATTTTTCTCTCCCTCCCCCAAAAAGGAGGTTCTTCAAGCTGCAAGGCTGAGATTGGTCCCCCAGGTGAAGTCAGTAGTATACTTCACTCAGGGCAGGGCTGGTGTGGCCTATATCTAATCATCTCAAATAGGTGCTTAGGCAGTTTCTCAAACAATACTAGATCAATCAGGTGGGACCCCTAGGCATCTGCCAAACTCCATTATTTTTATCACACATTATAATTTCTTCAGAGTTGTCTAGGATCACTGTATTGCAGAGAAGAGCAAAGTCATTCACAACTGACCATCCTACAATATTGCTGTTACTTTGTATACAGTACATTTCACTTTGCATGAGGCCAAACACGTGTTTCCAGCTTTTTCTGAGAGCATCCTATCATCGTTTCTTATGGCACAATAGTATTCCATCATAATCACATTCCACAATTTTTCAACCATTCCTCAATTTATGGGCATCCCCTCAATTCTGAATTCTTTGCACTATAAAAGAATGGCTATAAATATTTTTGTACATATAGGTCCTTTAACTTTTTGGTTTTTATCTCTTTTTGAATACCAACCTAGTAGTGGTATTATTAGATCAAAGAGTATGCAAGGTTTTATAGAGAGAAATACTTCTATCCTTTCTATTTCCCATAGTAATTTATACTTCTCTTAGATGTGAGGCACAAAAGAATAAAAAGAATAGGACCATTATCTACAAGACAATAACATAGAAATTGTTTAGAAGGTGTAATTCAAAAAATGTACTTCAGAATCTTTAATTTCATGAGAAACACAGAGACTAAAGAAACAATAAATAAATAAATAAATATAAGGACCATGAACCAAGGAATAAAAGTTTAGAATAGACAAAAAAGGGAAATGATGGAAGAAAACAAGGAAAAGAAATCTTTTCCCCCAAAAAAGGCACAGAAAAAGGGGAAATAAATCAAAGGGGAAGAGAGAAAAGGAGATTTTACTTAACTGAGAAGAAGAAAGAGGGGAAGAATTGGATAAGTAAATTTTTCAATTATGTTAAATATAGTTCAAAAATTATCAGGGAAAGACCAAAACAAATGTGGGGAAAGGCTTGATGGTAAGGACAAGAGAGCCTTAGCAATAGGGTTGCCTTTTAAAAATAAATTACATAGAAATAACTAAAGAAAAAATATTTTGTCTTAACATAGGAAGTGCAACCAAAACTAAAACCCTACTTCAGAAAAAATCAATATTAGAGACAAATAAAGGAAAATATCAATCTGACATAACTTTAGAGGTAAATAAATTAAACAATATAATAACATGAGAATGATAGACTAGATTAAAAACAATATAAGAAATTTTTTTAAAAAGGCATTTAAAAATAAGGTGCTGGAAAAAAATTGCTATGTATCAAGTAAGACCAAAAAGGTGTTGCATTCATGCTATTAGACATAGCACCAGCCCCCCCCAATCACAATATAAAAGAAATAAAGAAGGAAATTATATACATTATGCTGAAAGGAATCAGACAATAAATCAAAATCTGTACTGCATTTACATGCTCCAAATAACTTTGTATATAACTTCTTAAAGAAAAAAATTAATTGTAATATGAAAAAGATATTGAATGTCCTCTCAGTTTGGGATAAATCTAACAGAAAGATAAATGGGGAAAATATAGAATTGAACAAATTGCTAGAGAAATTAGAGCTAAAAGACTAATGACATCTCTTAAGTGTGACTGCAAAAAAGAATGTATTTCTCAGCACTCTATAGAATTTTCATAAAAATTTGGTAATGACACAGATATGTTACAAATAAATATAAAAACTTAGAAATAGTAGATACATCTTTTACAGATAATAATGAAATCAAAATTGTAATTAATTCAGTGAATACAAACAAAACACAGACCCAAATGTATACTTACTAATGAAATCCTGAATAATGAGTGGGTCAAAGAACAAATCACAGAAATAATAATTATGTAAAAAATTATAATGATGAAACAATATGACAAAAGTTCTGAGATGTAGCTAAAATCTTCAGAAGGAAAATTCTACCCCTAAAACATAAATTAACAAATTAGAAAAGGAGACAACTAATGAATTCAATATACGTTTTAAAAAAATAGAAATCCAACAAATAAACAAACCCAAAACATGAACAAACAAGGAAATGTTTAAATTAGAGGAAATATAAATGAATTGGGAACCAAAAAGACTACAGGGATGATGAAGCAAAACTAAATACTATTTCTATGATACTGAAAAAATGACTAAACCTGGAGCCTACCTAATTAAAAAGAAGATGGCAAAAAAAAAAATCAAATCAACAAAACAGCAAATGAACAAGGTGAAATTACAAAACCCGAAGACTGTGATTACAAAATACATAAAATATTTGGGGATCAATCTATAAAAAAACACACAACATTTGTATAGATTTAATTATAACGTATTCTTTAAAGAAGTAAAGAACAACTTAAATAACTAGAGAATGCTCATGGCTGGATCATACCAATATAATAAAATTGACATGACCATAAACGTTAATTTTTAATGCTATGCCAAACAAGCTATCAAAATGATACCTTATAGAACTCAATAAAATAATAAGAAATTCACTTGGACAAACAAAAGATCTACATTATCAAAGTAAACATGGAAAAATTTAGGGATAAAGAGGGAATAACAAGGGGCAGCTAGATGGCGCAGTGGATAGAGCACCGGTCCTGGAGTCAGGAGTGCCTGAGTTCAAATCCGACCTCAGACACTTAACACTCACTAGCTGTGTGACCCTGGGCAAGTCACTTAACCCCAATTGCCTCACTAAAAAAAAAAAAAATTATTTAAAAAAAAAAAAAAGAGGGAATAACACTTCCAGATCTCAAACTAAAGCAACAGTTATCAAAAAACCATTTGGTATTAGTTATAAAATGAAAAGTAGATCATTGGAACAGAGTAGACAAAGGAGAACCAGAAACAATGGAACTCAATAATGCCAAGTTTGAGAAACCCCATAACATAAATTTCTTAAGAAATAACTATCTAGGGAGAAAAAAAAATACGTTAAGAAAACTGTAAAGCAGTCCTAGAAGAAATTAGCCTCAGAATGTTATAATGCATCACATTCCACAAAAATTCTAAATGAATATATAACATAAATATTAGATATATAAAACATGTATTAAGCACTTACTATGTGCCAGACACTATGCTAAACTCTGGGAATGTAATACAAGCAAAAAGATAGTTCCTGCCCTCAAGGAACTTAGATTTTAGTAGAGATATAAGAAGTTGGGGAAGGAGGGGGAGGTCCATGTATGGTCTGGTTTGGGTTTTAAAAGATTATAATGGCTGGCATGAGTGCTTCATCAAAGGTAGGTTTTGGGGAGAAACCAATGGAAGGACATAGTTGTAAGAGTGGAAATACCATCAGTGTGAGGAGAAAACCATTGGAACAGAGATAAAGAAGTAGTCTGGGGCATTATAAGCTAGTCTAGGATTAAAGAGAGCATGATGACTGGTTACTATATATATTTGAGATAGGGCAATTAGAAAATATAAAATGGCGGGGGGCAGCTAGGTGGCAGAGTGGATTAAAGCACCAGCCCTGGATTCAGGAGTACCCGAGTTCAAATTCGGCCTCAGACATTTGACACTTACTAGCTGTGTGACCCTGGGCAAGTCACTTAACCCCCATTGCCCCACCAAAACAAAAAACAAAAACAACAACAAAAAAAGATAAAATAGGTAATTTTAATTAAATAAAATTAAAAACCTTCACCACAAACAAAATTAATGCATCCAGGTTGAGAAGAGAAACAGTTAAATGGGGAGCAGGGGAAATCTTTGTGCCAAATGGTTCAAATGAGGGTTTGGTATCTAAGTCATATGGAAAATTACTGTGTCTGTGTATAAATATACACACACATATGTGTGTATGTATACATGTGTGTATATATATAATTCATAGGTATATGCATATATATACATATAGATATAGATATTACCAAAAGGCATTACTGAACATATATAAGTGGTTAAAGGAAATTAAGAAGAATAAAGAATTGTAAGCTATTAATAACCATTTGAATTTGTTATTTAGTTGTGTCTGACTCTTCATGACCCCATAGACCATGGCATGCCAACACTATACATGGGGTTTTCTTGGCAAAAATGCAGGAGTGCTTTGCCATTTCCTTCTCCAGTGGATTAAGGTAAACAGAGGTTAGATGATTTGCCTAGGGTCACACAACTAGTAAATGTCTGGTCAGATCTGAATGCAGGTCTTCCTGACTCCAGGTCCAGTGTTTTATCCACTGAGCCATCTAGCTGCAACCAACAATATGAAAGAATGTTCCAGAGTACTAATAATAAAAGAAATTAACAAGACAACCTTGAGTTTTCACCTCATATCCAGTAAATTGGCAAAGATAAAAAATGATGGGAATGTTTAATATTAGAGGAGTTGTTGGAAGACAGTGCCAACATAGATCTAGCCCCAGGCAGGCTACCTCAGGCCACCACAGGCCTCCAGAGCATTTGAATCAGTTGCAATGGTGGTTGCTTCTGGAATTCAGCTCATGGTTCAGTGAGGGGGGTCTAGCACTTGGCCCGGGGGAGATTACAGGTGTCTCTGCTGGCACTGAGGAGTGATTCTGTTGTTTTGCCTGAACTCAGATCCAGGAAGGAGTTGTGCAGCAGCCCAGGTTGGGAAGGGGCTTAGGCTCACTCAAACTTGCAGGCACAGTGAAGTGGAATTCTGTTCCCGGGTTAAAGGGCAAGTAGGCCTGTCATTGCTTGCAGATCAGAGCACAGGCCAGAGGGAGTGGGAAATGAGCCTCTCCTTAAATCATACCACCTTGGAGCCTTGCAGCTTGGGACAATGGGTACTGAAAGCAATGCCCCACTTTAAGAAGGAAGTAAAAGTAAAAAATAAACTAGGAAAATGTGCATACAGGGAAAAAATGCAGATCCTAGAAAGTGTCTTTGGTGACAAGGATGATTAAAATACACCCTTAGAAGAAGATAACGAAGTCAAAGATCCTACATCCAAAGCTTCCAAGAAAAATTTGAATTTGTTTCAAGACATAGAAAAGCTCAAAAAGGACTTTAAAAATAAAGAGAGATAGAGGAATAAATGGAAAGAAAAATGAGAGAGATGAAAGAAAGTCATGAAAAAAGTCAACAGCTTGATGTGCATACCCTTTGACCCAGCAGTACCACTTTTGGGTCTTTTTCCCAAAGAGATCATGGAAGGGGGAAAGGGACCCACATGTACAAAAATATTTATAGCTGCTCTTTACATGGTGGCAAAGAATTGGAAGTTGAGGGGGTGCCCATCAATTGGGGAATGGCTGGACAAGTTGTGGTATGTGAATACAATGGAATACTATTGTGCTATAAGAAACGATGAGCAGGAGGAGTTCAGGGAAACCTGGAGGGTCTTGCGTGGGCTGATGATGAGTGAGATGAGCAGAACTAGAAGAACATTGTACACAGTAACACCAACATTGAGTGTTGATCTACTGTGATGGACTATATTCTTCTCACCAATGCAATGGCACAGAAGAGTTCCAGGGAACTCGTGATGGAAGAGGATCTCCAAACCCAGGAAAAAAAAAAAAAAAGAACTTCGGAGTATAGATGCTCAATGAACCATACTATTTCTTTTGTTTTTGATGCTGTTGTTTTTTTTCTATTTTGAGGTTTTCCATCATTGCTCTGATTTTTTTTCTCTTATAACATGACTAATGCAGAAATAGGATTAATGTTATTATGTGTGTGTGTATATATATATATATATAAAACCTATATCAGATTACCTGCTGTCTAGGGGAGGGGGGAGGGAGGGGAGGGAGGGAGAAAAATCTGAAATTGTAAAGCTTGTATAAACAAAGGTTGAGAACTATCTTTACATGTAACAGAAAAAAAATAAAATACTTTTTTAATTTTAAAAAAAGTCAACAGCTTGAAAAGACAAATTGGACAAATGGAAAAGGAGGTACAAAAGCTCTCTGAAGAAAATAATTGCTTAAAAATGAGAATTGAGCAAATGGAAGCTAATGACTTTATGAGGAATCAAGACACAATAAAGCAAATTCAAATGAATGAAAAAATAGAAGGCAATGTGAAATATCTCCTTGAAGAAACAATTGACCTGGACAATAATTTGAAAATTATTGGACTACCTGAAAGTCATGAACAAAAAAATAGTTTAGGCATCATCTTACAAGAAATTGTCAGGAAAATTGCTCTGGCATTCTAGAAGCATAAGGTAAAATGGAAATTGAAAGAATCCAATGATCACCTCCTAAAAGAGATCCCAAAAGGAAAACTCCTAGGAATATTATACCTAAATTCCAGAGCTCTTAGGTCAAGGAGAAAATATTGCAAGCAGTCAGAAAGAAACAATTCAAGTACAGTAGAGCCACTGTCAGGATAACCCAAGATCTAGCAGCTTCTACATTAAAGGATCAGAGGGCATGGAATATGATTTCAAGAGGGCAAAGGAATTAGAATTACCAACCAAGAATCACCTACCCAGAAAAACTGAGTATAATCTTTCAAGGGGAAAAATGGCAATTTGATGAGAGTATTTTCAGGCACTTGTGATGAAAAGAGCTGAGCTGAATATAAAATTTGACTTTCAAATATAAGACCATAGAGAAGCATAAAAAGGTAAACAGGAAAAAGAAACCATGAGGTATATTAAAAGTTTAAACTGTTTACATTCCTACATGGGAAAATGATACTTCTAACTCATAAGAAATTTCTCATTAATAGGGCAGCTGAGTGGAGTATATTTAGACATAGGGCACAGGTGTGAGTTTAATATGATGAGATGATATCTTTAAAGTTATCATCATCATCATCATCATTATTTGTGTGGGGGGTAGTCAGTGTTGGGTAGCTTGTCTAGGGTTGTGCAGCTGATGAGGTCCTCCTGGGTCAAAAGCTGGTGGTTTATCTGCTGTGCCACCTAACTGCCCCATGATGACATCTTTTAAAAAATGAAATTATGGGGTGAGAGGAATGCACTGGGAGAAAGGGAAAGGGAGAGATGGAAAGGGGTAAAGTAGCTCACATAAAAGATGCAAGAAAGAGCTTATGGAGTAGAGGGGAAGATGGGGGAAGTGTGCGGGAATGAGTGAGCCTTACTCTCAGCAAAATTGGCTCAAAGAAGGAATAACATACACACTCAAGTGGGTATAGTAATGTATCTTGTCCTGTGGGAAAGTGGTAGGGGAAGGGGATAAGGGGGGGAGGGGTGAAGGAAGGGAGGACAGATTGGGGATGGGGCCAGTCAGAAACAAAACAGTTTTGAGGAGGGATAAGGTGAAAAAAGATAGAAAATAGAGTAAATATCAAGGGGAGAAAAATAGGATGGAAGGAAATACAGTTAGCAATAGTAAATGTGAAAAAAATTTGAAGCATAGATTAGGATGGAACACTATTGTGCTGTAAGAAATGAAGAGCAGGATGCTATCAGAAGGATTTATGAAAAATGCAATCCATCTATAGAGAAAGAACTGATAGTATCTGAATAGAGGTTGAAGTATACTTTTTTTCTTAGTTCCTCTTTCTAAAGTTTTTTTTGTCTGTTATGTTTTGCATGACTGCACATGTATAACTTATAATGAATTTCTTGAGTTTTGGAGGAGGGTTGGGGAAGCAGGGAGGGAGAGAATTTGGAACATAAAGTTTTAAATATCATTGTGAAAATTTGTTTTTGCATGTAACTTAGGGAAAATTCTAAATAAATAAATGAATTTGAAAAAAAGAAATGCAGGCAATAGCAATAAGGTAAGAAAGAATTTGAAGGAATCAGAATGGACAATGAAGTAATAAAACTGGCTTTTAAAAACCATTTAATCATAAAAGTATTTTATTATTTTCTAGTTACATGTAAAGATAGTTGTCAACATTTGTTTTCATGAGATTTTGAGTTCCAAATTTTTTGCTCTCCCTCCCTTCTCTCCCCCACCTCAAGACAGAAAGCAATCTGATATAGGTTATATATGTACAATCAATTTAAATATATTTCTGCATTAGTTATGTTGTGAAAGAAGAATCAGAACACAAAGGAATATACCTAACTCTTTTTGCAGAAAAAAGAGAGGCTTCTTAATTCTTCATGTTCTGCCATAAGAGTGGTATCATCTACATATCGGAGATTGTTGATATTTCTCCTTGTAACCTGAATTCCAGCTTTTGATTCATCCAGCCTGGCATTTCACATGTACTCTGCATATAAGTTAAATAAATAAGTTGACAATATTCAGCCTTGTTGTACTCCTTTTCCAATTTTAAACCAATTAGTTGTTCCATGTTCAGATCTAACTGCTGTTTCTTGGCCTGCATACAGACTCCTCAGGATACAAGTAAGATGATCTGGTACTCCCATCTCTTTGAGGACTTACCACATTTTGTTGGGAGCCACATATTCAAAGGTTTTATTGTAGTCAATTAAGCAAAAGGAGTTTTTTTTCAGGAACTCCCTTGCTTTCTCTATAATCTAGTGAATGTTGGCAATTTGGTCTCTAGTTCCTCTGCTTCTCTGAAAACCAGCCTGCTCTCCTGGAAATTCTTGGTTCACACACTGATGAAACCTAGTTTGCAGAATCTTAGGCAAAACCTTGTTGGCATGTGAAATGAGTGCAAACATTTGGTAATTTGAACTTTCTGTGCCATTGTCCTTCTTTAAGATTCAGAGGTAAATTGTCACTGTTATTTAGTTTTCTAAATTTTCTGGAATATTGAGTACAACACTTCAACAGTATCATCTTTTAGGATTTTAAATAGCTTAGTTTTCATTCCGTTACCTAAAACAACTTTATTGTTAGTAATGCTTCATATTGGGGCAGCTAGGTGACGCAGTGGATAGAGTACCAGCCCTGGAGTCAGGAGTACCTGAGTTCAAATCTGGCCTCAGACACTTAACACTTACTAGCTGTGTGCCCCTGGGCAAGTCACTTAACCCCAATTGCCTCACTAAAAAAGAAAAAGAAAAAAGAAAAGAAAAGAAAAAAAGAAAAAAAAAAGTAATGCTTCATATTACCCACTTGACTTCATGCTCCAGAATATCTGACTCTAGATCAGTAACTACACCATCATGGTTATTGGTAATGTTAAGTTCTTTCTTGTATAGCTCTTCTATGTATTCTTCCCACCTCTTCTTAATCTTTTTTACTTCTAACTCCCTACTATTTTTGTCTTTTATCATGCCCATTTTTGCATGAAACATTCCCTTCATAGCTTTAATTTTCTTGAAAGATCACTTGTTTTTCTCATTTTATTATTGTCTTCTATTTCTTTGCTTATTTAAGAAAACTCACTTATCTCTCCTTGGTATTCTCTGAAATTCTGCATTCACTTGATTGTATATTTCCCCTTTAACTTCCCTTTCCCTTTCTTTTTTTTTCTTTCCTCATATATTTATAAAGCTTTATCAGACAGCCATTTTTCTTTGTTGCTCTTGTTGCTGCCTCCCATACAATACCATGAACCTCTGTCCATAGTTCTTCAGGCACTCTACTTACCAGATTTAATCCCTTAAATCTATTCTTCCACTCCATAATCATAAGGGATATTATTTAGGCCGTACCAATAACAATTTGATGGCTTCTCCTACTTTATCACTTACTATAATCCATCTATCTGATTTCCAATTGTAGTTAGTTATAGCTACCAATCAACTTAAAGGTCAAATACCAAAAATAGTAACTTCTGAGCTTAAAGGGGCCAATCAGAGATAGGGAAAAGTTGGAAAGTCATGCTTAAAGTAATATGGTGGAAATCCCAAAGAGCAGAAAACAACTCAGAGGACTAGAGGTAAGAGAGGCATTGTCTGAGATGGAAAAGACATATTCCAATATATGGCTTCCTATGTTATGAGCCTGTTACTTAGTAACAGGGCTATTTTAAGTAGGGTATATGGAATGGCAAGTGACTATGCTGATATGCTGATATCTGACTGGTGGTTTCTTTCTCTCTATTACATACTATTGTATATGTATCACTTGAATTATGCTAATTTGTGGGAGAAGTCATGGTATATAAATATCTATGAATCCTGAGGCTCAAGGTCTTTGGGTCCTAGACCTGAGATGAGCTTTATTGTGAGACAGGATTCCTCTCTCAATAAACCTATTTTCTTTGGATTGGAGACTTTGTTTTTCTCTTTGTCTCCCATTGGGACTTAGAAATTTTTGCAACACAGCTGACCTTGGTTCATGGATCTTACCTTCCAGGTTCCTATGTAATACTGATCTTTACAACATTGGACTTTCCTTTCATCACCATATACATCCACAACTAAGCTTCTTTTCAGCCACTTCATTAATACTGGAGCTGTTTCTAACTGTCCTCTGCTCTTCCCCTGCTTTTCCGTGTGAATGCTAGCTATTATTTACTAGCATTTTACATAAGCATGTACATAGTTTTTTAATGTGAGCTGGGCATCAGCCCCAGTTTATAGATGAGAAAACTCAGGCTGTAAAAGCTAAGTGTTATTGTCTAGGGTCATACAGGTAGTTTCTGATGTTGAGGCACTTGCCATGTAATGAGGGATTGGAGGAACATACTTGTAGAGAAAAAAAAAATGATTACATTTGGAAAAAAATTTTTTAGCCCTTTAGAAGAGAGGTACAACATTAATAACATCTAGATTGTCCTGAGGCTACTACCACCTACCAACTCTTCTTTTTTGCTCTGAGAACTATAATAAAAGCAACACAACCATTAGTTTTTTGGAAAGGGTATCAATGGACTACCATATTGGTGACTCAGCAGAGCAAAACACCTTCCCCTGGCTACCACACCCCTATTAATGTTGTCTCCCTTTATTAGAATATAAGGTCCTTGAGGGCAGGGTAAGGTATATGCTGACACCATCTAGAACAGGTTTGCAAAAGTAATTGTTCAATTTTTAGTACAATCATTTACATCTCAAAAATCAAATGTTACAAATCAGGGATTGATTTATGTTTTGTTGATTATCTAGTATTAAGAAAGAGTTGGAGAAAATGTTAATAATGTATATTGAATGTAAAATATGTCATGGGTACATTCTCTCTCTCCTTTTTTTTACTTGGAGAACCTGTTGTTAAACATTTCCCAGCAGTCTCTCAGCAGGAATTGATTATATCTCCAGCATTTGGCAATAGAAATGATAAAAGTTGTTGAAGTAAATCAGTTCTTGATAAATGCTGTTTCATCACCCAATTCATTCTGTAGATGAATAAACTGAGAGACAGAGAAAAGAAGTGACTTCCCCAAGGTCACAAAGGTAGCAAATGGAAGGGTTGGGATTAAAATCCAGATCTTTTGCTTTCAAGTATAACTTGCTTGTATGTGGAGGAAAACATTTTCTTTTATTAAAACATGATTGTTGAAATAAAAAGGTTTCATAAGAATGACTTTCTCAAAAGAAAGATTTAGTGAAGGCAAAAGGGTTTAAAATTGCTTTAAGTAAATAACATTATTAGACTAAATCAAAGTAGAGACTTTTTTAGCCAATTTTTTATTGATATCTTTTGTATTTAACACCACAGTAATTTCTCAATATGCTCTCTCAATCCCATTGAATGAACTCTTCTAACAAAGAAAAAGACCAAAACAAAAAAAACAAAATCAGACATAGTTACCACTACTATCAGTGTTTGCATTATTTAGAGTCCACAGTCCTGGAAAGGATGGAATCTGTTTCATTATTTGTCATCTAGAACCAATATTGGTTATTGCAATTAATCAGTCCCCTTTAATACCCTTAGTATTGTTTTTGTACCAGTGATTGAACTGGTATATGGAACTTTAAGGGCTATCTCCAGCAGAATGCTTAGAGCTGCCCTACCTGTTTCCAGTCAACCATATCAGAACATTGAGGCCAGCACTTAGCCATGTATGATGTACTAAATCTGGGCAGCTAGGTGTGTAGTGGTTAGAGTTCTGGGTCTGGAGTCAGAATGGGTGCAGTGTCCCAATCTTTTGAGCCCTTGAGTTTATTCGGTCATTTACCAATTAATAGGCATATTTTGGGCTCATGGAAGATAAAGCCCATTTTATTTATATGAGCATAAGCCTGAGTTTTGGGCTACCTCTCTTGTGTTTGTTCTTTCCAGATCTTAGATGAATGGGTATCTCCCCTGACATGGACATGTCTCATCTTTGAAGTAACCTTGTAAGTATGAAAGGTTCAAAGGTCCTGAGTCCTTTTGATTTATGGGTGGCACAGGGGGATGGGAGGGAGGGAAAGAGAAAGGAATAGAATTTGAAACTCAAAACTTTAAATAAATATGTCAATAAGAAAATAATGCTGCCTCAATTTTACACTTTTTGGACATGAACATGACTGTAGCTAAGAAAGATTATGAGGGACAAGTCAAGAAGCTATTAAAACTTAGGGAATACTAACCCCTCTCATTAGAGTCCAGACCTAGGACTGAATCTGGTCTGAACCACTTTAATAAATAGAGACCCCTTAAGGAGATCAGAATGGGTGCAGTGTCTCAATCTTTTAATCCAAGGAGCAGTTATAAATTTTCATTTTCATTTATATTATTATAGCAAATATGCATATGTTTTTCCTAGTTCTGCTTTATTTGCTCTATATCAGTTCATACATATCTTTCTAGGATTCTCTGAATTCATTGTTTTTTATAGAGTAATAATGTTACTTTATATTCAAATGCTACTATTTATTCAGTCATTTGCCAATTAATGGGTACATACTTTGGGACAATTAGGTGGTGCTGTACATGGAGTGCTGAACCTGGAGCCAGGAAGACCCATCTTCATGAGTTCAAATCTGGCCTCAGATACTTACTAGCTGTGTAACCCTAGCCAAGTCACTTAACCTTGTTTGCCTAAGTTTCCTCTTCTGTAAAATTAGCTGGAGAAGGAAATGGCAAACCACTCCAGTATCTTTGCCAAGAAAACTCCAAATGGGGTCACAAGGAGTCAGACATGAATGAAATGACTAAATGACAATAAGGCACATACTTCATTTCTAAATTTTCATTTCTAATATTTTTATATGTATGGGAGTTTTCTTTCTGTAGTAGAACCACTGTGTCTAAGGGTATTTAGTAACTTAGTAAGGGTATTTAGTAATTTAGTAACTTTTCTCACATAGTCCTAAACTGTTTTCTGGATTTATTTAATTTCAAATGAATATTATGCCAAATTTTGCCTCATAAGAATTTTTTTCTTAATAAACACAATAAACAAAGAAATATTTGTAAAAGTAATCACAATCCTAATGCAAAGAACTGGTCACTTTCTCAAACAACCTTTGTCAAATGCTCTTCAGAGAAAATTGTTCTTCATTTCTTAATTTATTTTTCCATCTTTTATTCATTCATTTCCTCTACCCCTTCCAGAGAATCATAGAGATAGGGCTGGAAGGAATCTTAAAGGCCATTGCATTCAATCCTTTCATTTTACAGATGAGGAAACTGGAGCACAAAAAGTTTAAGAGGCTTGTCCAGAGTCACAGATCTCCTAAGTGTTTGAGGTGGGATTTGAACTCCAAGTCCAATGCCCTATCCACTACTCCATGTTATTTTATCTTTCTATTTTCAAATTAAAATGTTTTTCTCAACTTTCTCCTTAGTGGAAAAAACTTCCTTGGTGATACAATAGCTCTCCATTTTTATTATCTAAGTTATCAGAAGCAAGCTAGAGGTATACCTTATTGGTTAATAACAAAAGGAACTGGTTATTTAATGGATGATAATTTGCATCTTTCTATAAAAAGAAAAACTCCAACAGAGACAGAATATTTGACATTGAGGAAGAATGTATTCAGGCATTAGATACTTTTTTCATTATGCGCTGCATTAAGTGTTTTCCATTTAGAAGACAGATCTAAAACACTAGTCTTATCATTCTTTGGTTTGCAATTTAAGTATAAAATCCTGCCAGTGTTGCAACCATTAAAATAAAACAGTCTTGGAAATTAAGCACTAATTTCCCCCAAAATGGCCATTACTAGGTTTTTTCTTCCCTAATTACCATTGTAATGAAGTGGCCAGTATTATGGTAGGAAGTGATTTCAAAAGCAGCTTTTTCTTATTATGAATCATACTTTATTTTTTCCTCCTAATGTGAATCAGACTTAGTTATAAAAAATCCATGTGCAAACTCCATCCTTCTTGAGACAAAAACAATTTCAGATAAGCAAATCATACTTGTAAGCTTTCAAAGAGGGTAGCTTATCAAGCATTTAGCTGAAACAAAGATGGAAACAATTAGTCTTTTTCCACTGTAGGGGTATTTTTGATCTTTGCTGATCCTTTGTTATTGATGGCAGATTTTCAGTATCTTGGAAGATGCATTCTTAGCAGCATCAATTGATACCCTTACGTTTGGAGACTTGAATGGTGAGACAGACAGTACATGTGAAAGCACTTTCAGTAATACAAAGCATGATGAAAAGGTAACATTTCTTCTGAACTCATGTTTCTGTGCTCCTCCTGCCATACTGCTCACTATATCCTTCTCTTACTGCTTCCATTGTGGACAGACTTTGGGTCAGCAGCTGCTTTTGCCCTTCTATTTTCCACAAAATCAGACTCCCTCCCCCACCAAATCTTCTGTTTAAAATTTCTTTCTCTCTGAAAGATAATCTTTCTTTTCTGATCTCCAACTTAAAACAAAACTTTACTCCTCAACTTTTTAAGTCTCTCCCTTGGACATACCCATTGACCACCTTCTGTGCTGCTTTTCCAACTATCTATTCTTTATCTCTCTGTCTAATTAAAATACTCTACCTATGATTACCAGAATTGGAAAGACATTGGTTCCTATTCTAATCCTCAAATGGATCTGCGATCTCGAATCGATGATCTGTGATTTCCATTCTGATATCCAGTGTTTTGGATAGCAACCCATCTATGCCTGCCCATCCAGTATGACTCTCATCCTAGTCTTCCCAAAATTTGCCACAGGCAGTCCTGCCAAAGTCCTGGAAACCATCTTCCCCCCCGCCTTTTTTATCTAAACATCACAAAGGTACCAGTGGACAGCTCAGGCTGTCCAATGGCCATTTTCTCTTTCTGTCATACATGATGATCTAATTATTTTATGATATTCTTCACCCCTTTCTCTTTCAGACTTCCTTCATGGTTATATGTTGCAGACTGCTCACATCCACCATGCACTTTCCCATTGCCCTCTATGTGCTACTCATCTTTACTTCTTGCAGACAGTGATGTTCCAGGTCTCACTTCCATATAGAAAATTAGCAAAGTGTTTGTATTGGAAAGATGTGCCTTCATTGTTATGTCAGTCAGTCAAATGTTTATTAAGTACCTATCATGTGCTGGACACTATGCTAAGCCTTGGAGATAGAAAAAAAGGCAAATTTCAGTCTCTATACTCAAGGTGCTCCCAATCGAATGGGGTGGGAGATATGAAAACAATGATATACAAAAACAAAAACCAACCAAACAAAAATGAATACATTGGGGGATAGCCTAAGAGAGAAAGCATTAAGATTAAAGAATAGAAAAGGTTTCTTGCAGAAGAAGAAACTTTAGCTGGGACTTGAAGAAAGCCAGAGACACCAAGAGGTAGAGTTTATGAGAGAGCATGCCAGACACTGGTTTTCTGTCATTTAAAAAGCTCAGAGTTGGGGGATGTATCATGTTCAAGGAACAGCAAGGAGGATATTGTTTCTAGGTTATAAAGTATATGGTGGATAGAAAACTGTAAGAAGACTGGCAAATTAGAAAGAGACCAGGTTATAAAATTCTTTAAAAGCCAAACACAAGAGTTTTTATTTGATGCCAGAGGTAATAAGGAGCCATGGGAGTTCATTGAATAGGGGATGATATTGTCAGTCTAGAGTTTTTGTTATTGTTGTTCAGTCATTTTCAGTCATGTCTGACTCTGACCCCATTTGGAGTTTTCTTGTCAAAGATACTGGATTGGTTTGCCATTTCCTTCTCTAGCTCATTTTATAGACAAGGAAAGGAAGATTAGGTGACTTGCCCAGGGTCACACAGCTAGTGTCTAAGAACAGATTTGAATTCAGGAGGGTGAGTCTCTCTATTCACCACCTAGCTGTTTGAATTTTAGGAAGACCACATTTTCAACTTAGTGGAAAATATCATGTCCTGGGGTAAATTTAAGGCATAAAGACCAAACAGCAGGCTATTGGAATGATACAGGTTTGAAATGATTAGAGCAACTTGCACCATGGTGGTTACAATGCCAAAGGAAAGAAGGGGGGAATATAAAGGAAGTGTTAGGAAGGTCAAAATGACAAGACTTGACCACTGATTAGATATGAGGCATAAGACAGTGAGGAGTGGAGGATAACACCTACATTTTGAGCCGGGGTGACTGGGAGGATGAAAGTATCCTGAAGACCAATAGGGAAGTTAGGAAAAAGAAACTATTTTAGCGAAAAGAGAGTAAGTTCAGTTTGGGACATGTTGAGTTTATTATGTCTACGTAACATCCAGTCCAACATGCTTATGAGGCCGCTGGAAACATGTTAGATTTGGACAAGTAAATCTATGACTAATCATCATAGGTCATTATAACCATGGAGCTGATGAGATTACCAAGTGATATACAAGGGGAAGAGAAGAGGACCCAGAATAAGGATTGGGAAACCCCATGGTTATCATGTATGACATCCATGAAGATACAACAAAAGACAGAGAAAAGGAGTAGACAGTAGGATGAGAACCAGGAGAGTGCATTATCATGAAAACCTAGAGAGAAGAAAGTATCAAAGAGAAGAGGGTGATTGACAATGTCAAAAGCTGCAAAGGGAGCAAGAAGGATAGATATTGAGAAAAGGCCATGAGATTTGGAAATTAAGAAATCATCGGTATCTTTGGAGAAAAGTTTCAGTTGAATGAAGAGGACAGTAACCAGACTGCAAGGAGTTGTAGAGAGAGGAAGGGAAGTGGAGGCATCTATTGTAGACAGTCTCAATTTGTTTAGCCACATAAGGGAGGAGATATATAGGATCATGGCTAGCAGAAATAGATGAATCAAATGAGGGTTTTTTTGAGGATTGAGGAGGCAAGGGCAAGTTTGAAGGCAATAGGGAAAGAGCCAGTAGATGGGGTGTGTGTATGACAGAAGGGACAAACTGATTGAGAATGCATGATGGAATGTGATCACTTATGCATGTAGAAGGCAAGGAAAAGAACCATCTCTTCATGGCAGATGAGAATGAAGAAGGTGATAGTGACAGAAGGCATCTGAGTGATGTGAGATGAAAAACAGGGGAGTAGAGGGAACTCTACAGAGGCAAAGGACCTCAGCTGTTTTTAGGGAAGAGGAGGTAAAGTTCTTAACTCAAAGATAGGAAGAGGAGGAGCTGTGCGATATTTGAGGAGAGCTAAAAAAAAAAACCCTATTAAAACAAATACATAGTGTAGAAAAGCTATTCCCTCCCTCATGTATAGGATGGGGCTGTCATCTTCTGGTTTAAAAAGAAGCCAAATAGATCGTTCTAGTCTCTTCTCCCCTTACCCTTCTCCAAAGGAGACTTTAAATCTTGCCAGGAGGCAAAGCTGATCATTTTGCTCTCCTCAGAGAGAGGGGGTACTAGGCTATAATTATATCTGTTTGTTCCTTTAAGTATTATTAATCTAGGGGATGTGATTTTAAGTTTCAAGCTAAAGCAAAGCTTCTTAAACAGTGGGTCATGACCCTATATGAGGTTGCATAACTAAATATGGGGATTGTGAAAAATTTGGCAACAATAAAAGGTTATGTATACCTATTTTATATACCAAATACCCAGGGTTGCATAAAAATTTATCAGTCAAAAAGGTGTCCCATGTGGAAAAAGTTAAGAAGTCCTGAGCTAAACTACTGATCGTTAATTAATAATTAGTAATTAATGGGGAAAGGAGGACCCAAACTTTCTATCCAAGACTTGGATCAGTTCTACAATGAACATACATAACAAGTAGCAAAGAAGCCCATTTATACAAGTTGCAAACCAGAAATAGGAGAAAATATACATAGGAAAATATATAGCCAATCACAGAGAGAGAGGAAGCTCTAATCCACCAAAGAGAGAATCCCGAATCTTACCTAATGGGAAATTCCTTGAAGTCTCTAGAGTAGCAAGCTGGAGGTAGGGACATGATGAAGACTCCTAGACCATCTAATGCTGGCTTCTTCCTAGAGTCTTATTATCTTTTCAACAATCTGAAATGGTTCTGGTCTCATTCATCTTCTCTTGTAGTTGGAAGCCATAAACATGAAGGGACCACAGAGCCTGAAGACCTTGAAGAGTCCGAAGAAATTTGAAACTGGATCTTTTTTTTTTCTCCCTAACTCTAGCTTGCCCCATCACATAGTTAAGTATCATTGATAATCCATCAATGAGGAGAAAATCCTGCATCAATGGGCTTTGGGACATGTTACAAAAGTAAATGGTGAATCAATTAGGGAAGTGTAAATGGTTTGCCATCTTGAGATTCTACAACTATCTCTGTATTTAGCTAGATTAGGGTAGAGAAGTTTATTGTGTTAGAGTTTGGATGTTACAGTAATTGAGGGAGTGTCAATATGTATATTGAAGTCCTCTAGTACCAGGGCAGGAATTGAGGAGGAGAGAAAGACTATGAGTCAGGCTCCGAATTCATTGAGGAAGGAAAGAGAATTTCCTGAAAATTTATAGAAAACAACTATAAGAATCTTAAATAATAGTGGATAGAGCACTGGCCCTGGAATCAGGAGGACCTGAGTTCAAATCCAGCCTCAGACACTTAACACTTAGTAGCTGTGTGACCCTGAGCAAGTCACTTAACCCCAATTGCCTCAACAAAAAAACAAACAAAACAAAACAAAAGAATCTTAAATAATAAATATGGACTGAATAAACCTCAAAGGATGAAAAGTGATTAAGTGATATGAGCGAGGAAGAGTCTGGAAGTGACAATAAGGAACAAAGAGTAATTCAACTCCCCCACCATGACCAGTAAGTGGGGAGTAGAAGTTAAAGTGCAAACAGTTCTGGAAAGGGTAGCCAGGGAAGTTGTCATCAGGAGGAAACCAGAAGGAGTGAAAGAAGATGAATAGAATGAGAAAGGAAAATGTCTAAGATGAAATCTAATTTCTACCTGTGAAGCAGTCATTTCAGAGGGCACAGGGGAAGGGGCTGGATAGCTTTAGAGTAGAAAGTTGGAAAGTTGTGTTGAGGAGAATGAAGAATGGGCTTTAAACAATGGCAACCTGAAGTTCAGAATTCCTGGGATGGGATAGATGTGACAGGGTGAAAACATGTTAATAATTGAAGAATGAGTTCGGGTAAGCTATCATTTTTCACAGCTAAAGCATAGAGGTATTTTACCCTTAGAAGGAACTGTCCTAGGCAGTAGTATCAAACTCAAATAGAAACAGGGGTTACTAAACCATACTTGTAGGTTGCATATGTCTCAGAAAATGTTATGTTAACATAATCTATGTTTTATTTAATTTTTATTTATCTGGGTAAATATTCCTCAATTTTATTTAAATCTGGTTTGGGCTACACTTGGAAGTGTTGTGGGCTACATGGGGCCCCTGGACCCTATGTTTGACACCTTTGCTCTTAAGGCATCCAAATTGAACCTTGAATTATGGGAAGTATGGGGATAGTTGAAGTATTTTGGAATTTCTCAAAAGCAATCCTACTCTCATCCTCCATTTCAATTCTAGTCCTGAACTAGTCACTCTGAATTGTCATGCCTATAAGGTGTCCATTCAAATGCTTGCTAAAATCTATGCAATAGATATCCTTCATCCATTTTATTTTTTCTGCAGAGATGTATAGATCTAATTCCTCTGAATGAATATTTTCCTGGAGGTGCTGCATTGACTTGGGTCTTGATGTTTTGATGCATTCCCTTTATTCCTCTCTGATTACCAATCTTTTATTTAACAGAAACTTTTTAAAACTTTCTTTTACTTCTTCAAGCCCCATAAATCTCCTCCTCTTCCTACCCCACCTCCTGTCTGATAAGGACTTTTTGTTTTTTTATTGAAAAAAAATGAGGCTATTCTACATGAGCCCCCCTTCTCCCATTGTCTTCATCTCATTTTTCCCTGACATCATGTTCCACCCGCTCCTCGTTTCCACCTGTCTCTGATAAAGATGTAGTTCTTCTCTTTTCAAGTGAGATATTTACAAAGCACTTAGCACAATGCCTAACACATAGTAGGTGCTCAATAAATGCTTATACCCTTTCTTCCTCCCCCTTTTGAAGACCAATGCCTCTATATGTGACCTTGATCCCACCCCTTCCATTTTCTCCAGAAGTCCATCCTAAATTATTTCCCCTTTCTTGAGTCTTCAACACCTCTCTATCAACTGGTTCTTTCTTTATTGATTTCAAACATGTCCAAGTCTTCCCCATCCTTAAAAAACCTTCATTAGATCCTACCATTCCTTCAAGATATTGTGTTATATTTCTCCTCCCTTTCTCATCCACAATCTCTGAAAAAGTTTTCTATACTCATTGTCTCTGCTTCTTCTGCATTCATTTACTCCTCAGGCCTTTGAACTTTGACTTGTGACCTCATCATCAGTCAAAGCTGTTTTCTCCAAAGTTGCCAATGATTTCTTCAATGTCAAATCCTTTCTCAATCTTCATCACTCTTGACCTATTTACTACATTTGATACTATTGGACACTTTCTCCTAGAAACTCTTCCCTTTCTGTATTTTCATGACATTACTCTCTTTTGACTCCCTTCCTACTGGTCTGAACCTCAGTTTCCTTTGCTGAATCAAAACCCACATTACATCCACTAAATGTGGGTGTTCATCAAAGTTATGTTGTGGTCCTCTTCTTTTCTTACTTCATACTATCTGTAATTTCATCAGGTCCCATAGATTTATCATCTCCATGCAGATGACTCCCAAATCTCTATATTCAGCCCTAGTCTTGACCCTGAATTTCATTTCTGCATCACCAATTGCTTCTTAGAGACATTTTAAATAGTATATGCTGAAGATGGAGAGTTGGGTAAGAAAAACACTTTCAAAGCTAAATGCAGACTTTCTCAACTTTCTTCTTAGAAACTGTGGAAGATATTTGAAATGCGTAATCATTTCCTTAGCATTTCATGTGGTAAAGAAAAGTTTATATAGGCTGCCAAGTGGTTCCTCTGATCTGTCACTTCTACACAAGGGCTTCATGACTTTTATTCATGCATAGGCTTCTTTAAAAATGAGGTTGAAGTCTATAGAGTGAACCATTAATAGGTTGTCTGTGCTGTCAAGAACTAACTATAACCCTATGATGCAAAAGATACAAGTAAGCTGCTGCTCCTTTAACAAATGTGTGATTTGGCTGTAAAATAAAAGAGAAAAAGTACTTTTGCATAAAGAAAAAAAAACAATCAATGTGGGAAGAACATAGATTAACGACCCTTTTATAAATGCACAGTTTGGTGGTAGGAAAGGGCAGACAAAGAACTTTTGTTTAATAAAAACTGCTAAAATCCACGAGTACAGAAATATAATTTTCAAATCAGATATGACAGTTTATTTGGGAAAAGGAAGAAAATGTACTTTTTCATAAATAAAAAAGGTTTAAATCACATTGTAAAAGATATAAATGGATTCTGCCTTTATGTTTGAATAGTTTCATGCCTAAAATGGACAGTGGGGGAAAAAAAACTTTCATTTGCTAAAATCTCTTAAAATGTAAGTGCGATGAAAAAATTTTCAAATGCACATAATGTCAAGGGGACCAGGTTTCAAGACAGAAATATCAGAGGATATAGGGCATTGGAGGACATTGGAGGACATTGGAGGCAGGTAGGTGTCTCAATGGTTAAAGAGCTGGGAATAAGACCTGAGTTCAAATCCAGACTCAGACACTTATTAGTTGTGTAACCCTGGACAAGTCACCTTCTCTCTGCTTCTGTTTCAACTATAAAAAGAGGATAATAGGGGCAGTTAGGTGGCACAGTGGATAAAGTGCTGGCCCTGGATTCGGGAGTACCTGAGTTCAAATTTGGCCTCAGACACTTGATATTTACTAGCTGTGTGACCTTGGGCAAGTCACTTAAACCCCATTGCCCCGCAAAAAAAAAAAAAAAAAAAAAGAGGATAATAATAGTACCTACATCAAAGGATTATTGTAAGGAACAAATGAGATATTGCAAAGCCCTTAGCACAGTGCCTCCTGGAATATACTAGGTACTATAGAAATGTATATTCCCTTACACACACACACACACACACACACACACACACACACACACACACACACACACACATTGTGCTCCCTCAGCTCCTTTGCATATAATTTTTCTTTTACTTAAGAGTCTACTATTTACAAAATGATAAACCACATAACTGAAGACACTGAAGTGATTAAGTAAGGACTATTGGTTTAATAACCAATTAAAGTTTATTTGTGGGCTTTTTAATTTTGTTTTAGCTCAGAAGGAAATGGTAAGTTACTGAATACCATGAGGTACTGATTTGAACCACTAAAGCAAGTGAAGAAACTGGTGGGAATGGTAAAAAAAAAAAAAAAAAGAAAGAAATGGTCAGAAGAGGAGGGACTTAGCCAGGAGGGAAAGCTAGCCTCCATAGAGCAGGAAAGGGACAGCAGGAAAACCAGGTAACAGGAGGGCTTCAGCTGCTAATTCCAGTTTGGCTGGCGAAAGGTTGATTGATTCTTTTTTGTTTGTTTTTTGTTTTGGAGTTTTTTTTGTGGGGCAATGGGGGTTAAGTGACTTGCCCAGAATCACACAGCTAGTAAGTGTCAAGTGTCTGAGGCTGGATTTGAACTCAAGTCCTCCTGAATCCAGGGCCGGTGCTTTATCCACTGTGCCACCTAGCTGCCCCCTAGGCTGATTGATTCTTACTGGAAGTCAACCAAATTCTCCATTAGTGTCATCTATAGCATGAAAGAGGTAAAGTCTCTTAGAGAGATCTTGCTCTCTGAGGAAAGAAAAAAAGGAGAAAGGGGAAGTGTGGGCTTGACCCTTATGTGGATTGCCTAGTTGGCAGATGATTAGAAGACAGATTCCTTGTGAGTAAAGAGCTGGCTGGGTTTGTCTGCATTGCCTGCCTGAGAGAGCCAGCTTTATGAGCTTTGTATTTCTCTGGCTTAAAGGGAACTGTTCATCAATACAAAAACATCACATTTTCTCATCACTTTTTTAATGGTGACTGAAAATTAAAAGTCCTTCATTGTGCACAGTAAAAACAATATGATTTGACTTGATTTGACTATTCTCAGCAATACAATCATCAAAGACAATCCCAAAGGACTGATGATGAAGCATACTATCTACTCCTAAAGAAAGAACTGATATTGATTGAACACAGACTGAAGCATACTATTTTTTACTTTTTTCATCGTTTTCCTTTTATTCAAATTTTCTTAAACAAAACGACTAATATGATAATATTTTATATAACTGCAAATCTATAACTTATATCTTGTTGTTTACTACCTAAGGGAGGGGAGAGAGGAGAGAGGGAAGAGAGGGATAGAATTTAGAACTCAAAATTTTAAATAAAAATGTTTATCAGGGTGCAACTAGGTGGCACAGTGGATAAAGCACTGGCCCTGGATTCAGGAGGACCTGAGTTCAAATCTAACCTCGGACACTTGACAGTGACTAGCTATGTGAACCTGGACAAGTCACTTAACCCGTACTGCCCCACAACCCCCCCAAAAAAAAAAAGAAAAAGAAAAAAAATGTTCATCAAAAAAGAAAATTAAAAGTTCTTCTCAATGTCCCAGCAGTCTAAGAGTAAAAGTAAAATATGTACCCAGCAAGAGAACAATAAACACCAAAGGAAGAGCAGCCAACAGAGAAACAACTTCATGGGAAACATATGTTCCTGAATAGAATAAGGCCTGAAGTCCAGAGCCATAAGTTACCCCAGACACATGGGTTTTCGTCACTCGTGTGTTTCCACGCCAGTTTTATGTATGTGCCCATTCTTCTCCACAGATACTGAGTGCATTGGTGAGTGAGTTTATGTCTAGACTATGATGTATTGATCATTCTTGCTTTTGCTTATATTGAGTACCTGTGATGCATTCTTATTGCTTTTGTTTTATTGCTAAGGAAATCATTGTGTATAAGATCTAATAGTGTCATCATCTCAGTTGCTATTTTGTTGTTATTATACCAGTAGAGGTATGAGAGCTATAGTGGTGAGTGGAGAGTTACTTATAAGGCCCTAAGAGAGTCTGAATGTAGTTGAATGGTGATGGTCTTTCTTCGGGTTCCTGATCTTGGCAATGTGAGAGCAGGTTGAGGTGAGTGAAACAATCCAGAAAGTCAGTAGATGGCATATGCCCTGTACAGTGGGTTATACTGTGGAAACACCCCAAGCATGTATTACTTATGGAAACAATAATTAATATCTTATTTCTATTTCCACTTGATTCTTACTACCTGTGTACCCTTGGGCAAGCCTGTTTACCTTCCAGGGTCTCATTTCCCTCGATTATAAAATGAAAGTGTTGGAGTAGATTTGAGATCCTTTCCAGATCTACATTCATGAGATCATAAGGTATTGTTGCTTTCATTCCCCCCATAATGCTGTTCTATAAATCCCAGAGGAGTCTTAAGAAATCTAAAAATATCTTCATTTTAGGGTAAATCCTCACAGGTCTGGCTATCTTCACATTTCTGGGAATCATTATATCACAGTTTCCAGAAGTACAGTTCCCTGAAGCAGACTGTTAAAAATGTTATTTTTGACAGGATAATAAAGGACTTCAAAATGTTGTTGGTTTCTTATTTACTCCACTGAAAGTAGCCCCTGGCTCCCTGGGTATCATCAAACCAGTATTTAGAAGGTAGGTAGGAAAATATTAGCAATCAAGTGTGAAAAGAATGTGTTTGATTGTTTTGGTTATAATTCTGATTGATCTTTTTTTTTTTATAAAATAGTAGTTCAATTATATGCTTTACAATAATGACTTCACACCCTTGGGCCTCAATTTCCTCAATGGGAAAATTGGGGAGTTGGTTTAAATCAAAGCTTCTTAAACTGTGGCTCACAACCCCATATGGGGTTGTGTAACTGAATGTGGGGGTTATGAGAAATTTGGCAACAGTAAAAGGTTATGTATATCTATTTTATATACCTAGCTAGGGTCATGTAAAAACATCTCAAGAGAAAAGGGGTTGCAAGTAGAAAAAGTTTAAGAGCCCTGGTTTAGATAACCATGAAGGTCTCTTCTAGTTCTAAATCTATGATATAAAATGATAGAATCCTATACTAAGAAATCTCTGATCATCACTAATAATTCTAAAGGCCATTAAGAAATTAGCATGTTTCTGCCTGCTTCAAAATTCCAGAAATAAAGAAGTTTTCCTTTATCCCATGGTAAAGCTAGATGGCACAGTGGATAGGGTGCCAGGTCTGAGGCCAGCAAGACTCATACTCCTGAGTTCAACTCTGGCCTCAGATACTTACTGGCTATATGACACTAAGCAAATCACTTAACCTTGTTGGCTTCAGTTTCATCATCTGTAAAATGATCCAGAGAAGGAAATGTCAAACCACTCCAGTATCTTTACCACGAAAACTCCCAAATGGGATCATGAAGAGTTGGACATGACTGAAAATGACTGAACAACAAAAGAAACTGAAACCCATGTTTAATGGGTGTGTCTATTGAAGTACAAATAGGTTCTCATGAATGGAAGATGGATGGATGGATGTTATTGAATTTGAGAAATAGTGAAGAAGAAAAATCCTGAGACAAAATTAGAGCATACGGTCTCATTTCCATAATGCCAATGTTTATTTACTTAGTCCATTTATTTAGAAGTGATTTTGCTTTAATTACTACAATTTTGCTCCTATAATTTTCATGTTAAATAATAACAAGAAAATTTCAAGGCTTTGCATGTTCAACATGGAAGGGTGTTGTTTTCAAGTATTAAAGTTTCATTTGGCAAAAGATCTCCCTAATTTTCAAGTGAATTTAAAGCATTTAAAACAGGTTATGCTGCTATACAACATGTGGCACACCATGGAATCTCAATGAAGAGAACTTTGTCTCCAGGTAAGCTAAGCCTAAGTCCTACCATATAGTTAGATGATCATCTCAACATTTTCAAGAGTATTTACACATCAGTCTGAACATTTCCCAGAAGGCATAAGCAAACTCTTCATGGAGTCAATTATCTTTGCTCTGTTCCAAGGCCACATATTTCATGTTTAAATACAGTTATGTATGCATTTGGTCAAATAAGGGGGGAGGATAATAATGAAGGGAGATGGACCACTATAAATCCATCACTATCACTCCTAGAAGGAACCATTCAAATTACATCCCTTCTTGATTTGGGGTTAGGAATATCTTTTTCATATACAATAAGTGAGATTGATTTCCTTTATAATCTTATATATTTTATTTTATGCATTTGAAACCATTATTCTGAGAAGTCCATATATTTCATGGGGCTGCCAACACGTTCCCTTATAGAAGACAGGGTATGGATCCCTGTTTTAGAGGGAAATCTGTCTTTTCTCAAAATGCCTCCAGCATAGCAAATGACTTGCCCATGGTCACACAGCTAATAAGTGTATGAAGTAGGACTGCAACCTAAATCTCCTGACTCTTAATCCAGTACTCTATCCACTCTTTTGCATTGTTGTTTAAGGAATAGTTTTATAGTATAGAGAGCATTTTGTCATTTTCTGAATTTTTCATTTATCTGTTATACTAGAGAAAGTCAGTCTACTGTTCCATTGCAGACCTAGAGTCCTATTTTATTTGTAGTTTTGCCATTACCAAGAACTAGAACTCCCCATTTTATACTATTTGAAATAATGGATGGGCTTCTCATGTACCCTGCTGTGTCAATGCCCAAGGAAAAATGCCTTCCATGGCACCCTTTTACCTTTATGATGAATTTGGGAGATGACCATAATTAATTACACAGACTAAGGACTAACAGATGTCACCAACCCATCTGAAGTTAGAGATTATTAATGGAAGAGGATGGAAGACATTTGTCATGCCTCCTTTATAAACTAAATAACATAGATTTACAACAAAAAAACCAAACTGTTAATGTTTCTGGAGTGTGATGAAATAATGAGATTTAGCAGATACTCAAATACCCACCTGGAGATTAATCTAGACTGATTGAATCAAGTGGGAGTGATTAACTGCTGATTAGCCTACTTCAAGTTAACTGGATTGTAATCACACCTTGAGAACACCTTCAGAACCAATGGATTTGGATGACACCAACCAATGGATTTGGATGACACCAACCAATCAGCTTGAAGCAGTTTGTAAGGACTGCCTCTGTTCCAGACCTATAAAAAGCTTCCACAATCAGCTTGCTGGAGAGAGTTCCTGATTAAAGCAGGCTCGTGGAGGAGGACTTCAGGAAGAACCCAACCAGGCTGGAACTCTAGGCTAGGTAGGACTTTTTTTTTTTCTTCTGAACTACTTGTGAATACCTCTATGTTTAAGAAATGTTTAATGCCCAAAGACTGGTGCTGAAGCTTCTAATTTAAGGCGACCACAATTTAGATTTTTAAACATCACAGGAGCAATATCTAATGTTGTATTTTTTAGTTAAATTTTTTTTTTTTTTTGCGTGGCAATGGCGGTTAAGTGACTTGCCCAGGGTCACACAGCTAGTAAATGTCAAGTGTCTGAGGCTGGATTTGAACTCAGGTACTCCTTAATCCAGGGCCAGTGCTTTATCCACTGTGCCACCTAGCCACCCCCATTTAGTTAAAATTTATTAACAATTATATGTGATTTTTATCTTTACTACTTGTGTAACCTTGGTCAAGTCACTTAATTTCACTAGGCCTCAGTTTTCTCATCTGTTCATCTGTGCTAAGACTTTTGGGACAAGCTGTATTCTACTGGGAGAGACAAAATATAGACATATAAGGAAATACAAAATACACAAAAATTAAATACAAAATAATTGACAAGGAGGCATTTGAACTGGAATGTCTATAATGGCCTTGTTTGGAAAGTGGCATTTGAATTGAGCTTTAAAGTGGTCAGAGATTCTAAGAGCTAGAGGGAAAGAGAGCATTTCAGAATTTAGAAATAACTTGTTCTAAGGCAGAGAAGCAAGAGATGAAATTTCATGTATGGAAAACAAAAAGTTAAACAGTGTTTTGAAATTATATTCTTTTCTTTTTCTAACAGCCCCTTCTGTTAATATAGTAAGTCTACAAGTAGTCGATATAAGGTAACACTAGTAGGCATTAAGTATGTAAAGGAGAACATAGAAGTCAATTAAAAACTGTCATAATTTAATGAAACATAGAAACTATTTTCAACTGCCCCATAGAGGGATTGAGGTTATATCTTGACACTACGTGCCAGTGAAACCCCAGTGTAATGGCGCCTCCATCCCACTAACTACCCTCTGTTAGCTGAAGATAAGTCCCAAACATGAAAAATAAAACCAGCAAAATGTTATTTAAGTAAACCAACCTTAAGGTGTAGTTAACTTTGAGATAATATTGATATTTTTATGAACTAAGCCTAAGATGGCATGGATAATAATTAGTCAATCCCCTACTATCAAACCCCATTAAAATAGCTTGATAAATCCCAAATCCCGATCTGCAGTTATATAAATGACACTCTTTTCTCCATTCCTTCTCCTTTTCTTCCACATGCTCTCTGCCTCCCTCCACCACCCCAGTCCCCATCCCTGTTCCATCTGTGTCTATACTCCCTAATCCTTCCTCTGTATTCACTGTATCTTAATAATGTGTAATTGAAGTATTACTCCCTGCTTGCTATCATCATGATATTTCCCAGCAAGTATTCAAAGAACCAGGTATGTTTTCCCTGACCCAATGGGAGCTTCATTAATAGTTCTCTTTCTTTAACTCATAAACCTCTAGGACTGTTTGTAGCTACACTTATCATAGATGAGCATGACTATGTGAATTCATTGGTAGAAAGCATGGTTAGACAGAGAATTGTTTCCCATACCCCACAAAGAAGGAAACACCCCCTCTCCATTGTTGGGTCTTAATAATTCAGTTTAGTTGAAACCGTGTATATGTGGTGAAGTAATTGAAAAAGTTCAGAAAGATAGGCTGGAGGAATATTGTGAAGGACTTTTAATGTCAACTAGAAGAGTTTGTACTTGATTCTAGAGACAATAGGGAGTACCTGGAACTTCTTGAGTAGTCTGGTGGTTTGTTCAGACTCACCCTTTAGAAATATCAATTTGGTAATTATGAGGAAGATGGATTGTAGAGGGGAGATGGGAATCATGAATATAATTAGGAAACTACTGAGAATATCTAGGAGAGAGGTGATGAGGTTCTAATTTAGAGCTGTAGTCCAGTGAATAGAGAGAAAGTAATGGATATGTTAAATATTGTAAAGGACTTGGAAACTGATTAAATAATAGGGTAAGGGAAAGTAAATAGTTGATGACTCCAAGTTTATGAACCTGTATGATTAGAAAGAC
Organism: Dromiciops gliroides; assembly: GCF_019393635.1. Lineage (NCBI taxonomy): Eukaryota > Metazoa > Chordata > Mammalia > Microbiotheria > Microbiotheriidae > Dromiciops > Dromiciops gliroides. The sequence continues at coordinate 169,134,248 of NC_057861.1, read as the reverse complement.
AATGGTAACCTTGACAGGAATAAGGAAATAAGGAAGGAGATTAGATTTAGGGGGAAAGATAATGAGTTTTGTTTTAGACATGAATCAGTGAGTGAATGCATGCATGGAAAGCATTTATTATGTGCAAGAAATTGTGAACATTTTGGGGTAAGTTAAAAAGAGAGTTCTTTGGCCTAAAGGAGCTTATAGTTTATAAAGAGAGTTACCAAATATAGGGTAGTGGTGACTAGGAAAGGACTTTTAGTCTGGGGAATTATAGGGGTAGTGATTAGAGCAAAAAGGCAGTTAAGTGATAAATCATTTCCCAGATGTTGGTTTCGAGAATCTTTGGGGGGGGGGTGCAGCTAGGTGGTGCAGTGGATAGAGAACCAGCCCTGGAGTCAGGAGGACCTGAGTTCAAATCTGGCCTCAGACACTTGACACTAACTAGCTGTGTGACCCTGGGCAAGTCACTTAACCCCCATTGCCCCACAAAAAGAGAGAGAGAGAGAGAGAGAGAGAATTTTACAGGACAACCAGTCTAAAATGTCCACTAGGCAGTTGGTGAAATAGAACTAAAACTCATAAGAAAATCTACTTGTGGATATTTACATTTGGAAGCCATCTGCAAACAGATGATATTTCATGAGAGCTAATGAGAACACCAAAAGACATGGTTGAGTAAGAAAATAGATGAGAAACCAGGAAAGATATTAAGGGATAACCATGGTTTGGAAGCAAAACTTGACTTAACCATCCAACAGAGGCAGGCACAGATAATAAGAGATAACCAAGAGACTGTTGTCTCTCTCACAGCAAGGGCAACAACAACAACAACAACATAGATTATGCAAGAAGAGTCAAACATGGGAAATATTGCAGAATGGTCAAGAAGGATAGTAACTGAGAAAAGACTATCAGGTTTGCAATTATGAGAAAATGGATAACTTAATATTCCAAAGCATTGTATCCAAAGTGTACTCTTCTAATAGCAATGTTTTATACTATTTGAGAATTTAAGATCTTTACAATTATAAAAATTTACTGTTAAAATTGTTATTTTATCTTAACAGATATAAATAATCCATAAGATGCTTTTCCTGTTTTTGAGTTTTTTATATTATTGGTAATTTTTATGTAAATTATGTATATGTTTTATATATGTATATATGTGTATATATATATGTACATATACACACACACACACGTGTGTGTGTAGAGAGAGACAAATGGAGGGAGTGAGGGAGAGAGAGAGAGAGAGGAAGAGTCTTCTAAGATATTATTCTCCTATTACACATCTCTTCTACACTTCAAAATCATTCCCTCTCTTTTGCTGGTTTATCCTGAAGTTTCTTTCAGTACAAGTAAACTTCTCACCGTGGAACAATCAATCTCATTCCAAGGAACACTCTCCATGACATATCCTTGCACAAGGTTGGCCCCACCTCTTCTTCCATTGGCAAGTCTCTCCTGAAAGTTCCATTTGATTAAGGATCCAAGGTTAGCTTGCCTTCATTCTCCTCACAGTCCTATTCTTGACTTCTTTGGGCCTTCAAAACCATGTCCTTACTCAGGGCAATTTCATCATCCCTCCTGCCCCATTTTCAGCAACCTTTTATGTATTGTCCCCCTCCATTAGAATGTAAGCTCCTTCTGGGCAGAAAATTATTTCTCTCTTTGCTTAGATATATCTCCAGAGCTTAACTCAGAGCCTGGCACATAGTAAGTTCTTAGTAAATCCTTTTTTCCTTGTTTCTTCCTGCCTCTATTCTACATAATGGAAGAAAGAAGGAACTGAAAAGCCTATGGAATAACAGAGGAATAAACAAAGCCAAAAGAATTCTTAATGTAGAAAGCTAACATAGAACAAAGGGAATCAAAAGACAAAAAGTGGAAGAGGGAATAAACTATTGACAAGAAAAGTCTAAAGACAAGAAAGATGAACTTGAAAATGAAATATGTTAGTGTCTTGGAAGGGGAACAAGATGGGGCAATGATATATTTATCTCACATGATGAGTAGATCCCCAATAAATTAACTATATTTAATTTAATATGCATAGTCTAATTTATCATCCATAGGCAAATATTTCCACAGCCTTAATCTTCCTTATTCTTCTATGGGCTCCTATTAATCAGGTGTTCAAAGGAGACTTGTCTCTGAGCACAGACTCATTAGGTGAAATCTCTGAATGGTTGGTCTATCACTTGAGAACATTATATTACTATTAAGCCAATTAAATGGAAGAATAATAAACTTGTTTTCAAGACCATTTAAGGTAAGTCATATATATGTTCCTTCCTTATAATATGGTTGATACTTAGAAAGCAATTTACAAAGGTTAGAATATTAAAAAGGTATTTCCATTATTGGGCAAACCACTACACAGTAGCAAATCCTGTATTTCCAAGTGCTACTTTTCTCTCTAGTGTGATAAAGTTTTCCTTGTATTCACTTTTGGCATTTTGTAACTTATATGGCATCTGCTGTACAGAGCTTCTCTGACCAAATGAAAAACACCTTATGCAAACACACAAGTAGTAAGAAGGCAGGTGTGGAAGGTGATCTCTTCAAAACAGCTTTATAATTCATGTTGTGCTTTGTGACTTAGCCACTGACAAAAGTTAGAGTAAGTGTAAAGATTTGGCAAAGTTTTTGTGATCTGGTGAAAGATTTTGGTTTTTGTCAACTGAGCTCACGTGCAAAGAAATCAATAGCAACAGAGATTACTATGTGTGGGGTTTTTTTGTTTTCTTTTGTTGTTTTTTTGGTGGGGCAATGAGAATGGACAGCCCTTTGCTGTCTTCAGAATATGAGTCAGAATTGATAGTGTTGACACAACTCTATGTGATGATATGAAGGGTAGAGCCTGTGTGAACACCTAAGAAGGGAAAGACTTTCTTCATTTCTTCTCTTGAAAGGACACACGTGATTTCAAATTCTCTTTGGGACTGATTCAAAATAGGAAAGAAGAAAAAAACACTTTAGAAATGGCAAACATTTGGAAGGATCCAATACCTCAAGATATCCCTATTTTGCAGATTGCCTCCTTAAAATAGGTAGGGGGAATTTCCCTTTGGATTAGATCAGAGCTTCTCTTTTGGCTGAGCAAGACATCATCTCATTCCTATCTAAAAAGAACTCACTGGGGCAGCTAGGTGATGCAGTGGATAAAGCACCAGCCCTGGATTCAGGAGGACCTGAATTCAAATCCGACCTCAAACACTTGACACTACCTAGCTGTGTGACTTTGGGCAAGTCACTTAACCCTCATTGCCCTGCAAAACAAAAACAAAAACAAACAAACAAAAAATCATTCACTTGTGTATTTTCTTCTATATTCTACTCTGTAGAACTTAAGGTGAGAAGGAATCAAGCCTTCAGGTAAAACCTTGAATTATCCCTCTCCTTTTTTTAAAGGATAAAGACCAATGAAGCTAGCAAGTTTTGTTTTTTTCTTTCAAACCAAAAATAAAATAAAATAAAATAAAAAGTGCCATTTGAGCAACAATATTTAGGGACATAAATATAATTCTGATCCAGTACTCCCTCCCTCAAAGGAGAAGAGATGAAATAGCCTCAAGTCTCCTTCTCCTGCTCACCTCAAGACAGGAATTACAATCTGCCTTGGAAAGGGATAGAAAATTTCTCTCTGTTCTTCCCCACAAGCCACATTTAGGCAACTCAAATAGACACACACATCTTACAAGGGCAAAACATATTCCTATAGGGATATATGTTCTTTTCCTTTCTTGAAGCCACTCTTAGAGTAATATAAAATTCTTGAGAATTTGTAATGATACCTGTTTTGGCTTGATTCTAAAGAGACATTCCCTGAAATAAAGCTGTTTCTCTGGCTTCACTCTCACATCAACTATCACCATATCGAGACCCCTCAGTAACACTACAGGATGAGTCACACTGCTGATGTACGTTAACTTGTTCCTGGAAAGTATCAACATCCTATATTATAATAATCTATTACACTCTAACAAGCAAACCCTCAAAGAATTCAGAAAGTACTTTTTGTTTAGCTACATCATCCCTACCACAGAGGTAAAGGTGGAAAAGTTTAGTGGACATTTTAGACAGTGATGAATTGATCAAAAAAATTATGTGACCTCATTTTCAGAGTTGAACTAAAGGAGATGAATGAACTTATATGCTTGGTCAAATAGAACATTTCTACTTTTCATGAATTTATTGTTTAAGTCACTTTATTCTTATTGAGAGATTTTAAGCTAATAATAAAGTATCTTAAGTTACCAGTTTTTGTAAATCTAGTAGGGCCATTGCATGAAGACTTCTGAGTCTTTTAATATGAATATAAACAGGCACACATATATACACATATTAAAGAAAAAGGGGGAAAATAGTAACTGATGCTAATTAAGAGGATTCAAGATTAAAATTATAAGCATGTTTTTGGTTTTGGTTTTGTGGTGTGATTTTTTTCCCCCCAAATATCACTGAGATTAGAGGGATTTCTTTTTTGTTTCAGATTTTACTTTATCTTTACATTTTGATAGATTCATGGTTTCACTAGTGCTGAAAATCATACCTCCACAACTTCTTAGCCTTTGTTATTCAATTCTGTAATTGTCCATGAATCCACCATAAAGCACTCGTGCAATATTATGATGATTTATTTGGGGCATGATTCTCCTAGTCTCTTGGATGCCAATCTTCATTGGTGGAGGGAATTTTCTCACCAGAAGTTCCCTATACCAATGGAATCATAGGTCCAGAAAAATCAAAGTGTTGGGTACAGCAATGGGCCATTAAGACTGACCTTCTCTTTTCTTTCATTCTTGCTGTTATAACTACTTTTCCTTCCTTTTCTAGCTATATGTAACTAGAATAATGCCTTTTCTATCACTTCTATGCAGGTTATCACTGACAATAGTCTGCAGCCTGCTTACACCCACCACACGTTGATTTTTATATTTGTTGTCATTTCTAGTATTCTGTGATGCTAACAATCCAAAATCTGCAAGCATACAGCATCAAAGGGAGAATGTTGTTAAAAAGTTAGGGTTTGGGGGCAACTAGCAGTTTGGAATCATTGAAAGCGCTGCACAATTTCCTAAATGCTATCTAGTATAATCTCCCATGCCTTTATTCTGGGCACAGCTCAATGTCCATCTGCAGTGTCTGAGATTTGCATATTAATGGACTCATTTGATGGGCTACTCATTCAAATGTTTGAAGTCTGGGCAATGTGCATTTTTCTCACTTGTTTTTTCCTGTGTGGATAGTTAGACAAATTTCTCAAGTTGTTTCAAATTTCAAAGAGGAAGCTTGGCATTATCCTGGGGCTTAGTGTAATGACTAAAATGTTATCTGTGATTAGAAAGATACAGAGGACCTGGCAGTTCTGAGTATTTAGAGAATCTTTCTTTTATTTTGACTACACTTTCCAAGATACTGGAAAACACCAGTGGTGATTATATATCTCCTCATTTTACATTTTTCTTAATGTCAATACTTGGCAGGTTTGTTACCTCTCTGGTTTGATCTGTCATAGAATCTTACATGATTTTTGGGTATCCATGTGAGAGATCTTGTTTGAGAAGGACTTCCAAAGATTGTAATTTGTTCTACGATGTAAATTTTTAGGTGAAAAATAGACACAGCATGGGGCAGCTGGGTGGCACAGTGGATAGAGCACCAGCCCTGGAGTCAGGAGGACCTGAGTTCAAATCCGGCCTCAGACACTTAACACTTACTAGCTGTGTGACCCTGGGCAAGTCACTTAACCCCAATTGCCTCACTAAAAAAAAATAGACACAGCATGATCTTATATTTTCTATACCTATCATTCAATAATATAACTATAAATATGTTTTCTATTGAGGCAAACAATTTGCTTTAGTTTACTAAGGTATATACTTCATGTGATTTCTTAAGTGGTATTCTTCAGGGTTAAGCCCAGCACAGTTGAACATTTTCATCAGCAACTTGGTTAATGGAATAGAAAACATGATTATTAAGAGTGTAAATGGCATTCAGTAGGGAAAGGGTAATCAGTGCCTGTTAAGACATAAATGGAATTAAAGGTAAACATGTCAGTTGAAAAAAATTACATAGAAAGAGTACAGTGAAGATAAATGTAGGGGAGAAAAAACATATCAATGCAAGATAGAAAATAACTGACTTTTAGTAAGTATACATTATTAATAACTTACATTTATATAGTATCTTAAAATTTGCAAAGTGCTATCTTCACTGTCATCAAATTTATCTCTGTATGTTTCAAGGAATCTGGTAGAACTTAAACATATAAGGAAGATCTCTTTAAGGTAGCTTTTTCCCTTTATTCAATCAGATGGTTTTGGTTTTGGCAATACAATCACATCTTAAATAGTCTCTCCCACAGAGAAATTGTTATCATATCCTTAAAAGAAAGGGAATAGACTCTTAGAGGATGAGAGTTAACTATTATCTGGGTGTGAGGGGGTGTTAACTGTCATGGCTGAGAGAAACAGTGTGAGGTAAGTGAGAAAGGACTAGGAGAACTTCTTTCCTGAGAGACTAAGTTAAGTGTCATGAAGAAAGAGTCTTGAAAAGACATTTTGAGAGAACTGAATATAACTCTTCTTAGGTGGAGAAGACAACTTAAAAAGACTTTATTTAAACTGATATCCTAAGAGAACTAAATTGTTTAACTAAGGGATCCAGTGTTGAAGCAATGGTTAGAGGTGATCCTTGTAACATTTCTCACTGCTAATATATTATTGGAATGTTTGTGTATGTATACAAATATACACATGTGTACACACACACATATACATATACAAATATATTAAATATATTTATATGATCTATAACCATTAATAAATTCTTTAACACTAGTGTTTATTTAAGTCTATGTAACTGAGAGAGAAAACTTTTAAAAAATAAATTTCTCTAGCTTTTATAAACCTGGAGGGGGCTCAGAGCTAATTAATTTCTTAATGAGATTTCTGGATTTGTGGTAATTTATCAAGTAAGACCAGAACATACCCCTTTGATTTTCTTTAAAAATAACATAAAAGTATTAATAAAATCATCAGTTAAGTACATGATTTGGGGAGTTTGGTGTGTCTATGCCCCAAAGCATCTGAAAAGTATTATTCCACACTATATATCAGGATACACCCATATTCTCATTTGGGTAACTATAATGGATGAGCAAAAACTTTATTATATGAGTAGTATAGAAAAAATCTGGCTACATAAACAAATTAGCACAATGGGCTTTTGTATTCTTTGTATTTTAGTCAATTTTGTAAATATAAAAATGCAGCCTATTCTAGAATGTAATTTGCAAATGCCTAATTTCTTCCTTCTCATATTAATCAAGATGTTATTCTCAAAGATGGGAAAATATTTATAGGTAGGTAAGTATTAATATTTTCCTAATCATCTTTTTCTATAGTAATATTATCAGTAATTTTTTTTTCCTCAGGCATTTGGTATCTTCACCTCTCTCAGCCCTCCCAAATATATAACCTCTACACAGCACAAGGGAAAATTTCATTGTAAGGATTGGGGTGTATAGAAACCAAAAATTGGCTGTGCTCATTATACTTGGAAAATGTCAATCAAAAAGGAGGGGTCACCAGATTTATTTGGCAAGAATAGATTGAGATCCACAGTAGAATACCTAGAATTCCATGCATTGGTCTTTCACGTGTCCCAAATCCCTGGCCCTCTAAAATCCCTTTCTAGTGAAAAAATTCAGTTCTCCTCCCTCTACTAGAGTGCTTTGACACCCTCCCAGTCAGTTGTTATCATAACTCCCCTTTTACTCAGTAATATTTACAGAAGTTAACTAAAGTGGGAAGTGGGGAGTGGTGTTCAAATTACTCACACTCTTTACCAAGAATAGTATTCAAATCTACTTAGCAGATCCAGGGAGAAGACCTGGCATCCTGAGCCCCTTGTTATGTTAAGGGAGAAGAATCTGTTAGCTCTTTGAAGCTATTCTAGTTTTCCTCTTGTTCCCTTCCTCAGAGGGAGAAAGGCCTGGTTTTGAGGATGGTAGATGACTATTAAGTAATGATGTATTTTTTGGCAGAACAGAAGTGAACTTTGGCCTACCTGAACCTCAGTTCGGCTTCACCAAGATTCTGCTAGATTTCTAAATATCTCCTGACCCCAATATCTCAAACCCAATATGTCCAAAACAGGATTCATAATGTTTTCCCACAAAACCTTTTTTTCCTTCCTACTTCACTATTTCTGTTGAAGGTGCCACAGTCCTCCCAGCCAGCCAAATTTGCAACCTTGGAGTCATCTGTGACTCTCCTTTTTCTTTTACCTTCCCTTCAGCTAACTCATCAGTTGCCAAACCCTGTTGATTATATTTCCCAAACATCTCTCACATCCATGCCTTTTCTTCCAACCAACACAATTAGTTTAAAGACTCTTTACCTCTCACCTGGACTATTCCAAATAATCTCCCAATGGATTTCCCTGCTTCTAATCTCTCCCCTCTGAAATCTATCCTCTACAACATTGTCGATAAAATCTAGATCTGATCGTGTCTCCTCCTTTATCAAAAACCTTCAATGGTTCCCTCCTTTGTCTAAGATAAAATACAAACTCAGAAAGGCCTTTACAATTCAGATTCCAACTTTCTACTCCTACCTTTATTTTTTATTATTATTAGTCCCCTTCATTCACTCTTTGTTCCAGCAAGACTAGTCTAGTAGCTCTTCTTCCCACCTGACATTGCACCTTCTGCCTCTGAAGGGCAGTGCAGGCCGTACCCTATATATGTCATATATTTCCTCCTCACCCCCACCTTTGACAACTCTACCTTCCTTAATGGCACAGCTCCTCAAAAAAGCTTATACTAATCTTCACCTCTCTCTACCCCTGGAGTAGAAAGTCATTCTCCCTCCTGAATTTAATTTTCATTTATTTTGCAAATAGGAGCATTAACCTGGTGAAGTGGAGAAAGCTGGAGCCAGATCTAGGAAGGCTTGGCTTCAAGTCCTAACTGGTTGGGTGATGGTAAATAAGTGGCTTAACCACTCAGTGCTCTAACTCTCTAAGATGTTAAATTGCTTATAAGGTACCTACCTGAATTGGTAAAGGGAATTTTCTCATTTGGGAAGTATACCTGGGAGTTCCCTAAACCAAGGAAGACACTGGTCTGTCCCCTCCCTATCTTCTATATACTTTTCTTTTATGCATCTTTGGGCATTTTGTGTTTGCTTTATAAATTCCTTAAGGGGAGGAACTGTTTTGCATTTCTCTTTATATCAACAGCTGTAACAGTGTTTGCCCAAATAAAGACTTCAAAAACTGAACTCCTTTCAACTGAAGCAAAGAAGGCTCCTTATTGTTTATGTCTTTCACACCTTATGGAATCTCTCTCTAGGTTATCTCACTTACAATCTGATTTTTTTATTATTCTAGAATTCATTTTTAAATTTAAAATTTCAATTTCAATTAAGAAGCATTTTTTTTCTCCTTCCTCCCTTCCTACCCTACTGGTGGTTGTTGGGGGTTGGTGGGAAGGGGCAAGACAAAACTCTTCCAGCAATGGATAGAGCACTAAACCTAGAGTTGGGAAGAACTGAGTTCAAATCCGATCTCAAACACTTATTATCTTTGTGAAGTTGGGCAAGTCACTTAACCTCTATTTGCCTCAATTAGCATACTATTACCTCCCTTCCAGGATTGTTGTAAGAATCAAATGAGAAAATTATAAATGCTTGGCACAGTTCCTGGCACAAAGTAAACATTAAATGAATATTAGTTATTATTATTCTTTAAGAAAAATAATCAAGCAAAACAAATTCTCATGTTGGTCATGTCCCAAGATGTGTATCCCGTGCTTATTATTATTCCATCACCTCTCAGTCAGAGGGAAGCAGCTTTTCTTCATCATGGATCCTCTGGAATCTTGGCTGATCATTGCATTAATCAGAGTTCTTAAGTCTTTCAAAATTATTTTTACAATGCTGATGTTACCATGTTAATTGTTCTCCTGATTCTGCTCACTTTACTCTCGCAGAAACCTTATTGATATGGTGACTGAAGTGTAACCTTTGGAACAGAATCCTTGGGGAAATTCAAAGTAACTCAAAGTAATTACACAATTGTAACTTGACTTTTCAAGCTAGTTTGCGAGGTTTTGTCTGAAAAGAAAACTACATTTTGCTGAGAAATTTGTGTGTAAAAGGGTACTGTTTATGAGAATACTTTGCTTTCATTAAGCAGCTGCCAGGATAGAGTTAGAAAAGAGAGAAGAAATAGTTTTAAAGATATTAGGATTGTGAGAAGAAATTAGGACCATGTTTAAGCAGTCCCATCCACATCTGAAAAGTGGTTTGGGAATTAGAAAGACAAGGTCCTTTGTGGTCTAGCTGTTTCCCACCTGCTGTCAGTGGTTAACTTGTCTGAAAAATGTCTATGGAGTGCTCACCAAACCATGAATCATTGTTTTAATGTAAAAGTATTGTTTTATGTGTTTCCCTCCCCTGCCTGAAGAACTATTTACTGAAGATGGATAACCTACTCCCAACTAGTGGGAATATTGCCTTCAGGCTGGCTACATGACATCTACTCAGATAGTTGGCTGGTGATGTGGCTCTGATCTTGAGAGGATGGTCTTCCTTGTCAGATGTCAAAGGATGCAGCCCCAATAGTATAGTCTTAACTCCAGCTTATCCAAAAGAGAAGGGGATGGAGAAAAGGCTACAAAACAGATCAAGTGGAAAACAAAGAAAAGATTAGAGGGGGCAGAGATCAGTCCCATGAGTGGAGCAGGATCTTGAGGCATATGGTATGTGATAATTCTGGTCTCGAACAAGGAACTTTGTCAGTTTCTTGCAAAGATGACCATCAAATGGGAGGAAGAGCAGGCTAGAGGAATGTGCAAGGAGGAGTACACCAGCTAGATGCCAACTGGACATCAGTCAGTAGCAAGCATTTATTCGATACCTACTAGGGGCCAGGCATTGTACTGAGCACTAGGAATGTGAAGAAAGGTTTTTTAAAAGTACCTGCCATCAGGAAATTCATACTCCGAGAGAGACAATGCAAAAACAACAAGGTATATTCGCATATATACAGAATACAGGAGAAAGCTCTAGCACTGGGGTGGGGGGGGCAGCTAAACAAAGAAGTCAAAGTGAGGATTTGTTGCTGTTGCTCAGTCATGTCTGACTCTTCTTAACTAACTTAACTTCTTAACTTCTTGGCAAAGGCGCTAGAGTGGTTTGCCATGTCCTTCTCCAGTTCATTTTATAGATGTAGAAATGGAAGCAAACAGGGTTAAGTGACTTGTCCAGGGTCACATAGCTAGTATCTGAGGCCAGATTTGAATTCAGGAAGATTATTCTTCCTGACTCTGGGCTCAACACTCTATCCACTGTACCACCTAGCTTGCCCCTAAGTGACAAGGTGAGGAGGGAGAGCATTTTCCTCATGGGAGATATCCAGCCAGGTTGAAGGCACAGAGATTAAAGGTGGTATGTACTGTAAAAGAAATAGTCAATGGGCTACTGAAGCTAGATATAGAGGGTAGGGAGCCAGAAGAGGAGAAAAGTAGGAAGAGGCCAAATTGTGAAAAACATTAAATGACAATCAGGGGGGCAGCTAGGTGATGGGGTGAATAAAGCACCAGCCCTGGATTCAGGAAGACCTGAGTTCAAATCCGGCCTCAGACACTTGACACTTACTAGCTGGGCAAGTCACTTAACCCTCATTGCCCCACAAAAAAAAAATTAAATGACAATCAGAAAACATTTGATTCTGGAGTTAATAGAGAGCTATTGGAATTTATTTGGGGCTGGAAGGTATTGGGGAAATCACGTGGTTAGACTTCTCTGTGCTTTAGGAAAACCACTTTAGCAGCTGGATGGAAGGTGGATCAGAGTGGAAGAAGAGTTGAAGCCGGAAGGTCAATCAGAAGACTATTAAAATAGTCTAAGCCAGAAATTGAGAGCCTAAACAAGGCTGATGGCTAAGCGAGGAGATAGGGCACTAAAAGCAGCAGATGTTGTGAAGGTAGAAATGACAAAATTTGTAACAGATCAGATGTATGGGGTCATTGAAAGGAATCAAGAATGACACTGAGGTTTTGAGCTTACCTGACTGAAAGGATAATGGTATCAACAATAAAATGGAACTTGAGAATAGAGGAGTGTTGGTGGGGAAGGGGAAATATTGATTTCTGGTTTGGATATGTTGAGTTTGAGGTGCCTGTAGCATCCAGATGTTCAAAGTTTTTTGAAGTTGATAATATGGGGCACTCAAGAGAGAGAATAGGACTAGATAATTAGAACTGGGAATCATTGGCATAGAGCTTCTAATTAAACCCATGGGAATTCATGAGGTAATCAAAAGAGATAGTATAGAGCAAAAGGGAAGAGGGTGCAGTACAAAAATTTAGAGGACAGGGGCAGCTAGGTGGTGCAGTGGAGAGAGCACTGGCCCTGGATTCAGAAGGACCTGAGTTCAAATCCAGCCTCAGACACTTGACACTTACTAGCTGTGTGACCCTGGGCAAGTCACTTAACCACAATTGCCTCACAAAAAAAGAAAGAATTTAGAGGGCACCTATGGTTAGTGACCATAGCCTAGATGAAGATTAAACAAATAACACTGAGGTGTCAAACAAGTAGAGGTGAAAGGAAAGAAGGAAGGACCTGAGAGAGGAGAGAAGGATTTAAAAGAAAAGAACATTGGAGGAAGGGGATTCTAAATCAACAACTTAGTTGAGAAAGGGAAACAAAAAGACATTTAAAATAAATAAGACAAAGAAAGAAGAATAGTAGTAGAGACAATACCTAGAAGTATTCAAGAGACAAAATCCAAGACAGGAGCTAGTAGGAAAACACATGGCCCTAAACAAATACCCAAACTTTAGGATACTAGCAAGGGCAACTAAATGCCCTCATATGAAGAAGAAAATTTGACCTCATAGGTATCACTGAGACTTGACAGAATAAAACCAACAATTGTAATATGGTTCCAGATGGGTATATCTTCTTCAAAAGAAACAGCATAAGTTAAAGGTGGGAGGGGGTAGCATTTTATGTTAAGAAAATACATTCTACTTTTTGCTGTCCTTCACTAAGACCACCCACTTCTTCAGTGAAGTCACCAAGTAGTAAAGTATATGCATATGTCATAAAACCTACTCTGCCAACTCTTTTATTTACCTCTGAAAGCAGAACCTGGGAGCCACCCTCCTATTTCTCTGTAACTTCCCTGTGTTCTCTGGTTTCATTTAAAGGAAGAATGTTATGACTGATATAATTCACTTCAAATAATGTGACCACCCAATGGCCATTGGACAAGGGTTTCCCATTTAGACTACCAATAGTTAAGTTAATGTTTATGGACAACCTGAAAGCTGTGACTCAGTATTCTTTATCTCTTTTTTTCTGTCACTATCATCAGCACTTTAGAAAGCAAGGGAGTTGGTCCTACAGGACAGACAGCTATTTTCAATTTTCTTTTGATTAGTAAATCGTGATGGGAAATTTACCACATAGTGGTCAGCTTACTGTTGATGAGTCTCTCTGTGCTTAGATAAGTTGGTCTACAGAAAGTAGTTTATATCTCTAGTACAATTAAAGTATTTCCAGTGTCATAAAGCCTATTATGCTTTGCTTGTATAGCTTTCAAAAAGCCCAGGTTTATGTCCACCACAATTATATGGATAGGAACTTGTAAGGGGCTAAAATTCTAGCTATACTATCTAAAATCTAATGAGTGGTCACCACTCCCAGCAATGGGAGGTTCTTCAAGCTGATTGGTTGACTGGGAGGGGCCAGGAAGGAGGAAGCAGAGGCTGCTCAGGAAGCTCCCTCTCTTTTGGTTCCTGACCTCACCGTGGTGGAGATGAGACTTGAGAGGACTTCATAGGGGAGTTGAGGAAAGATAGGATTGCCAGGTTGTAGGAATTCTGTTCTCAATCTTTCTCTTTCTTTTACTATTTTCCAATAAACCCTTAAAAACCTAAACTCATTTATCAGTGATTTTAGTCAGTTACCCCCAAAACTGGGGGAACAGATTAGAACCTACATTTAGAAATTTAAATTACACAAGGGGAAACAAGATATTTTTGTACTTTTATTCTTGCTATATCTTTTCAGCAAATATTCCATTGTAAAAGCTAATTAATGTTACATTGGTATCAATAACGTTGAAGGGCTATAATTTTATGGGTAATTGATATTTGAAGGAATATATTAGAATGGAGGCTTAAGATAATACCATTAGCAAAACAATGCCAACCCCTCATAGTTACCACTGAGAATCCTAAGGGAGAAAGATAACTACCGTCTGTGAACCCAACTTGTTAGTGCAAGTGCAAGTTGGCATAAAGACCCATAGAGCTTCTATAGATGATACATGAAGAGCCTTATTCAGAATGGGAGGTAGGGAATTGGCACTACTGAGAACAGGTGCCATTTTCATCTTTGCCCTTGATACAGGAAAGATTTTTAGCACAAAATCCAGTTGCTCAACAAAACCTTTCCAGTAAGGCTTTGCTAATTGTTATTATCATTCCTTTTTTTGACCTGTTACTTAAGCTACCAGTAAGTATCTATTGATTAACAGATCTATGGTGTTCAGAAAATAGCACAAAACATACACCTCTATTTACTTGGGCAGAAAGGAAGCAAGTAATTTTTAAGAACCTACTTTGTATCAGGCACTATGCTAACTGCTTTAGAGATATCTCATTGTATTTGATCCTCACAACAACCCTAGGAGGTAGGTGTTATCATTATTCCCATTTTACACTTAAGGAAACTGAGGCAGGGAGGGGTTAAGTGATTTGCAGAGAGTCACACAGCTTGTAAGTATTTGAGAACAAATTTGAACTCAGGTCTTCCTAACTCCAGATCCAGAATTCTATCCACTGTACCACCTAAGTGTTCTTCCTTGGGGAAGATATAAATGACAGGCAAGGGTTTTAGAACTAGAAATGTTTAGAAGTCATCTAGTCCAAATCCACCATTGGACAAATGAGGAATTATCATTAAATAACTTGTTTTAAGTCACACAATTAATTAGGGGTAAGAGACCAAATTAGAATTCATCTCTCTTGCCTTCTAGTTCAGCACTCTTTAAATTTTTCCATGTAGCCTAGAACATCCGTCCCCCTTTAAAAAAAAGGTAACAATAGTAGAACAAAAGACCATTATAGCATTTTTCAAAAGAACTGAGATTAGTAACGATAGCAGTGGTGCCATTAGTAGTAGTATTTCCCAAATGAAGCACATCTATCCTGAAGCCAAAAAAAGCAATAAGACAAGTGACATGCTTTGAGTACTTTTTATTAGTCAGAACCCTGGTCTCCTATTACATGCTCGTGTCTTTAATATGCATGAAACAATATCCTCTGATGCAACAGATGATTAAAGAAATATATTAAAGCATTCATTCTGAATGAAAACAGAGGGACAAGGTAATTCCCAAGACTAGGGAACTACAGGGAGGGGTGTAAGCTGATGTAGGTCATTTCTCCCTAGAGAACGGCTGGGGAGATTGCTTTCAGACAATGATTTTTAGGTCTGTGAAGTTGACAGCTTGAGGTGTTAAAATAGGTTTTGAGGCTTTTCCAATTCAAAGTCAAGTCCAGTTAGGAAAAAAATCAAAAACAAATAAAAGGAGAACCTTTTTTTTCCTCTTGATTAAGGGCATCCATGGAGGGGAAGGGGTTGGGGGGGGGAAGGGAGAGAGAGAGAGATAAAGCACTATGTTTTAACTAGGAGTAAAAGGATT
Organism: Dromiciops gliroides; assembly: GCF_019393635.1. Lineage (NCBI taxonomy): Eukaryota > Metazoa > Chordata > Mammalia > Microbiotheria > Microbiotheriidae > Dromiciops > Dromiciops gliroides. The sequence goes on along the minus strand of NC_057861.1, from coordinate 169,118,525 downwards.
GGTTTGTGGTACAAGTTATTTCAGTTCTTTCATATATGAGGTTGGACTGGCCTCAGTTTTTAATAGGTAAAACGGGACTAATCATACCGCACTGCTAACATCACATAGTCACTGAAAGACTCAGAGAGGAATGGACTGGAGCCATCCCTAACCAGCTTTGGAGAATACATTGCTAAATTTTCAGTATGAGAATTTAAATCCCAGATATCTGGCAACTGCTACAAGTCAATGGCTGATTTATTACTTTGTTGATTGTCTAAATTTAAGGAAGTGTCAATAATACAAATTAAATTTAAAGTGTGTATACATTTAATTTGTTTTTTTGAAAGTTTGGCTGTTAAACATTTACCAAACCTTCCCTGGGGTTCAGAGGAGGGAGGGAAGGCACAATACTCTACTCAGAGGACAGAAAATTAACCAATCCAAATGGAACAAACTGTTCATCTAGAAGAACAAGAGGAAATGAGGTTTGCAAGGCAAATTAAGGGCCTTTAATGTCAAGATAAGGAGTGTAGTAATCTATGGGGAGCCTCTGAAAGGTTTTGATTATAGGAATGGCATGATAAAAGTGATTCAATTGCACAAACATTGGTTATACACTTATTATGCACCAAGATATCATGCTAGGTTCTAGGGGCACAGCCTCAGCTGCCCGTAAGGAGTTGACAACGTGGTGAAAGGGGAAACCATGTACACAGTTATCTATATTACAAATTAGATTATGTCCCATGCGAATGAGATATTGAAATAAGATGCTATAAAAAATTCCAGGAGTGAGAGATCACTTCCAGCTGAGAGATTAACGAATATTTCATGAGAACCTGAGAAGAATCTTGAAGGAAGTAAAAGATTAGGCAGAAGAGGACCTCAAAGGTCCCTTCTAGCTCTGTCTATGATCCAATGATACTACAAGGCTGGTAACTTAGCTCAAAGCTGAATTGTAAAGGGTCTTAAATACCAACCAGTCTAAGGAGTCTGGGTTGTAGCTATAAGATAATGGAGAATTATGGAAAGTTCCTGAAACGGGTAATGATGTTATGAAAGTAATATTTTAAAGAATATAGGGGCAGCTAGGTGGCTCAGTGGATAAAGCACCGGCCTTGAATTCAGGAGGACCTGAGTTCAAATCTGGCCTCTGACACTTGACACTTACTAGCTGTGTGACCCTGGGCAAGTCACTTAACCCTGTTTGCTTCAGTTACCTCATCTGTAAAATGAGCTGGAGAAGGAAATGGCAAACCACTCTAGCTAGTATCATTGCCAAGAAGTGTCAGATGTGATTGAAAATGACCAAACAACAAAATGCTACTACATTCGTAAGTTATTTATGTCTACAGTAGGTTCTTTGCACATAGTTGGTGCTTAATAAATGTTGAATTGAATGTCACTCTGATGATATCATACCTGTGTTCAAAACCCTTCAATAGCTCCACCTAGAATACTAATCTCCTAACCCTGACAGCAAAATCCCTTTATAATTTGGTTCCAATTTGTCATCCAACCCTTATTTCTTACTGCTTTCCTAGAGACATCATATGTTATTTATGAGTATAATTTTTGTGACCTCTAATCACAAAGCTTCAAGTACAAGCCAACATAATGCCTTAAACCCCCCAAAAAATAGCTGGCTCAACTGAGAGCTTTGCATGGAAGACACCAAATACATATATTGTTATCATGGTTGATCTGATTCACTTTTTTTCCAGTAATACATCCTACTCATTAGTGATATGAGAGACTGATAATGGAATTTATACCTAGAGGACCCTTAAAAATCATCTAGTCTAATCCCTATTTTTATAAAGAAAGAAACTGAGACTCAGAGTTAAATAACTTGCCCAAGTCATGAAAGTGGTGAGAGTCAGATTTCCAGTTTGCTCCTTCCAATTTCTTATCTCATGTTCTTTCTAGTAACCCATAGCTACAGTTCAGGGTAACATGGAGGAATCTAATAGATGGCCCAAAAGCACTCAGTTGGATTTATATCCATTGGAAGGAAAGAGAGACCATGTTCCCTGTTTATGAAACACTTTCTAGGATATAAACTTTCCCCATACTTTTTCTTTTCATTTATTTCCAATTTTGAAAAAGAAAGGTGCCTTTTCAAAGGCTCTTCATCATTATTAGAAAGCAGTTACTTGTGATGTTTTTTCCTCTTTTAAAAAAAATCTTTGCTAAAGTGGAGGGATACAAGGAGGAAATCTAGGTGATGTAAAAATAAGAAAATCAACTTTTTAGAAAGTTAACTACCTTAATATTTTGATATTTCAGTGGATTATTAACACTTTTTCCTTTTTTGAAGCTTCCTGTCTTCTGATAATCCATTGTAGACCATTACCACTATGAATTTTTTAACACATATACAGACATTAGATGTCTAATTTTTAGCTCTTACATGTAACATTAAATATATTCCCAGTCTTATCTTTTTCTTCTGATTCTATTAGGTTTTGTTTAGGAGAAATTTTAAATTTTAATGTAGCCAAGCACAACTCTCTTGTTCCCAAAAATTACTTCCAATTATTTAACTAAAAAGAAATAATCTCCCCTTCACAAGTAAGATAAATATACAATTTCTTCTATATTTCCTAGAAATCATTTTTAAGCCTTTAAGTCTTTCATAGAGCTGAAACTCACAACAATTCAAGTAACTTAGAAGAATCATCTCACATGCAGGAAATTGGCAAAAAAAAAAAAAACCCATAATAATTAAAAGCAATAACATTCAGTGTTAAAGAAAGTAGCCTAGAGGTAAATCATCACTTATGCATTCTTGGTGGAATTATAGACTCTTTAGAGATGAATCTGCTAGAAGGAAGTGAAAGATATAAGAATACTCATACTTTTTGACCCAGCAATTATATCGCTTGGCTTATACCCTGAAAGTGTTAACAAAAACAAAAAAGAAGCATCTCTTCAAGGATTTTTATAGTAATGATGCATAGAAAATATATTGAGAAAGATTTCATCAGGAGATACCCAATCTATTGATTTCCCCTTCCCCTCCCCCTCCAGTCCATATACTATAGAATGTAAAAGACTGGTAAAAGAGACAAAAGATGTCAAACCAGCACGTGCAAAAGTATTTATACTTTGTTACCCCTTTGTGAGGAGTGAAGAAGCTTTCTGATCAAATGTGTAGGAATTAGAGAGCGCTGTTATTCACTATTTTACTAAAGATCTAGCTACTCCTGTGGTGGCCCTTTTAAAAGCAATACATATTGGTGCAGCTTGGTGGTGCAGTACGGGCAGCTAGGTGGCACAGTGGATAAAGCACCAGCTCTGGACTCAGGAGAAACTGAGTTCAAATCCAGTCTCAGACACTTGACACTTACTAGCTGTGTGACCCTGGGCAAGTCACTTAACCCTCATTGCCCCCACAAAAATAAATAAATGAATGAATGAATAAAGAAATAAAGAAAGAAATGAACATTAAAAGCAATACAGGGGCGGCTAGGTGGCGCAGTGGATAAAGCACTGGCCCTCGATTCAGGAGTACCTGAGTTCAAATCCGGCCTCAGACACTTAACACTTACTAGCTGTGTGACCCTGGGCAAGTCACTTAACCCCAATTGCCTCACTAAAAATAAATAAATAAATAAATAAAGCAATACACATTGTTTAGGGAGACAGCTCTGAGGACTGTGAGTTCTGTCAGCAAGAAGAGAGCCAGCTATGAAAGAAGAACCCAGAGTTCAAGAAGGACTTACTCCTCACCTCTGAGCAAAGGGGGTGGCATTTTAACTGGCCCCTGGTTAGCCACGGTGTAATGCAGTGAAGCTTCTCACCCAGAAGGATACATTTCCCTCATTAGCGATCAGGCACAGTGAGTCAAAGTTCTAAGAAAAGAAGGGCTTTGTGAGTTGGAAAAAGTTAGCCCTGGCCCTCATCAGTCAAGCTTACAGAACTGAATAGGTTCAGGGCAGCCTCCTGAGTGACCTGCTGAGCAGAGATGCTGGACCCAGGAGGAACAGCACATAGATAACATGAGAGAAGAAAAGATATCAAGAATATCAAGGCCCTGCCTACCGTGTTAGAGAATGAGTTGCCTGGGCCATGCATATTCCCTACATACATGTTTCTTGATTAGTGAACTTAATCTGAATGCCTATTCTACCCAATGGCACTGCATTTGTGGTAAAGCATGCCCCACATTAATGAGGTCAATGTTTTGTTATTATATAAATGTCTTTATTCTCAGCTAATTCTGATGTGGGATGGAATTAAGGTGGTCAAATTGATTGTGAGTGGTCCCAAAGAATTACTAGACTCAGTGACTCAGTTTCCCAAGTTTTATTACAATACTGTGAGTGACCACAGGGAGAGTACCATGGAGGTGTCTCAAATTGGGGGATGAAAATGGTTATATTTATAATCGGAAAATAATTGATCATCTCTTCATTATCCTAATCTCCACTTTAGGGAGGTACAGGGGAGGGCTTTTCCTAATTTGGAGTTCCTGGGGGCTTAAGCCAACCCCTGAGAGCAGAGACCTTTGTCCCTGGAGGTGTGTTTTGGGGTTTTATACATCATAAAGTGAACCTAAGGACACATTTGGTCCTTTCTGTACATGTTCCTAAAAGCATACCTCAACTTGCCAAGGTCAGAGTGTCTCTATGTTCTTGATCTTTCTTTACTTAGGCCTGGTTTCTAGGTGTCCTGTCCTCTAATTTAAACATTTCAGTTTTTGATTACCAGTTAGGGTCTCTGGGACCTGTTTCTGTTGATGCTTACTGTTGGTAGGGACTGAACCCTCTAGGTTGCTGTAAGAACGCAAACCTTAGTTTCTCTGTTAACCCTTTTAGGTATTATTGATAGGTTATCTGTTAACCCTTTTAGCCTTCTCTATCAATTCTATCAGCTGACTGATGATTAAAGGTAAAGACACCAGTGGGGACTCATGGGCTCTAGTTTTAGGAATATATACCACAGAATACCTTGAACCTGGGGTAGTCATGCTTTGGGTTCCCAACCTCACAAATTATGGGAGTATTCCCAGGAGACTATACTAGTAGGGGATTGGGATAGGAATTGAACCAATAATTTAATTAGTACAGAAAACCTCCTGCAAGAGGAGAAACTACCTCTTCCAGGACAAGAAAATGTCTTCTTTGAAGAGTGGTCTTCAGCACTGAGAGGTTAGTTGACTTGCCTAGGGTCACATAACCAATAAGTAGCAAAGGTAGTACTTGAATCCATGTCTTCCTTGTTCTGAAGACAGCTTACTATTCATTTTACCAGTGGTGTCAAACTCAAAAAAGAGATAGGGCAATGAAACCTTACATAAGGATCCCTGCAGCCCACATATTGACTTAAAAATGCATATTAACATTATCTGTGTGGTATAGTATTTTTATTTTGTTAAATATTTCCCAATTACATTTTAATCTGGATCTGGCAGCACTGGGATGTAGTCCCTAGGAGGTACAATCCTGTACTATGCAATGTTTTTTGTTTTTGTTTTTCTCACAAAATACTGAAAGTGATATAAATGTCCAATACAGGGAAATAAAATAGAGGAATCAATTGTGGTCCATCTATAATTAAATAGTGTGATGTTATTAAGCCAGACAAGTACAAGGAATACAAAAAATCTTGGAAGACTTTCATGAAATAATGAAAAGCAATAAAAAACAGAACCAGAAAAATGGAGCATGTGCTGACTTTGTATGAGGAGAAATGAATGAAAATATAAGGAGAAAGGATTCTGCTGAGAATATAGAGGAATTGAAAAATTATGATATTTTGAAATAGTGTTGCAATGAATTAACTTCCATATCTATTTGTGCCCTTGATCCCATCTCATCAAGGACCTTGCAGCTCCCTCTCCCTCCTTCCTTTCTTCTCTCCCTCCCTTCCCTTCCTCTCTGTCTCTGTCTCTGTCTCTCTCCTCTTCCCTCTCCCTCTCTCTCTCCCCTTCCCCTTATCTTTCCCACTCCCTCCCTCTCTCCTTCTCTACCTCTCTTCATTCTCTCCTTTCTCCTTTTTGTCTCTTAGTCTCTTTGTTTCTCTCAGCTCATTTTCAATCTTTCTTTGCTGCCTACAAACATCCATAAATTTTCCTCATTCCATGTGACCCTGAGCAAGTCATTCATTGCGCCTGTCTCAGCTTCAGTTTCCGCATCCATAAAATGGGGATAATGATAGCACTTACCTTCCAAGGTTGTTATGACAATCAAATGAGATAATAATTGTAAAGTACTTAAGAGAGTGCCTGGTTAAAAGTAGGTGCTATATAAACATTAGCTATTATTATTATATAATTCCTTTTTCTCTCCTCACCTCTTAGAATTCCTTACTCAAATCTAATCATTATCATGTGATCATTGGTTGAAATCCAATAAAATCAGTACTCACAGCATGTGACCATCTCTTATCAGAAGGAGTACTAGACTTGGAGTGTTGAAGGAACCTTGAATCAAGGGGACTTGAGTTGAAATCCAGGCTTTGTAACTTATTACCTGTGATAAGATATTATGTATAATTAAATCTCTCTATGCCTCAGTTTCCTTATCTATAAAGCTAGTGGGTTGGAATAAATTACCCCTAAGGTCCCTTCCAGCACTAGACCTATGATTCTGTTAGACAACACTCACTGTATTTTTTCCATTCAATCCAAAATAAAAACAAGTTATATTTATGATACAACTAAATATGATTTTAAAAACTCATCTATGATCCTAAATAACCATTTCTTTGTTAAATCAACTATATACATTATCAATTGTTTCCATACATCTTTTTTCTACTGAATAATGGAAAATTGAAATTGAAAATGAAGAAGAAATAGGTCTGAGTGAATATCATAAATTGAAATTGATTTTTTAATGCTTAATAATTTCTAAAAACTATGTAAGTGAACCACTGGAAGTAAAATTTCAAGAATATAGGTACTGCTTTTTGAAGAAAAAAATGCATCAGACAATATAGTTGCTTCCTAAAAACACACACACACACACACAAACCATGAATGGTTCCCACTATGGGAAAAAATGTTTTGTTTTGTTTTTTTTAAACTGGAACAGTGGTATCATTGCTATACAAACTCCAAATATAGAAAATCCATCAATGCAGATCTGTACCTGTTCTGCAACTTAAAGTTAATGGTAACTTGCCCTAGATAACACAGCCAGTATATGTCATCAGTGGGATTTGAATCCAGATCTTCATGACTCTTAAGTCTGTTCTCTATAAACTATACCACATTTATTTACACACACACACACACACACACATATGGAAGGGAAAACATGAGATATGATGGTATAGTTAAAATAGTAATGTGTTTAAAGTCAAAAAACCTTGTTTCAAGTCTGAACTCTGCTATTTTCTACCTGAAAATACTTAAGCAAGTTGCAACCTCTTGATGCCTTAATTTCTTCTTTATTCTTACAATATTAATTTTACAATTAATACTGTAAGATGACAATATTAGGCTAGGTGAGTGTGATGTTTGAAATTTAAATGTGTGGTCACCTTAAATTAGAAGCTTTAGCACCAGTCTTTGGGCATTAAGCATTTATTAAAGCATACCAAGTATTCACATGGAGTTCAGAAAGTTAAGCAAAGGCCTATCTAGCGTAGATTTCCAGCCTGGTCGGGTTCTCCCTCAAGTCCTCCTCCACGAGCATGCTTCAATCGCGAACTCTCCAGCAAACTGAGTGTGGAAGCTTTTTATAGGTCCAGAGCAGAGGCGGTCCTTACACACTGCTTCAAGCTGATTGGTAGGCATCATCCAAATCCATTGGTTCACTGGACTTGAAGGTGGTCTCTAGTTGATTTCAAAGTCTTCAACCTCTGAGAACAATACCTTCTTCTTTTTTTTTTTTTAGTGAGGCAATTGTGGTTAAGTGACTTGCCCAGGGTCACACAGCTAGTTAAGTGTTAAGTGTCTGAGGCTGGACCTGAACTTAGGTACTCTTGACTCCAGGGCCAGCGCTCTATCCACTGAGCCATCTAGCTGCCCCAGAACAATACCTTCTTAAGGGCTAGCCAGGTATGCTTACAATCTAGTTAACTTGAAGCAGGCTAATCCAATCACTCTTACTTAATTCAATCAGTTTAGATTAATCTCCAGGTGGGCCTTTGAGTATCTGCTAAATCCCATTATTTTATCACATGAGCTCTAGGGTTCTTTCCATCTCTAAGTCTTCTTATAGTCTAACTGTGATATTAATGATTAACATTTGTGAAATACATTTCAGTTTATAAAACTCTTTCTTTGAAATAACACCATAAGGGGCAGCTAGGTGGCACAACAGATAGAGCACCGGCCCTGGAGTCAGGAGTACCTGAGTTCAAATTCAGCCTCAGACGCTTGACACTTACTAGCTGTGTGACCCTGGGCAAGTCACTTAACCCCAATTGCCTCACCAAAAAAAAAAAAAAAAAGAATGAAAGAAAGAAATAATACCATGAAGGTAGTTAACACAAATGTTATTATCCCCATTTTACAGAGGAGAAAACAGAAACATTATCAAATAATAATAACTCATTAAAACACTTTAGAGCATATATTTTCCCAATACTAACTCTGAGAGTTGGTTAGTACATATATTATTTACATACCTATTTGTATTTTACAAATAGGGAAATTGAGGCTAAGGAATATAAAGTGACTTGCTCATGGTCACAGAGTAGACAGCGTCAGAAATGGCACTTAAGAGGGGGCAGCTAGGTGACGCAGTGGATAAAGCACCAACCCTGGATTCAGGAGGACCTGAGTTCAAATTTAGCTTCAGACACTTGATACTTACTATCTGTTTAACCTTGGGCAAGTCACTTAACCCTTACTGCCCCAACAGGAAAAAAAAAAAAAAGAAAAGAAAAAGAGAAGAGAAGAGAAAAGAAAAGAAAAAAATGGCACTTAATCCCAAACTTTCCCCAAGCTCAGTGTTCTTTCCACTGTACTTCACCGTCACCCCAGTGATGTGTAATCATCATAGGAGTCAGCATACATTTCTTTTTTATTTTAGTTTTCTAATTGAGAAAACACTTATAGACAGACTTTGGCGTTTCCTCTTGTTGTTTAGTCACGTCCAAATCTTTGTGACCCTATTTAGGGTTTTCTTAGCAAAGATACTGGAGTTATTTGCCATTTCTTCTTCTAGTTTATTTTACAAATAAGGAAAGTGAGACAAACATGGTAAAGTGACTTTCCCAGGGTCACACAGTTAGTAAGTATCTGAAGTCAGATTTGAACTCAGCTCTTCTTGACTTCAGGTCCAGTGAGTGCTCCATCCACTGAGCTACCTAACTGTCCCTTAGATTTAAAAAAAAAAATAGCTTTTTTCCTCTTTGTATCAGTATTTAGGACAGTCCACAGAGTAGGTACTCAAAAGAAATTCCTGAATCTAATTCATAGGCATAATAGGATTCAGACCTGAACTGAGACCTTAGAAGCCATCTAACCCATCCCTCTCTTTTTGCAAGTGAGAAAGGCAAGGCCCATAGAGATAAAGGTTACATCCATAGCTAATAGATAGTAGAGCTAGGATTATTACCTAGGCTTTCTGTCAGTATATCCAATTCTCTTAGGATCGCACTACCTCAGAACTGAATCAGATTGGACTGGATTGGATTGGATTGGATTGGATTGAATTAAACTGAATTTTTTCTAGTATATCTTATTGGGAAACTATTTTGTTGGGACAGTAGCTTTTCTTCATCTTTCTGTAACCATGTACAGAAAAGATAGCCAGGATGTTTTTCCCAGCATTCCATTAGTTTGCTTTAGATTTAAAGTGGACTTTCTAAAATAGGTCAGCCCTGTATTCACAATGAAATCATCTACCTGAGTTGAAAAATCAGAAAGATGACAGTAGTGGCAAGTCTTCCTACATTCATTGCTCTGCTCTGCGTAGTTTTAGAAGGAGCATTTCTACTTTTGTGTTTTTCCCATAAAGATCTATTGCTTGTTTTGGTCGGTTGCTTTGTCAGTTGCGGGAGAGTGAGCACACACACACACACACACATACATACATACACACACACACACACACACACACACACACACTGAAAGAAATGAGCTCCATACACTTCATTCATGTCAGAACTCAACAGCTTGAGTAGCACAAATATTCTGCAGTCACTCATGAAAAGAAATTTTTAATAATAAATATCTAACAATTAATGGGCTGGTAGCTGCAATTGTCTTCAGGGCATAATATCTAATTTCCTTGCAATGTTTCATATCCTTACTTTTCACGCTGCAACAGTCTATCATTAAAACCAAATGCAGGTTTCTATCACTTTTATTTATTTTTCAAATCAACTTATAAATCAGTGCCAGGCCTTGTTACAGATGAGTTCCAATAAATTATCGGCTGTGGACAAATTCTGAATGTTAAACATTTCCTTCTTTTCTATCACTCCCCTGCCGTTTCACCTCCCCCCCCCCCTCTCTCTCTCTCTGTCTCTCTCTGTCTCTCTCTCTCTCCATCCTCCATCCTCCATTCTCCATTCGCAGTTTTTCTGATCATATAGTCCTGTATTCCTCCAGGACTATCTTCATGGATAAATTTCTTTTTTAAATAAAATAAAAGTAACAGAATTCCCCTCATACTCAGTTGTATACTATTCAAAAAAGGCAAAAAGACATTTTACAATGATTGTGGGTGAGGTTTGGGAGGGGACAAAAAAGAATAGACAAGAAAATGGTTGTACTATACCATGGAAATTTAAATTTTTGGATTTCAGTCTTTATAACATTCTTGTCACAGTCTCTTTATATCTTCTAAGTAGTCCAGGAGAAGAGATCTATTTTTAACTCTCATCTGTCTACTTAAATCACCTAATTACTACTATGAAAACATCTTGTCACTCTTTGAGAAGCATCTCATGAGTTCTGTCAAAGGCCAGGGCTAACTGTTCCTTAATGGATCCATCACTTTTAATTCCGATTGTCCCAGTTCAAAATGCTTTGTTCCCACTGGCAAACTCTTCTCTGAAAGTTGGGGTTTATTTATGCATTCACCTCTAAGTTGCTGATGAGGGAAAGGGAAGAGAATAAGAATTTATATAGCACTCAATACATGCAAGGCACTGTACTAAGTAAGCACTTTACAAATATTATCTCACTTGATTCTCACCAGAACTCTGCAAGGCAGGTGATCTTATTATTTCCAATTTTAGGGTTGAAGAAAATGAAATAAACAAGTTTAAGTGACCTGTCTAGGGTCACACAGTTGCTAAGTGTTTGAGACTAGATTTGAACTCTTGTCTTTCTAATTCCAAACCTAGTACTCTATCCACTGTGCCACTTAGTCGCTTCACATGTTTATATACACATGTGTGTATGTATCTTATACACACACATACACACTGACTGCCTCTTGCCTTCTCCAAACAGATTATATGCTAAAGGAAGCATACCAAAAGAATCGTGTATGATATATTTATATTGATTTATTAATGCCCCACAATTATTTATTTTTGTTTTGTTGCATGTAAATTTAGCATGTTTCCTGAGAACTAAAGCTCTGGATTTCCTTGAGTTCAATCTTAGAGACTTCTCAATAATTAATCTTCTATACAGAAATATAGGATTGCAGATTTAAAGCTGGGAGAGTCCTCAGAGGCCATCTAGTCTACTCCCCGTCATTTTACAGATAAGGAAACTGAGGTCAAGGACAAGTAAATGACTACCCAAGATCAAACAGGTAGTATCAGAGACCAGGGAATACACTTATGCCTCTTTCCAGCTCCCATCATCCCTAGAGCCAAGTAGTTACAAATTGCCCTGAAGCTCAGAGAATGTTCAAAAAAGCACTAGAAATGCTTCAGGACAAACAACAAAGTAGTCAGCTCCTGACAAGACCATTGCAATATTGGCAGATTCCTAATAGCAATTCTCCATCCCCAGGATTATTATGAGGATAAAATGAGATAATATATGTAAAGCATTTTGCAAATGTTAAAGTGCTATATCAATGCTAGCTATCATTATTAGCTCTTATAATCCATGTGAATATACTTTTAAAACTGTGAATCATTATATGCCACATCTTTGTAAGAAAAAGACGTATCTGATAATTTGGAATTTAAAGAATAATATTGTCTTACCCAAGGGTACCTAGTTAGCCAAGGGCAGATCCAGAGCTAGAACTGAAATCTTCTGACCTGAGGTCTTTTTTTAAAAAATGAACATTTTTATTTAAATTTTTGAGTTCTAAATTCTATCTCACCTTTTCTCCTTCCCCTTTCACCTACCTGAGTCAGTAAGCAATCAGATACAGGTTGTACATGTGCAATTATATAAAACATTACCATATTAGTCATATTATATAAGAAAACTTAAATGAATTTAACAAAAAAATGAAAGTGAAAAATAGTGTGCTTCAGTCTGTGTTCAATAAATATCAGCTCTTTCTTGGAAGGTGGATAGTATTTTGTCTTGGATCATTGTATTGCTGAGAACAGTTAAGTCATTCACAGTTCTTCATCAAACAATATTGCTGTCATTGTGCAGCTCATTCTCTTGGTTTTCCTCACTTCACTATACATCAGTTCTTAAAAGTCTTTCCAGGTCTTTCTGAAATTTACCTGCTTGTCATTTCGGATAGCACAATAATATTCTATCACCATCATACCACATCTTGTTTAGCCATTCCCCAATTTTGATGGTCATTCCTTTGATTTCCAATTCTTAGCTAATACATAAGAGCTGCTATAAATATTTTGGTACAAATAGGTGTTTTTCTCTTTTTGGGGATGCCTTGGGGATATAAACCTAGCAGTGGTATTGCTGGATCAAAGGGTATGCACAATTCTGTAACCCTTTGGGTCAAAATTCTAAATTGCTCTCCAGAATGGTTGGAACTTTTCACAGTTCCACCAACAGTGGATTAGTGTCCCAGTTTTCACAACATCCAATGTTTTCCTTTTTCGTTATATTTGCCATGCTGATAGGTATTAGGGGATACCTCAGAGTTGTTTTAATGTGCATTTCTCTGTTCTATAGTAATCTAGTGCATTTTTTCATATGATTATAGATAGCTTTGATTTCTTTGTCTGAAAACTGCCTGTTCATATCCTTTGACTATTTATCAATTGGGAAATGACTTGTATTTTTATAAATTTGACTCACTTCTCTATATATTTGAGAAATGAGGCCTTTATCAAAGATACTTGTTTCAAAAATTATTTCCCAGTTTTCTGCTTCCCTTATAATTAAATTCAAGTCTTAATAAAGCAATTTTATCTTCCTTCTTTTTTGTCTTTTTTCTTTAATAAACAGAACAGTTCCTTCCAATAGCATGTGGTAGCTTCCAAGTTTAAAAATGAAACTGATTGCAAACATAGGTAAAGTAGCTAGGCACTCATGTAAAGTAGCTAGGCACTCCACATGATTCATCCGTACTCCCCCCCCCCCCGCCATAATGTCATTAATACTCTTCAAAAATAAAGAATAAACAAGAGTTGCTACCTGGCCTGAAAGAAAATAGGTCTTAGCCCAGCCAAATGGCTTGTTTCATGAGTACCAACCAGAAGAAGGCTTGCCACCAATTAATGAATTGTTTTAATCACAGTTACTCATTAAGATCATCTGTCTACTAAGAAGGGAAACTGGACATCTATGAGAGCAGAGGTAATGCCTACATTGATGAAAACAATGACCTCTGAAGTATTGAAATACATAGTAGATAGACAGGAGGTTGCACCCAGTGTGGAAATGGGTTCCCCTCTAGGAAGCACTAGCTATCTGGGGCACTGGCACCTTGTTAGGTGAAGGAAATGTACCCAATACCAACACTTAATATTTCACAATTTCTCCTAGGGCTGAGTCTGTGAGCTGGAATGAATTTTAAAGCTCATAGGATAAAAGAAAAGAGTTCAAAAGGAAAGATGTCATTAGTTGGTGTTTACAGTGACTGATGGGAGGGAGAAAAAAAGCCCACACTATTTTTGCAAACATTATCTGATTCATGTATCACTTCAATAGCTGACAACTACCCAACAGAATCCAACTCACTTGAAGAGCTCTCTGCACATAGGAGTTGCATAATAAATGTTTGTTGAATTGAAGGAGAGAAAAATACATTCAAAATTTATATGAAACTGACCCTACTGGTCCCATCAACCAGAGTATCTTTCTTTCCCTACTCTCTCCTTTTATTGACTGGGTTGACTGGGTAATAATACCTCACAGTGAACAATTTTTGTCAGACATAACCAATAACTTGATGATAAGTTGACTGTCCTCAGTGAGGAAGTCAAACATTAACCAAATATACTTTAAATAAGTAATTACTTTGATCTCATCCATATGTGTACCCTATCTGTCAAAGCAGATCACCACCCATCCATGGCTTCTCTTCCTGTATAACAGTTGTCTATATCCTCCAGTAAATCTACCACAGAAGATGCAAATGGCACACATAGGATATCCATTGGTTATGCTTTATTCTCACTATGTGACTAGACAATCTTTTTAACTGGTCATATATTGTCCTGATGACATCCTTTATGCTCCTTCTTTTGAGTTTCTTAGTAGTCTCATGACACGATCTGATCATGCTCACCATATGCTTTGTGGCTGTCTTTTAGGTAATCTTCAATTTTCATTTCTTAGAAGGCTATTATATTTTATGGTTCACAGTCATGCAGCACTACTGGAAAAGATGTTGGTAAAGAAAGAAGGGTCTTTGTTTCAGAGAGAAGTTTTGCATCAATAGAGAATTGTAACCATATCACAAAAGTAATTCAGCCTTCTCTCCTCCTCTTACTAAATTCTGGACCTAGTTTATTATCCTTTTGCAATGCCTCTCCAAGATGTATGAACAAATGGATAAGCTTTATGGGTCCTCTATACCCCTGCATATCAGAGTCTGATCAATAAGCAATCTTGAGACACTTAATTTTTCTATAAAGATAGTTAATGTAATTCGTTTAAATTTTATAAGGATAATTAATCCAATTTTTCAAAAAAATGTTACAGATGTAATTTTGCAATGTTTGGGACTTATTGCAATCAACACAATGTGATCTGTAAACAAGGGCATCTGGAGAACCTCACTATCTGTAGAGAAGCACTTTCCAACTTACTCTTTGTACTGGAAATTCATCCTCCATGATAATAACAAGCACTTTGGTAAGCATATATCTCTCCCTGTTTATCTCCCCATTCTATATTAATGATAAGAAAAATGCTGGATAAAGTCATCCCTATTGTCACGTATTTTAAAGAATTTATAATTTTGACATATGAGGGGAGATTTACCATTGGAGAAGAAAATATAAGGCAGCATTTTGCTCCTCTGAATTCAGTATTTTTAGAGTTAATTAACCAATAATATAGTGTGATATTATGTTCTCTGTATGGTCAGTTGTATGACTATGTTATATGTTTCTTGTAGATTATCATTTGCAAAAGCTTACATGTTTCTTCTTTTAACTTCATCAAGAACATCTTCAATGAAACATGTAGATTATTCTCACAAAATTTTTGTAGATATAGGAAAACAGTAATCTGCCATAAATTAGACTTGACCAACATCTTATACCATATTATACAGTAAATTCAAGATGGATGTCTGATTTTAATATTAAAGATCATACCAATAAAAAAATTAGAAGAGAAGTAGATCAGGTAGAACAATGGATAGATAACTGGACCTGGAGTCAGGAAGAAATGAGTTTAAATCTGGATTCAGACACTTACTAGCTGTGTGACCTTGAGCAAGGTACATAGCCTCTTTTTGCCTCAGTTTCCTCAACTGTAAAATGATGATGATAATAACACCCACCTCATTAGGTTGTTGTGAGGATCAAAGGAGATATTTTGGGGTTTTGTACATTTTTTCTTCTTAATAGTATTTTATTTTCTCAATTACATGTCGATGATTTTCAACATTAATTTTTGTAAGATTTTGAGTTCCACATTTTTCTCTCTCTCTACCTTTCCTTCTCCCTCCCCAAGACAGCAAGCAATCTGATATAGGCTATACAGTACAATCATGTTAAACACATTAACAGAAGGGGAAAACCACAAGAAAGAAGAATCAAATTAAGTGAAAATAGTATGCTTTCATCTGCATTCAGACTCTGTAGTTCTTTTTCTGGATGTGGAAGGTCTTTTCCATGAGTCTTTTGTAACTCTCTTGACTCACTGTATTGCTGAGAAGATCTAACCCTGTCACAGTTGATCATCACATAATGTTGCTGTTGCTGTGTATAATGTTCTCTGGGTTCTGTTCACTTCACTCAGCATCAATTCAGGTAAGTCTTTTCAGTTTTTCTGAAACCCGCATGTCCATCATTTCTTATAACACAATAGTATTCCATTACATTTATACACCACAACTGGTTCAACCATTTTCCAATTGATGGGCATCCCCTCAATTTTGAAATCTTTGCCACCACAAAAAGAATGGATATAAATATTTTGTACATGTGGGTCCTTTTCCTTTTTTCATGAAAGAGATAATATTTTTATATAGCATTTAGCAGTCCCTAGCACATAATAGGCAATATTAATGCCTGCTATCATCATCTTTTATTGTTCGATCATATACTTTTCACAGCTATGTGAAAGCTATGATGTATTCTTTTTTGATTTGTTCATTTGTTTTTTGTTTTGTTTTCTTTTGGGGTTTTTTCAGGGCAATGGGGGTTAAGTGACTTGTTCAGGGTCACACAGCTAGTAAGTGTCAAGTGTCTGAGGCTGGATTTGAATTCAGGTCCTCCTGAATCCAGGGCCAGTGCTTTATCCACTGCACCACCTAGCTGCTCCCAATGATGTATTCTTAATCAAACAAGAAATAGAGGCAAATAGAAAAGGCAAAATAGATAATTTGTTTCTATGAAATTGAAAAACTTCTGAAGAGATTATTCACCTCTCAAACACCCCAAAAAACAGAAATGCGGGAGAAGTGAATAAATGCAGCAGGCAAGGACAATAATAGCAATAGAGTGACAATAGAGAGACCAGTGGGAGACTTCTTTCTAAATGTATACAAGGAGTGAAAGGTGAAATCTAGTAGATGTAACAGTGAAGAGATAGACAAGGGGTACTATAGACAGAACCTGGCAAAACCCTGCCTACAGGTGAATGCTGTCTCAGAATGAGAAGGGCCTGCATAGAGGTGGTAAGGAAAGAGGAATGATTAAAAATGAGGAAGAAAGGAAGGAGGCCTTACTTTGGAGGTGGGAAGAGGCCTACTGATGAATGTTCCTGAGAGTGAAGAGAGATGAGGACCTTACTTAGTGTTTGGAAAGTTAACTTGTCCTGTGAGGTGGTAGGAATTGGAACTTCTTGGGGCAACAGACACCTGGAGGAGTGGGAGAGCATGGGCACAGGGAGGAGTTTTCCAGGTAAATATAGGGGAACAAAAGGTCACCAAAAGAGGGTATATATATGTGTATGTGTGTATACATAGATATACATATATGCATACATATATGTGTATACATATATACATACACACACATATATACACACACACACACAACCAAGGGATAATGCCAAATGGTATTGTGTTTTACCCTGGGCAAGTAATTTAACTTCTTTTTGGCTTAGTTTTCCCGAATGTAAAATGGGGATAATGATAGGACCTACTTCCCTTAGTTGTTGTGAAGATCAAGTGGGATCATTGTAAAGTGTTTAGCACAGGGCCTGGCATATACTAAGTACTATATAAATGTTAGTTGCTATTACACACACACACACACACACACACACACACACACACACACACACCCCACAAACACAAACACATACAAAAAAATTGATTAAGGTTAAGAAGAGAAGCAGCTAAATTAGAAAAAATATCTTTGTATTAAATTTTTCAGATATGAGTTTGAGATCCAAAATATATAGACAACTAATGCACATATATACAGACATTTAATGAATGTGATGAACGTAGGAATATTTTGCTTTATTGAATTTTACTTTATTGTGCTTCCCAGACATTGTTGTTTTTATAAATTGAAAGTTTGTGGCTATCCTGAAATGGGCAAGTCCATTGGCACCATTTTTCCAAAACGATGTGCTCATACCATGTACCTGGGGCACATTTTGGTAATTCTCAGACTATTTCAAACTTTTTTTCAATATTATTATATCTGTTATTGTGATCTGTAATTAGTGATCTTTAACATTACTCCTGCAATTGTTTTGGTTTGCCACAAAGCACACACATATAAGATGGAGAAGTTAATAAATGTCATATGTATTCTAATTCTTCCACCAATTGACTGTTGCCCATCTCTCTTCCTTTCCTTTGTCCTCCCTATTCCCTGAGAAACAACAACACTGGAACTAGGCCAATTAATAACCCCACAATGGCCTCTAAGCGTTCAAGTGAAAGGAACTATCAATCTATACAATGAACTTGATTATTGTCTAATTTTAAGAAATTGCCACAGCCACTCCAACCTTCAGTACCCACCACCCTGATCCGTCAGCAGCCATCAATGAAGGCAAGACCTTCTGCCAGCAAAAAGATTATGACTCACTGAAGGTTCCTATGATGTTTAGCATATTTAGCAATAAAATATTTTTAATTAAGGCATTATATTTTTAGACATGATGCTATTGCACATTTAACAAATCAGAGTATAGTATAAACATAACTTTTACATGCAATGGGCTTGTGACTAACTACTGTGATATTCATTTTATTGTGGTGGTCTAGAACCTAACCTACAACAACTCCAAAGTATACCTGTACAGAGGATATTAGAGAGATTTAGACAAACTAATGAAGGGTGAAGTAAGCAGAGCCAAGGAAACAATATATACAGTTAATTCAACAATGTAAATGGGGAAAAAATCACAACAAAACAAAAATGAAGGTTGAAAAATTATAAAAGATAAAGATGGTCCCCAGAGATGTGCTTTGAGAGGATATCATGACCGCACTTCTTCGCAGAGATGGGAATTCTACAGATGTGAAATATTTCATATGTTTTCATTTATTTTCAATTTATTGAAATTTACTGGGATTTTTTCTGTTCTTACTCTTTTCCTTTTTTTTCTCTTTACAAATATTTTAGTTATATGAAATGCATTTCTTGGATTGCGGAGAGCAATACTGTAAGAAATTTTGACAATGTAAAAAAATTGATAGTTTTTTTAAGTTTTAGAAAGAAATTTCTACAGATCCATTTTATCTTTTTCAACTATTTATTGTCTTCCTTTAAATTTCATCCTTAAATGTCCTTGGGAAATTTTATTTTGTTGAGCTATACTTCCTTTTTTTGCTATCCTTTCTTTAAATTTGTTTTTCCTCCGTACTACTTCTTGCTGTTTTATGAGGTGATACTATTCATAATCTTCCATAGGATTTTTAATATGCTTTTATTCTAAACTAATGTTGCTCTTGGTGGCTATATCTCTCTAATTATAAAGAATATCAAGTATTTTCTGGTTGAGGTGATTAGTTAGGCTCTTTTGGATACCTCATTACAGGAGCTGATTTACATTGATTAGACTTTTTAAAGAAAAGGTAATTTATAATAATATCTATTCTTCCATTCTTTTCCCATTTTTCAAGCTTGTTTAAATGTCAAGTTGAAGCTGTTTTAATTGCATGTCACACCTCTTTCCTCACTTTTATTCTTTTGGCCAGTTTTATATTAATTTTACTGTAACAAGTCAATGATCTGATGATATACAGGGAGTTGATTCAGGAATCACTCCCGGGGCAGCTAGGTGGCATAGTGGATAGAGCACCAGCCTTGGATTCAGGAGGACCTGAGTTCAAATCCTGCCTCAGACACTTAACATTTACTGGCTGTGTGACCCTGGGCAAGTCACTTAACCCCAGTTGCCTCACCAAAAAAAAAAAAAAAAAGAATTAAAAAAAAGAATCACTCCCAATTTGGTCATGGGTCATTTCCTGTCTATTAAAATATAATCAATTTCATTTTTGTTTCATATGTTACTTTGTGCTTACCAGCACCATGACCAGCACCGCTGATTCTTTTATCAGAAAAAAATATTCTAGATATAGAAATATGAGGCTTCTGTTTAGTCAACAAGCATTTGTACTATCCCATTTCTTATCCTATTATCTAACATATTTTATCTTATTCCACTACACTCACCTTTATATTGAAATTAGGTATTAAAGTATATGTTAATTTAATGTTGAAGGTTTTATCATTTTTATATAACTTCTATACCTCTTCAACAAATACTGGCAAATAAACTGTAATTATATTCATGGTAATAGTGTTGCAAGAGCTTAACATGAGTACAGGAACATGAGGATGTCCCATAAAATAATGTTTCTCATTGCCTTTGGAAAAATGATAAAAATCAATACTGCCAATTCCTTTATTTGCTTGTTCCAGGAGAATCTGTTATTCATCTTCCCAGTTAGTTGCAGTTTCCTTTTCTCTTGTGGCTTCATTTATAGAGAGATTGTTAGAATTAATATGGGGATTTTCTCCAGTAGTATGCTTTACCCTACTATTGTACAAGAACTTGTGATCTAGAGAACCAACAACTAAACTAATATTTCTGGGTGATCTAAGAATTGGTTATCTAAAAATTGTATTATTCTTAGCCACCAGGGCAAGCAATGCTGGTGTAACTCCTGGCTTGTGCTCACTGCTGAGTGCACTTCTCTATTCTGGGATGTGATAGTTATGGCTAAACAAGGTTGGAAGTCCCTAAGAGGAAAAGACATTGAGGACAAAGAATATCTTCCTGTTGTGGGAGCTTTGGTCTTCTCTTTTTTTAAAACACTATTTTATTTTTTCCCAATTACATATAAAGATAGTTTTCAGCATTCATTTTTGTAAGATTTTGTGTTCCAAATTTTTCTCCCTCTCTTTCTTTCCCAAAACAGTGCACACTCTAATATAGGTTATACAGTACAATAATGTTAAACATATTTATTTCCACGTTAGTCATGTTGTGAAAGAAAAATCAGAATAAAAGGGAAAAACTATGAGAAAGAAAAAACAAAAAGAAAATAGTGTGCCTCAATCAGCATCCACACTCCATAGCTCTTTCTTTGGATGGGGAGAGCTTTTTCCATCATGAGACTTTTGGAATTGTCTTGGCTCATTGTATTGCTGAGAAAAGCTAAGTCTATCATAGTTGATTACTGCACAATCTTTCTGTTACTGTGTATAATGTTCTCCTGGTTCTGTTCACCTCACTCAGCATCATTCCACTTAAGTCCTTCCAGGTTTTTCTGGAATCTGTCTGCTCATCATTTCTTGCAGCAAAATAGTATTCCATTACATTCATGTACCACAACTTGTTTAGCCATTCTCCAATTGATGGACACACCTTCAATTTCCAATTCTTTGCCAGCTTTGGTCTTCTCTTGAGTCCACCTGATCCCCTTTCCTGAACTGAGGGTTCCAGAATCCTCCAGATTTCCTGCATCTTCAGTGAGTGATTCTAATATTAAATAGGTACTCCTTTACCCACTCAAAGGAGATTGGCATTGAGTAATTAAACATAATGAAACTGTACATTTTCTGAAATATAGTGGTCCAAATCTATCCTTTCTCTAAGGAGACTCCCTGGGTCTAAGAAAGAGACCAGATTGAGGATACTCTATAAAGACCTGTTATGTGTTGTTCTCATTTCAGAATATGCTATTTTTCCAGTGTGGAGTTTCTAGGGGTCAAAGCCCATTTCTAAAGTCCATTAATCTGGGGAAGGGAGCAAAGAGTATTCAGAAAGGAGTAAACTTTTACCCACCATGCACTGTATTTCTGTAGGGATAGTGATGAGGATCATAGATAACTTATTTCTGGGTTGGAGTTTTATAAATAGCAGAGTACTTCACTGTGATCTCTTGAAAGTCAACCCTTAACACAGTGTTATTTTCATAGGAATACTGTTCATTAAGACAGGAATAGGTTCAGATATTTGGTGTAGGTGCTTGAATAAGGAGTCAATGGGGCAAAACTACCAATTCTATGCTGAATATAGTGCTAATACTGCATACAGTATCCAAACATGGGTTTCTACTTCTGCCGAGGGTCAATGCCATTATGCCAAGGTCATATGACTATTAATGAAATACATCATGTATTTCGGTAAGCAGGGCTTCACCAGTGATTGGTGGCTCAATGCTATTTTCTAAGGTAGTGACCAAAGGCTACTATAAAGTCCTTTCACATGAAAAGGAAGAAGACACTGCATCTAAAAATGCATACATTTCTTTTGAATAAAACTCATGCTTCTCTAGCACTGATCCTGGTCAGGCCAAATAGGCTGAGGCCATAGGGATTAGTGACTTTTGCCAATTGCTACCCTTTTCCTATCTTCTCAGTTTGACCTGGGTTCATTGCTCTGGGGATGTCTATATCCTTGATAGGTGATCAGACTCCCAATGTTCTAATTTTTCCTTCACCTTAGATTTCTAAGGGATAGTTATGTTTTTTACTCTAACCTAAAGGAGTATCCACCATCCCTTAGTTTGAGGAAGATGCAAAAAAATATACCTGGAGTACTTTACAAGCATGAATCAACTATGAAAATTTTATTCCTACCCAGAAAAGAGAATGCTAAGTAATAAATAATCATAGAGTAATTATAATCATTTGAGAAACTGGTATCTTAGCATTAATGAGATATTTGCAGCAAAACTTCTCATTAGCTACTTTATATTTCACCTCCACTGAATCTAATCCAATCAAAGCCACATGGGTCGTTTTCTTTCTGGTGGATTCTCTCTTTCTAGCCAATTCTTTCTTTCTTAGTCTACTATTGCTACTTTTGCTGCTTCAAATTTTCTAATAGCCATATCCCATTACTTGGATGCTCAGGAAGGAATAAAGACATCAGTTGCCTTTCAAGACCTCAAGAAACTGTACCAAAAAAAAAAAAAAGATGTAAACAAAAGGTGGTCCTGAGACACAGACTCATCTAGGAAACTAATGCAACTCATTTCCCTCATAAACTCTCTAGAACTCAGAGAGTCCTCCTTATATCTGTAAGTCAATGGGAAAAGGAGGTCTAAAGGGCTGGGATTGGTCCTTTACCATATCTGTGATTCATGGAGTTACAATTTAGCATAAAATTAAGTGTCCTTATGGCAGACTGGAAGTAATCAGAGGATATCTGTGTCTTCTCTGAAGGGAAGTGAGAGCATGAGGGTTTCCTCTATCTATCATTGTTAAAGGAGAGCTAAACTAAAGTTACTCCAACCCAAGGACATCATGTAAAACCATAAATCAGACAAAATGGTTTTCCAAGCTTGCTTTTGCCTAATAATGTGCCTCTGATAGATTCAGTTGGTAGATTCATGAAATTATAGCTACATTGGTTACAGGTAGTAGGACTGCCATAAGCTCTCTAGTCATTTCCTACATAATTCAACATTTTCTATCCTGATTACACATTATTCCCCTTCATGTACTCTATAATCAAATCAAAATGATGTCTTTCTAATCCCCATAGACAACATTACATTTCCCATCTCCATGCCATTGCATTTGCTATCCTCCATATTTAGAAAGTGTTCTCTCCCCTCGTCTCCTTCCAGGAGCCATCTTCTAATGAATCTTTTCCTAATCTCATTTGCCACTAGTGCCTCCCCTCCATAACTAAATTACCTTGTATTTAATTTGTATATATCTATAATCATACATGGTGAATCCAGGGGCAGCTAGGTGGTATAGTGGATTAAGTACCAGCCCTGAATTCAGGAGGACCTGAGTTCAAATCCAGCTTCAGACTCTTGACACTTACTAGCTGTGTGACTCTGAGCAAGTCACTTAACCCTCATTGCCACCCCCCCAAAAAAAAAAAAGAAAAAAAGGAATGAAGAAATGAAGGACATACATGGTGAATCCCTGATAGAATGTAAGCTCTCTGAATATGGGGACTATTTCTTGTTCTATGTATATTCAGAGCTAAGCTCTATGCCTAGGACATAGCTAGTATTTGATAAGTGCTTTTGAAATGCTTGAATTCCAATACCCTCTGATAAAGGTCACTACCACCTTGGTTTCCTCCCTCTGCTTCACCATTCTGGTCTCATAAATTTAATTAAACATACTTGTATTGGTATTGTCTTTGATGAAAATTCAGCTCATAAAACTCAGCTTCCAGGGGCAGCTAGGTGGCACAGTGGATAAAGCACAGGCCCTGGATTCAGGAGGACCTGAGTTCAAATGCAGCCTCAGACACTTGACACTAGCTGTGTGACCCTGGGCAAGTCACTTAACCCCCATTGCTGCACAAAAACAAAAACAAAAACAAAAACAAACAAACTCAACTTCCAGTATGTCTTTTGGAGAATTAGGATACATATTTTAACCTGATTCCAAAGTTGGAAGACAATCAGTAGCCTCATTAGTTAACCCACGAAGCCCAACTCCAAATAGAAATAGGGAAAAGAAATCTCTTTTTCCCCCGTTGTACCAGCGGGGAGATGTCATGGATTAATTTCCCTCAAGTGCCCCCCTCCTTTAATAGCATTTAAGTGCCAGCAGTACCTAGTTGTTGTTGAATAGTTTCTTTACTTAATTTCCTGCCATAAGCCACTTCTTGTGCGTGATTACAATTCTCTGACCTGAAGCTACAGCTCCTTAGTTCAAGGGCTCTATTTACACTGAATCTCGTGTATTTAAAATGGTTTTTAAATGTGGGTGCATGCACACCTGTTTGCCACACATGTGTCTAGGTCAGTATACCCATAAGAGTTAAAAGAAAAACAGTGGAAGTTCTGAACCATTAGTATTTTCCATCCTCAGAGGAATTGCAACATGCTATCATTGTTTTTCTAATTTTGCAACAATCTTCTTTCCCACTTTTTGAAAGTTTGGTTTGGTTTATTTTTATTTTAAAATTAAAGTAGATGAAAATTAAATTTGTTCTGGGGATGACAAAACTGGGTCTGGGAATCATTAATGTAGCAGGTAGCATCTTGAAGCTGAGGATTATAAATTGATTTTGGATTTCAGGTAGTGTATTCCCCTGTCCTTAAAACAGAGATGACCTGGCTCCATGGAAGTTGTAATAATAAGTGACATGTAATATGTAAAAATGATGTATAATATAATGGGACAGGTCTAATTCTGGGAATGAAAACAATTTATTGTGGGAAGTCTTTCTGTATTACTATTAAATATTCTGTTGTTAAAAACAAAACAAAACTATGGGCTGCCAAGATCAAAAGATTTCAGATCTGGGTTCCAGTGCCTCTTCTTTACTCAGTGAAACAAAACATATGCTTGGGGCCTGACACAGAATGAAACTATCATAACAGTCTCATTTTTATAACAAGCCTCCTCCCGCAAAGAGAAGAAAAGGTGCCAGTTGTAATGAGAAAGTCAGTTTTTAAAAGGAGAGTACAGAATTCAAGAAAGAAGAGGAAAATTTTACCTAATTCAGTACCCAAGGATTCAGACTGTTCTTCTGAGCAGAGTATTGTTTTGCTTTATTTTGGGGTCTGGATGTTGGATTTAATTTAAATGGAAAACGCCTGGTCTGAAAACTTCCAGTGCTGAAGTTGAAGAGCCACAGGTCCACAATTTACCATCTTTTTTAATTTGTGTGTGTGTGGGGGGGGACAATGAGGGTTAAGTGACTTGCCCAGGGTCACACAGTTATTAAGTGTCAACTGTCTGAGGCAGGATTTGAACTCAGCTCCTCCAGAATCCAGGGCCCGTGCTTTATCCACTGTACCACCTAGCTGCCCCCACAATTTACCATATTAAAAAGCTATTTGGGTCACTGAGAGGTTTAGTGATTTTTCCATTGTCAACAGAGGCAAGGCTTGAACTTAGATTATTCTGATGCCAAGGCCAACCTGTAAACCATTGCATCATGCTACCTCTCACAATGTGTAACTGCTCTGATCAGGGTATATGAATGCCAATTCCTAGAGTTTTTTGATGTCCTATATTTCTTACTCGTTTAAAGTGCACATAACTTTAATAGTCAACTAATAAACTCAATTACCTAAAAGTAAAAGCATTAACTAGCATGACATAACATGAAAAATAGTAATATTTCTCTTCATAAACCTGGGAGCACTCTCCCACAAACACACAGCATCAGTTTTAAGAGTGGGCCCATACACAAAGTCCACTTGTACTAAGGCATCCATAATAGGAAACACATATGGCCAAGCCAACTCATGATTCTGGTACCGTAGGGTCCTGATGTCTTTCTTCTTATGATGATCTCATGCTTCTGCCTCTGGCTTTATCTCCCAGTAGCGAAAATTGTTCAGCTAAGCTCCTCACTATGGCTCAACTCCCTACTATCATGCATAATTCTCTCTTGAATCAATAACTATTATAGATATCTATTCGAAGATTTGTTGTTGAGTTGTATAATCTGCTGGATTATGCAATGTGTTTGTGCTCGTATTGGCATCTGCTACCTCTTTGGTTTGGGGCTGCTGTATTTCTATTTTGGAATCCCTTCTGGCCTTTTCATTCCTCATACTCTTCTTACTTTTGTCTGCTACTGTGGCATTGACTTCCACAGTTTCCTGCAGGGGCTTAACATTGGCTTGGGAGCTGAGCTGGAGTTCATAAACTTGAACTTGACCTGGGACATCTTCAGCTTTCTGTTCAAGTTTCTCCAGAATCTGCTGGACCTTTCTTACACCATCCCTCCTAGCCTGATGCACATCAGTACGTCCTTCAGGGTCCACTGAATCCAAGGCTAGAAGCTCTTTGGTCAAATACTCTTCAATCATCAAATATTTTTTGTCTGTCTTCTTTCCTTCAAATGAATTCACAGCCTGCTCAAGCCCTTGGACCTTCTCCAGAATTGCTTCCACTTCCATCACACCAGGATGTTTGCGGCCTGCTTCCACATTGGTTGGCATTGGTGGTGCTGGTTCAGGAGGGGAAGGAATGGGGCAGGTTGGCCTCTCTTCTGCAGCTACATTCTTGGAAGAGCGAGGGGCAGAAGGGTTGGGAACTGGAGCAGAAGGGACCTTTACTTCAACCTTCTCGGAAGGAGGTGGAGGCTTTTGGGAACCTGGTTGAGAATCGGCCTCCTTGTGGATAACTTGAATTGGGATGTAGCCTGAAGAAAGATCTGGTCCAGTAGGGCTTGACTTAATTTCCAGCTTGTTTTCAGGTTGGGGCACTGGGGATGACTCCTGGCGGACCCCTAGCTGCTGAGAAGCCTGGGGGCTGTCCATGACAGTCTGTACCCTGTCAGGAGATGAGGAAAGCACTGATGCACTAGATCTGCATGGAGACCCTTCCTTGGTAGACATGCCCCTGGTAACCTTTTTGAATGGGGATTGTGCATGGACAGCCTTGGGATCCCAATCATCAGCCTGAACTCTGTATGTTGTCTGTTGAGACTGGCATTATGCCCCCTCTTCTCCAGCTCATTTTACAGATAAGGAAACTGAGGCAAACAGGGTGAAACTTGTCTAAAATAAATTCTATAAATTGCTATGAAAATGAAAGGAAAAATAGGTGGTCAGTAATATAAGTGGCACATAATCTGACTAGGCCTAATTCCTTTCCTCTATTTCTCTTTCATTGTCTTTCTTTAATCATTCGCCCCCTAAATTTGGCTCTCTATTTTGACACTCTACTTGCTGGGGTACAGTGAAAATATGAGGTCAAAGACAAAGCTGTGCACTTCTTGAGAACAGAAACCATCCATCCTTTTGTCTTTTTCATGTTGTAGTCTCCCTGCAAATATTTGTGAATTAAGAAACATAGAAATGGGAACATTATCTAATAATGAGCTCCATTGTTTCAGTTTTATAGACTGAAGTGCACAAAAATTAATGGGTTCACACAAACTTAAACCAGTAGTATTCCAATTAAATTTGAATTTACCTCTAAGTCCATTTCCCTGACTATGATGCAGTGAAACTGATCCTTCCCTCCTCACCTATTGAAATTAAACATCCAAATGGATCCTTACCTTCCTACATCTATTCTAATGCTATTGCCTTTGCTCAGGATACATATTTTGGAACAATTCTTTGGGAATTTGCTTCCTTCAGAGTTGGTTTCCAAATAGTATTATTTGATAGTGATACTTTATTATGAACCAAAAATATTATTACTAAAAATGACACTCTATTTTCTTCATTCCTATTCACATGAAGCTGAATAGTAATGGAGGAATTGCCAAGTCCTGCAACTTGTTATCTTATCTGAATAGAGGGCAGCTAGGTGGCAGAGTGGATAGAGCTCCAGGCTTGGAATCAGAAAGACCTGATTTCAAATTTGGCCTTCAAACACTTACTAGCTGTGGACAATTCATTTAATGTTGTCTGCTTCAGTGTCTTCACATGTAAAATGAGCTAGAGAAGGAAATAGTAAATCACTCCAGTATCTTTGGCAAGAAAACCCCAAATGGGATCACAAAAGGGTTGAGACTCAACAACAACAATAACAAATCTCAATGGGCTCCCTGCTAAAACACAGAAATCCTATTGTTGCTCTCTTGATGACTCTTTATCACAGTCCAGAGCAGCAGTTCCACACCTTTTCACCCCATTGCGGCTTATATCACTCTCTTCAAGTTGTGGGTGCCTTCTACCAACGGGACTAACTTAAGGCTGATACTCTGAATGACCTATTTACAATTTGTAAAGAGCTTTTAGACCTTGAATGGTCTGTCTACTTGCAGCTTGTAAAGGGTGTCAGACTCTGAGTGTCTTTGCAAATAATAAGGTCAGGAATTAAAGAAAGTCATGCTGAGAATTAGCAAAAATGACAGATTTGGGACGAGGAGAGTAGTTTTTGAAGAATATTTAGGATCTAGAATCAGGATGCTACTAAGACTCTAACAAC
This sequence comes from Dromiciops gliroides, assembly GCF_019393635.1. Classification (NCBI taxonomy): domain Eukaryota; kingdom Metazoa; phylum Chordata; class Mammalia; order Microbiotheria; family Microbiotheriidae; genus Dromiciops; species Dromiciops gliroides. The sequence goes on along the minus strand of NC_057861.1, from coordinate 169,089,815 downwards.
AAAGAAACTGGGGAAGTTTCCCACTAGTCTTAGCCTAAAGATCTGATACCCTTTGACCCAGAGATTTCATTACTAGACCATAGATAAGAAAATAAACCCCATATATACCAAAATATTTATAGCAGCACTTTTTGTGATAGCAAAGAATTGGAAATGGAGTAGATATCCATTGATTGGGGAATGGCTAAAAAACTTGTACATGGCTAATAGAATACTACTGTGCTAAAAGAAATGATGCATGTGATGAACACAGAGAAGCATGGAAATAAGTCTTAGATGAACTGGTGAAGAGTGAAATCATCAGAATCAAGAAAATAATACACACAATAACTACAACAATGTAAACAGAAAGAACAAACATACAAATAAAAAATGAATGTGGTCTAACTTTAAAGAACAAGCACAGCCCAAAAAAGAGAAATGATACAGTACTCTCAACCCACCCCAGTCCATAAGTGTTGCACTTTGCCTATATTTTCACATTTTTTGATGTATTGCCCATTTATTTCTTCTTCTTTTTTCTTTAAAAATACGAAATTATATTAGAAGGTTTTTTGGGTGGGAACAGGGAAAGTATATTGGAGAAATTATGGTGATATAAAAACCAAAGACAAAAAAAAAACTTATTTAGAAAAAAAAATAAAAGAATAGCCAATGGGGAGAGAATAAAAAGTTCCCTAGACAGTATTCCTGATTCCAGTTTTGTGGCTATGGAGGGAAAACTAACTCATAAGCACAGATGACAACACAGTAAAAAGAGGACTGGGCTTAAAATCAGAAAGACCTGAATTCAAAACCAGTCTCAAACACTTGCTAGCTATGTGACCTTAGGCAAGTTGCTTAACCTCGATTCGTCTCAGCTTTTTCATTTTTTTAATGAGGGTTAAGTGACTTGCCCAGGGTCACACAGCTAGTGTCAAGTGTCTGAGGCTGGATTTGAACTCAGATCCTCCTGAATCCAGGGTCAGTGCTTTATAGCATTTTCATTTGAAAAAAAACAGAATAATAATAGATCAAATAATTGTAAAGTGCTTAGCATAGTGCCTGACACATAGTAAGTGCTATATAAATGTTAAATATTATAGGGTAGGCCAAAAGTCACAAAAGGGTTTCAATAGTGAATAAATCCTTTATTTTCTGATTTTAATTTACAATGCCATAGCATCATATACAGTATATATAGAGAATGAATTTACATTACGTATAAAAATCAAATCTCATAAATGGTGAAAAATAAAGAAAAAAATAATTTTCAAAAAGTTATTATAATATCATGACTTTTGGCCCACCCTGCATCATTACATCATACATCTCAGCAATAGCAATAAACCAGAGCTATCTCCTACACAAACCCCTGAACAATAATTTAATGCACCAATAGTGGTGGTTTCCAATTAAATTGGCCTGGAAATAAGGTAGCCTAAGAAGATAAACTAGATGATAAAGAAGGGTAAGACTGAATGCAGCTCTACCTCTAATAAATAAATAAATAAATATGTATATATGTATATATGTATGTATGTGCATGTGTGTTCAAACACATTTTAGATGCATGTGTATACAGATGTGTGTATTGTACAAATATGCATGTATATATATGTGTGTTTGTATGTATATTTGACAGAGTAAACAAGCAACAATGGTACAGCCATTTTCTAATTACAGAGCTGTTTCATAATCCATAAATGCTAACATGGGAGAGGTAAATCATAGCAATTTAATTAATAAAACTGTTTTAGACACTTAAACCCATATGTGCACCTCCTGGGGGCACCACATCAATAATAGAAGCTTGTAGGCACATTTTAGATATTTTATGCAATCATTTTCAAATCTTGTAGTTAATAATTAGTACAAACTGCTTTAACCCTTTTTTTGCCTCACCTGAGAAAAGTGTTTTCATTTGATACCTGTCGGTTTTTCTGATGATGGACTCTTGAGATTATTAGTGGTGATAGCTAAATATTTATGTGGTAGAGTGACATGAATTTTTTCAATACTTTCTCTGAGTCAGTAGCATTAAAAGGGCCAGAAATTTAATGGGTATGGTCCAATCCCATTAATTCACAGAGTTCAATAAATTAATTTCCAACAGTGCACCTAGAGACCTTGAATTTAAAAACTCAATGTCTTAAAAAGAAAATAGTCTAGGAAGGAGGAAGTACTAAGAGAAATGGCAACTACCCTCTCTTCTAGCATGATGTCTGAATTCTTAAAGACATTTTATTGCCAGTGTATTTCTTATTGGAAAATTATTTAGGTAGAAGTATGGTTTAGCAGAAAAAGCAATGGATTTTGAGCCAGGAGGGACATGGGTTCAAATCATCCCTTTGATACTAATTATGTGATAATTGCTTACTTTCCTGACCACTCTGGACCTCAGTTTTTTCATCTGAAAAAGAAGAATAATACACAGACTAACTGTAAGGATCAAATGATATAATATATGTAAAAGGCTTTACAAACCTAAAGCTCTATTAAATAGCAAGTATTATTTGGGGAGGAAGGAGGGAATTACTAGGAAAAACCTATAGATTAGTGTGTATATGTGATGCTCATTGACTATAAGTCATGGACCATTACATTCTCTAAATAATTAAATTTGCAGATCACTGAAAGGGTAATGGAAAGACACATGGTAGGTGTGAGTAGACTGCAAGATATTTTCCATGAAGAAGTAGGGAGTTGTATAATAACCAAAACAAGAGGCAGACATTCTGTATGACATCAAGAAATGGGCAACTTGCATATTCCAATTGTAGCCATGCAATGTTAAGAGTTCCCAAGAGAGAGAAGAAAGAAAAAACCTCAAGAACTTTTCTTTATTCCCCATGAAAGTTGAATGAGAGGGAAGAGTCTCATAGGTTGAGAAGGTATGAAGTGGCTAAAATCTACACTGTTAAAGGGAGCATCCACATTGAGAAGATCACATATTCATTTAAGTATTAGCTCATATATATGCATAATGAATATGTGAAATATGTATACATATATAAAATATGTATATATACAAATGTGTATACATATAGGTGTATATACATCTAAATGTATACGTGTGTGTGTGTGTGTGCGTGTGTGTGCATGCTAATATTCTCCAACTCACAAACAGGTGAATTTTTCAATGTCCATTTTTAAAAATATGTTTTCCCATAGACATACCATTAAAAGTGGGGGATCGGGGGTGGAGCCAAGATGGCAGAGAGGAAGCAGCAAACTGCCTGAGCTCTCCTTCTGTTCCCTCAAAAAGAACACTAAATCAAGCCTCTGGACGGATTCTGAAACTACAGAACCTGCAAAGGGACAGAGAGACACAGTCCTCCAACCAGAGATAATTTAGAAGACTTCAGGAAAAAGTCGGTCTGACTTGGGCAAAAGGGAGGCCCAGCGCAGGGCAGCAACCCAGCGCCGAGGGGGTCAGGGCAAGTCAGCAGGAGCTGCGGGCCACAGCCAAACAACTGAGGCCCCTGGAACCTGGCTCAAAAATCTGGTGGCCAAGAAGGACAGTGGAAAAACCTACCTGCACCAGCCGGGAGGGCCACTAACAGGTCAGACGGGAACGGACGCCAGGAGCGGGCGCTTGGCTGGCCAAGCGCACCCAGACAGGAAGTGCAGGGCGGGGGATCTCCACACACCATAAAGGCCTCAGAGTAAAAAGCCAGTCATAAAGCACCTATACCCCTGCACAAGAAGCCCAAAACAGGGACTCTGGTGCCCCGAGAGCAGACCTCAACTTAAAAAATAAATAAATAAGCTGCAATAATGAGTAAGAAGCAAAAAAGAGCCCTCTCCATTGAGAACTTCTGTATCAATAGGGAAGAAGCCAATGCAAACTCAGATGAGGACAATAGCCTCAAATTGCCTACATCTGAAGCCTCACCAGGGAAGGTGAATTGGTCTCAGGAACAAAAAGCCTTCTTGGAAGAGCTCAAAAAGGATTTTAAAAATCAATTGAGAGAGGTAGAAGAAAAAATGGGGAGAGAAATGAAAGCAAAACAAGAACACTATGAAAAAAGAATCAGCAGCTTGGAAAAGGAAGCACAAAGATTGACTGGCCAAATGGAAAAAAAAGTGCATAATTTCACTGAAGAAAACAATGCCTTAAAAAATTCAGTTGGCCAAATGGAAAAAAAGATGCATAATCTCATTGAAGAAAACAATGCCTTAAAAAATTAATCTGACCAAATGGAAAAAAAGGTGCATAATCTCATTGAAGAAAACAGTGCCTTAAAAAATTCACTTGGCCAAATGGAAAAAAAAGATGCATAATCTTACTGAAGAAAACAATGCTTTAAAAATTAAAATTGGACAGTTGGAAGATAAGGAATCCATGAGACACCAGGAATCAGTCAAGCAGAATCAAAAGAATGAAAAAATAGAAGAATATGTGAAATACCTCATTGGAAAGACAACTGATCTGGAAACAGATCCAGGAGAGACATTTTGAGAATCATTGGACTGCCTGAAAGCCATGATCAGAAAAAGAGTCTAGACACCATATTCCAGGAAATTATTAAGGAGAACTGCCCTGATATCGTAGAATCAGAGGATAAAATCATTATTGAAAGAATCCACCGATCACCTCCTGAAAGAGACCCCAAAAGGAAAACTCCAAGGAATATTGTAGCCAAATTCCAGAATTATCAGGTGAAGGAGAAAATACTCCAAGCAGCCAGAAAGAAGCAATTTAAATATCATGGAGCCACAGTCAGGATTGCTCAGGACCTGGCAGCTTCAACATT